>NC_056730.1:571973244-572031593 GCF_019279795.1 Protopterus annectens
CATTGTAAACCCTCCTCCCTAACCCAATTCAAGTGTAGCTTGGACAATTGGATGGGAAACAGGAAATTCATCCCTGGCTTGGTAGCTATGTCTCTACTGGACACAGGCAACCTATAAATGGTAACTCTCCCAGGCCCCTGCTTACATTTATCAAGGATACCAGAACATGTCAGAGATTTGGGATGGATGGTTAGGCTTAAAAAGGCTCTTGTGGTCTTTGTTGCTGGACGATCAGAAGGTTGTTGGTTCTATTCTCACCATAGGCATTTGGATTCAGGTTTCAATTATTGACAGTGCATGCAACTCAAGGTTCTGCTGAGCTCCGGATTTTGCTTTCCTTTACAAGGGCAGCTAATCTAGTCCTTACCTATGAACCTATGTTAAACAGTATCTTTACTGCCTGTAGTGGTTGTAGCTGAGGTGGATGTAAAAGATCCCACTACACAATGCCAAATTTCCATTAATCAGAATGCTTTGTTTGCCAAGGATGTTCTGCAACTGTCCCCACTAGAATTTCAAATAATGGCTAAAACATTCTCCTCACCCATAGTGCCTGTTTTAAACAATGGCAAATCAACAAACCTTCCACTTTAGCAAAATCAACCCAGGGGAATCTAAATATGTTTCTGCTCAATGCCAGGAGCTGTAACATGAGACTTTACTTCGTCTAAGCTCTCCTTACTTTGGAGAAGGCAGACATCTGTGCAGTTACCAAGACGTGGTTTAAAGTCACAGAAAGCACCCTTGCAGGGCAGGTAGAGTGCCACATCATATCATATCCTTGCAACTTTTAGATCCCCCTCTATGATCCACAAAACCCATAGCTCATTCTTAGAGCTAATGGAGACACTTATCTTTTAACCCAATACCATGTTCATGAAATAATTTATCTACCCCTGTATAAACTGTGAATCCCACAGGACCCCAAACTTGCAGGCAAAGAGATTGCTGGAGCCTATATAAGTCAGTCCATTTGCCCACTAGGGGTGCAAACGTTCTGGATCTGGTACTCCCACATTTGGTGGAATGCTGCACCCCCAGTCTAGTTTCCTCCCTGGCAGGATCAGACAATAAAGCTGTCTCCTTCAAAATAAAAGTCAGTGCTGTGACCCTGAACTAACCCAGTAACAGGAGCTACCTTAAGGCAAACTACCTATTATTTAGTGATTACCTGATCAAATTTCAAGCCCCTCCAAATGCAGAGAACACAGCTGCCTTTGCATAATTGCACACAAAAATCCTGTACAATCATGTTAAATAGATACATAGAGGCAGAATGTGCCTACTAGAAACAGTCCAGAACAAGCTTAAAAAGCAAACCACTCTGGTGGAATCAAAACATAAGCGGATTGTACAACAAAATTAAAAAATTCATAGCTAAAATTAGGAAGTACTGCATCTGGCAGGATAAAAACAGTCTAATCAGGTTAAACAACTTACAGGGCAAATTCAGTCTACCAAAGCCAGTTTTAAGATAATGATGGTCTACCAGGCCAAGGACAATCACCCGGCTTTTTCAGCTATTTCTGAAACCTCAAAGGGATACCACACCAATGCACAGAAAGTGATTCTCAATGGAGCCAAATAAATGGAGGTGGAAGACATAGCAAATCTGCTGGAACAAATTCAGTCTCAGTTCTAACCCCTCTCTCTCCCTTGGCTGCCTTCCATATAATATTATTCAACATAAACCCCCACAACTATCATTAGGGAGCATGTCCTAAATATGCTGTCTAAGGCTAAGAATACCATATTGATGGGCCCTGATAATATCCCAGGATGTTTCCTAAATTGCATGAAGCAAGATATACCTGAAACTCTGGAGTCAATATTTAACAGTAGCTTCCAGACAGGTTTTGTGCCACATGAATGGAACACTGCAATAGACATCCCTCTGCACAAAGGCTGTCCATCAATGGACCCTAACTAGTCTCATATGCAAAGCCATGGCAAGAATTATCATGGATATAGTTAATAATGACATAGGAAAACCTCATACTATGGATCCGACCCAGTTTGGCCTCATTAAAGCAGATTATACCTACTCTACCTAATGGACGTCCGTGAAAACATCACCAAGGAAGTGGATGAGGGCAAAACAATGCATACTGCCTAGCTTGACCTGGCTAAGGCATTTGATACAGTACCCCACTCAGGCATTGTAAACAAACTCATGGAATTAGACATCATCCTATGTTACTCTCTGAATAGCCAGCTGGCTCCCAGATAGGACCTAGGAAGTTAAGATAGGCATCCTCTTGTAAAGAGGCAGGTCACTAGTGAAGTCCCTCAGGGATTTTGCTGGGCCCGCTCCTTTTTGATATTTATTTCTCGGAAGTCAAAGCTGATGTCAGAGGCCTCTGGCTGACCAATTTTAGTGATGACTGCAAACTGCAGGGCTATGCTTATAAAGGCCCAAGTGGTCGCTAGCCTATTATACACCTATGAACCTTTGAATACTACCTCAGGTCTCTCCTGAAAGTAAACGCTGGCCTAGTGGGACTAACCTGGTAAAGGATAAAATAAATGTATACCTGACCTAGATCTGTGACTGATGTCTAATAGGCTAGTCAAATGATGGCAGGTAGAGGCCAGAGACAAAGAAAACGATATTCCCTGTGATGTGTGACATTAAAACAAATGGAAATTTAATCTCAGAAAATGTGTGTGTGTGTGTGTGTGTGTGTGTGTGTGTGTGTGTGTGTGTGTGTGTGTGTGTGTGTGTGTGTGTGTGTGTGTGTGTGTGTGTGTGTGTGTGTGTTTATATTATGTAATGCTGAAGTATTAGTTCTAAGTCACTTAAAAAGTTAATACAACTCCAGATTTTGGCAGCAACATACATTATTTGGACAATAAGACGTACGAGACTGTAACATCTGGTATTATTTGCTGGCAGAAATCCTCTCTGATTTTACCAGAAAATCATACATTTTACAATGTACTAAATTATGAGGGATATCAGGGATATTCTGCTAAAATCCTGACATTAGGGATCTTAGGATGTTGGTGACATGGATCCTGGCACTTGACAGAACTTACAGTCTTCCTGTTCTTGTCCAGTCTGTGATTGTGAAGTCATGGTGATAACTATGCGGTCACCTTTGACCAAACTATGTAGTAGCAGATTTAGTAGGCAGGTGGCAGTATGGGTTTGGCCGGTATTTTGGTATCTCTTGGGTGAACTGTGGAGATGTGCAGTATGTGTGTGTCAGACAAGTGGACATTGCCTTGTGTGAGATAGCAAGGTATTGTTCTAGTAGGCTGGTAATTTTGTCTTTAGATTTTAGAACAAGTTAAGGACTTGAGTAATTGTTTGTAACTGTTGTTTGTGGATATATGATGCTTTACTGACTAGGACTGGTCTTTGACTGTTGTCTCTCTGTTTTCCTAAAAATTTTATATTTCTCTCACAGGTTATTCTTTCAGTTGGTAAAGCACTGGCAGACAGTTAGTGGATTACTATCTCAAAAACCTCATTTGATTTAGACTTTCCACAGATGGGGTAAAAACTGGGGGTTGCCGCCAATGGTTAAGGTGTTTTCCTCCAAAAGACACACAAGGTACAGGGTGTGATTCTTGAGGAAGCATAGCTAGGCTTAAAAATGCCACCTGTGGTCATTAGCTTGGTAATCCAGCTATGAGTTAGTGATAGCGGGCTAACTGACCTGTCATTGACAGAGGGCAGAAGACTAGGGCCAGCACAGTTAGTCTGGGAGTTGAGCAGTGAGCAGAGTAGCAGACCCTGAAGATTTATGGGTGAAGTATTTAGGATTGATACCCTGAAGTTGGGTTAGAGTAGTAACTAATCTAAAGTAGTCCTTACTGAAAGGACAGAATTAGAATTTACAAAATTATGAATAGGGGGTGATTTGCCTGTTGGCTACTAGCATTGAATGTATGTGTTTTATAGCAGGGGAACTTTGCACACCTTACTTTACAACCAATGGACTTAATAACCAATCCTGACTTATACTGTTGGTGTTTGCAGCATTCCTTTTTTTTTTTTTACAATAGCGCTGTTTAATCACAGACAAAAAAATACAACTGTTTTAAAATTATTTACAAATCCATAAATCTTGAATAGGTTTTCATAAGCTGTACCAAAGGCTTACAATTTAAACTATTGTCAAATGGTACTGAATTCCAATAATATTGTTCTATTAACAATTTCCTTTTTTGTAGAACATAGCATTCCTTTTACAGGAAAAGAGCCAAATGAATCCTTCAGCAAATGCTCCTCTGATGAGACTGAATGAGATATACCCTGGGCTGCAGTTTAAACTGGTTAGGCAGACTGGTCAAGCCATGTGCTCAAGAGAGAGCTTACTGTAGGCGTTGAGGTAGTGAGGAGGAAAATACTTTGAAGCTAGGGACCTTCCATTAAGATGGCTAAACAGCATGTGGCAGAGAAGCGGTAAGATTTTTACATCAGGAACCTGTTTACTGTAGGTTTAAATATCGATCCTTGACCAGTGTCCCAGATAATGGTGTGAAGTCTCTAGCTGTTTGATTTTTCACTCATAAAAAAATGCAGGCACAGCATGGGTTTTGCTACAGCTCAGTTCTCATATTTAGGCCTAATAAGTCATAGCTAATACTAGCATTAAATGGTATAGTTTGTTGTGCTGTTCTTTGAATGATCAGTTAATGTATCCTTGTAGAGAGCAAGATACACTCCGCAGTTTGGATGGAGAATGTAGAGTGCTTAGCTATAAATTAATTACAATTTTACATCAAAACTGGATTGTATGCTTACGGTAGTGTTTTAAAACAGACAAATCAGACCGAGAAAAGTAGCTAGTAAATATATTACAGTTGAGATGGTTTTATTGGTTGTGGTCCTATTTAATGGACTCTGCACAGAGCATGTTTGTAATAGGACTATCACCTGTCTTCTGTGCTGGAAAGTTCCTCATTGGGCACTTGCATGCTGGGGGAAAAAAAAAAAATATATATATATATATATATATATATATATATATATATATATATATATATATATATAATTGGAAATATCCTTGAGATTTTAAAACAGAAAGTGTTTCCCCAGTTTCCTGTAACAGTTGCATAAAACAATTATTTTGTAACTTAACACTTTAATATTATATAAATATTATATGAAACAACAGATGTAATCCAAATTATGTAATATTAAGTTTTATTTTTCCAAAAAGTGAAGTTCAGTTCTTTGCACTGGTTGTAGGTATAGTTTGTCTTGCAAACTCCCAAAGATGTGTCTGGAACATTTCTCCCTGGGCCTCCGCTGAAAATAGACTCTGTCCTAGTTCAACAAATGTTAAATAAATAAAATTATGCTTTTTGTTAAAAAGTCCCACATTGGGTATTTGGAAATTTGGCAAGCCTCTCTAGACTATCTGTCTGTAAGATGAGCATAAATTCTGATTTCCTTTACTCAGTTTTAAAACCCCAATTGCATTTTGCAGTAAAAAAAAATATTTTTTTTTCTGTTTATGTGCCATGCTTTTATTTTTCCTGCATGGTTATAAGACTGTGAAGTTAGTATTTATTAATAAGGGAGATGTGAGGTTCACATATGGAAGGTACCACATGGGGACAGGGGAACCATGGAGAGCATATCACACCATCTTAAATAAACTTCTTCACCATCTAAAAATTTCCTATTCAAAGAAGACACATTTAAATGCTTCTTTAATACACGACTTAGTTAAAACGGTGTGACCTTAGGCTCCATTTTGTAATTGGCAGTCTTCCATGGACTTCATCCCCATCTCACACTAACTCCTTCTGTCTCTACTAACCCACATACTGATCCTCTGCTATACTATTCTCATTACTGCCCATCTTCCTCTTCTCTCATATATTGTAATTAATGTATTTATTGGTTACAATAACTGATCACCACCAATACTACAAAATATTCATCTATAACTTTACAGCTATTAATAGTTTTTTTGTCCTGCTGTAAATGTGACAATATTTTACTATACTTACTGTATTTAGATTTATAGGTTCATAGGTAAGTATTAGGCTAGCTGCCTTTGTGGGCCATTTTAAGCCTATACTATGTCTCTGAAAGGTGACAATAAAACACTCTACTTTGTGTTTGTGAGGTAAATACTTTAACCGTTATGCCATCTCAGAACCCCCACGAAGAAACTTAATCATTCTATTTATGTTTTTCCCACACTAAGACTAAAATTGACCATTTGGATTAATATCCTACACTGGTTAATGACAGAAAATAGTATAATTATTGTATGTCTGATCTAGCTGAAGATTCAGTCAGTTTTTGGGCCATCTGTGATAGATCAGTATTGTATTTTTTTCATTCCCAGTGAATGAAAATCACCTATAGACAGCCTATGCTCTTGGGAGTTCCTTTTTTAGATTAACAGTGTAGTTATGAATCTTATTTTTTCCTTAACTGGCAGGAAGGTACATGATGGTGGTTAGGGGGGAACTGGTGAATGTGAGAGGTAGGAGCTACTTTAATGCATTACATCAAACTGTGACTGATGAAGAGGATGGAACCACCAAGACCCCAGCAAGGAGGGACCTGTTTGTATCCGAACTGACTGGGAATTGGGGGGGGGGGGGACCTTTTGGTCATGCAAGTACAGAAGCTCTTTATTACAGTGTGGCCACTGTGTAAAGTTGCCATGTGCTGTCATCATTTCGAACAAACTAAAGCATATAGGCAGTTGGTGGATACCACTTGGTGTAGAGATGGATGGACAGAAATGAATAAATAAATAAATACAATCTGTGTGGCTGTAGCTTTTAATTTACTGCTGCTAATGTAAATTACAAAGTGTGTTTTTAGTTGAGCTTGATGCAATGAGTTTCTAACTAATCTCTTTGTTGCAGATATTGGAAACTCTTGGCTTACCAACAGACGTTTCTACTCGTGCATCAAAAAGAAAGGACAATGTATGTGAGGGTCGAGAGACTAGTAAGGTTTGTATTCTGTCTATATTTTCTGTTATGAGTGTTTGCTAGATTCTATAGGTTATAGAAGTTTGTTGTACACTATTTCATTAACAGTGAAAGATTCCATGAAGTGATAAGTCCCCCTGTTCTGTTTGTCTCTTACATTTAATGGAGTATTACCCATTTCTGACTTCTTTGGGTGTTTTCTGGGCCAGAAAAAAATGTCCCTAATGATGTCCTTTAATGTCCAACTCCACTGAGAATGTTCATTATTGCTACCATCTTTTTGTGAGGGGAAGAGTTGTGTGGCATGTTTTGTAGGTGTAATAATACAGGAGATGTTTTCTTTTTAGTTTTTCTTACCCATAATTCCCTTTTCCTATGCTGCTACATCTAGGGTCAAGTTGTGCACAGACTTAGCTTTTATTCCTTTCTGCACTAGTGGAATATCAGGGACTTCTCTTTCTTGTATGTTTGTTGTGGTTTGATATTTGTAAGAAAAGTCATAGGGAAGAAACATTTAGTAATGAATAAATCACAAGTCCTCCTCAAAGGAAAATTATTTTTTCGTGTATAACAAAGTTTTTTTTCTTCTATGTGTTATCACGTTACTTAACTTCTTTTACAGATGTACCATTATATTGAGTTACTCATAACTGTCCTAACTTCCCGACACTCATCTGCACATTTGAGTTCTAACATATAGGTAGTATCCCCAGGAGGGTAGAGATCAGGAACTCACAGCCTGCATATAAAAGAGCTGCTCATTAGAATGTTTGTGTCTCATGATGGTATAACCCATAATACCAAATGTACATTTAAAACCAATGAGAACTAGTTGTGAGCATCTCATATGGTCTGTCATGCCAGACATGAAGAACAATAGTGTGAAGCTGTCCTGATTCACCTCTAAACTGAAATAAGAGCAGGCTTATGTGAAACACAAGGAGCTTTGCATCTTCTACACATAGACGTTGACTTGCAGATTCATTGTAACTCGTACCTAAAAAGCGTCTAAAAGTTAGGGAAACATTCCTATTGATACCTTGGTATGGTGCACAAATGAGGAAGTTAGCTCCTGCAGCATCATGAATCTTAACAAAGGAAGCAGGGTTTTTACAGAGTTTATCTAAAGAAAGAACACTAGGAAAAAAAAGATTGATTTAATCAGTGTTTGATGTGACCTGTCCTAGTTTATTGTAATGTGAAGTCTATTGAAGGCAGAATCCCTTGCCATCATCAACAGGTGATAGTTACAAGCTACAATGAACTGACTGTCCAGACAGGAGGTCATCATGGTGTACATTTTCTTCCTTCCAGTTGTGATGTAAAGTTGGGGCAGTAAAGGGTCCAAGGAGCATATCTCATTTTCTGTAAAGGAGAAGAAAGAAAAACTATTTTACAATAATATAATATGACTACTGAGACCCAGAACCAGCCCTTAGTCCTTTTGTTTTTATTAATTCCAAAGAGGAGCAGGGAAGTTGATTTGTCTTTCTGAAGGTTAATGACCTAGTGGATGTCTACCTTTTGGTAGGAGGAACAGCTACAATATATGTGTTGTGGGGAAGGCAAGAATAGAAATGTTATATCTAACCATGTGGATTCTTAATGCAGGCATGTAGAGGAATCTCCCCTCTTCGATGACCTTCATGTGGGAGCAGTCAGGGTGTAAGTCAGGTTTACTGGGGAGGTTTTCTAAAGCTCCTCTGCTTCACTTTTATTTCCTGGTGATTGTGTTAACAGAAAAATACACTTACTAAATCTTTGTTTACCGTATCTAAAAGCTGGATGACACCAGCCTATAGTACAGGATTACACTTCAACATATCTACAGTGTAATTTTAATTTTGACAGATGTTTTTCACCTATATATGTCTGCTCACCCAGAGTGTCTGCTCAGTACCTGTCTTACGTCTAGGGGTTGAGAAACATCTCCTCCTCTAGCTAGCTGCTTTCATCCTCATATGCCTTATCATCTCCCTAATATTGTGTTTTTTGGGGGGAGAAGGTGAAAAGCACCTTCCTTCTCATGTAGGCCTGACATATCCAGACTCTGTTAAGATCCCTCTGGGAGACGTAGGCCTGGTGTATACTAGTCTTTATAACCATCTGAGACTGAAGAAGAGGCCAGGGACCTAAACTATGGGTAACCTCAAAAAAGACCTCACTGAGCTAACTGGCTTTGTTAGCGGTTGCAGGGAAGAAAGATTGCTGTAGAAAAAATGGGGCAAAGCAGGCAATTCTGTATTGATCAGCTATCCTAAAATGAATTGCAGGGTCTCTAGTTAAAGCCTGAAACGGTCATGAATACTATACACATGAGCATCTACATACATATTTATGTCATCATATTTTTAGGAATGGGAGGAAACTGTAGCACCATATGAAATCCCAAACAGATACATATCAGACTTGCACATTCCACAGAAAGTAACCACATGTGAGAAATGATTCTCTAGACCCTGGACCTGTCAGTTAGATATCTTAACCAATGGGGCACTGTCCTTCTCAGAAGAAGTGCCTGGGATCTGATCCTGCACCTATTTTGAAGGGAGGTATCTGAGCTGACAAAGCTGGAGATGCTTTGGAATGTAAGGCATGCTGCAAGGAATGCAATATCTGATGCAACAGTTGGATAACCACTAGGTAGGTCATGAGGTAAGATAATACTGACAGTACCAGGAAGGTAAATTGCATGCTTGTGGCAGAAGCAGGAAAATGGCAATATGTGGCTCTGATGGCCACTGGGTTGACATAAGGGGTGTTCTGACTTGGTCTGCAGCATGGCAGTCGCTAACTCATGTGGATTCACCAAACCTTCTAGACAAGGGGTGAAACGGGTTCCTGTAGACAGAATATGGGAAAGTTAAAATATACATGTCTCCCAGAGTACAGTCCTGCACTGTGGAGCAACACCTGTCCAAATACTTGGGCTTCTAATGTACATAGGAGGCTTGAGTGGGATGATGACAGCTTCTTCCCTGGAACTTTTTTGCTGTCTGTTTATTTTATTAATCTTTATAATTGTAAAATGTTTATCCATAACCTGAACTTGTGTTTCCTACATAATTTGTTTCACCATCTGTTGAACAAGTAGCAGTAACAACAGATGTTTATGTAGAATAGTTTTTTTTTATATGAAGGATAGTTTTCACTTCATTTTCTTTTATTACATGGAACCCAGAAAAGAACCAGAGGATGTCTGCTAAATTCATGAGACAGAGGCCATCTGGAATTGCTATTTAACTGTAGTCTCCAAACAGGCGTCATGCCTCATAAATAGAGAACAGAACAGTCAACACAAAGGTGGGCCATCTACAGACCCATAAATCTTTCTAGTCTCATATGTAATGACATAGAAAAATTATCATGGAAATGGTCAATAATGAAATAGTAAATCTCCAGACACTGCACTCAACCCAATTTGGCTTCATCGAGAGCAGGTTATACATATTCAACCTGGTGGACTTCTTTGAGAAGGTCACCAAAGCAATGGGAGAGGGCAACATGGTTTAAAGTTCCTACTTTGAACTGGCCAAGGCATTTTTGACAAACTCAAAAAGTAAGGTACAAACCCTTGTCTCACTTAGTGGATAGCCAACTGGCACACAGACAGGACCCAGGAAATTAGAATTGGTGATTCCCCCTCTACAAAGAGGCCATTCGCAAGAGGAATCCCTCAGGGATCAGTCTTTGGACAGCTCCTTTTTGGCATTTACTGCTCTAAAGTCAACGCCAATGTCAGTGGCCTCTTGATGACTAAATTTGGAGATGATTGAAAATTAGGAAGTGTCATTGAATCCCACACTAACACAAATGTTCTGCAGGAAGGACTGACACAGATAAAAAACTGGTGTCAGAGTCCTGGACTAAAACAAAATGCCAAGAAATGCATAACAGTATCCTTCAGGAACTCATCCACCTCTGGTAATTATCATATTGATAACACACCCCTTAGAGTTGACCCAGTAGTCAGGGACTTGTGGGTACAAATAGACAGTAATCTAGCCTTTGACCATCATGTGTCTACAGTAGTGAAGAAATCATTTTATGTTGTGCAAGTTATAAAAAAAATATGGCATCTAGGTTCAAGGAAGTCATTGTTCCACTGTATTGGGCATTCATCAGACCTATCATTGAGTACAATGCCCCCTTTGGTATTTACCTAACTAGACATATATAACAAATAGAACATCCACAGAGGTTCCTAAGTAAATCAATACAGAGAGTAAGGAATCTTGTTCTATACAGACTGCCTCAAGGCCCTATCCTGTATTCTGTCTCCTACAGGCTTTTGAGGCAAGTTCTATGCCTGGCATACATGGCATTCTCATGTCCCAATCTGATGGACCTCTTGCATATGAGCAAAACAAGCAAGACCAGAATTACCTCTTCTAAAGACTTTAACCTTGCCTGTGATATAACCAGGACCTGCTGGAGATGGGTATGTATCCCAGAGATTATCTCATCTCCGTAACAGACTCCCCATCCATGTGAAGCAGAGTTCCTCCTAACCCAATTCAAGTGTAACTTGGACAATTGGATGGGAAACAGGAAATTCATCCCTGGCTTGGTATCTACATCTCTACTGGGCACAGGCAACCTGTAAATGGTTAATCTCCCAGGCCCCTGCTTACACTTATCAAGGGTACCAGAACTTGTCAGAGATTTGGGATGTACGGCTTGGCTTAAAAAAGGCTCTTGTGGTCATTAGCCTAGTAAACACCTATGAGCATGCATTTCTAATTACTGTAAAGAGAAAACGGCAGCTTTGTTATTGATCTTTTCTTGACCTGTGCATTTCTCTTCTGCTGCCTGTAATAGTATTAGTTTGTAGTATTATGCCTTGTTGCTGTTACATTAGTGTTCCTTACTGGCAGTATCTATGGTAATACTGCACTTTTGCTGGTACTATTTAAAGCAGTTTTGCATCATTGCCAGTTATTTATACTTGATATATAGAAACCAGGTTAACTTATTATCTCCGTTATTGATTGTATTTTTAATCGCTGGTTTTGACATAATGCTGCTTGTTGCTGATTTCTGTACTGTATGCATTTAAAGCAATTGCTCCACAATATTTCTTTATAGAGTATTGGATTTCATTATCTGCCCTAATATTGTTACTTGTTACTGATTGCTGCATTTAAAGCTACTGCTCTAAGTACTTATCTATAGAGTACTGGATTACATTATCTGGTCTACTATTATTACTTGTTACTAACTGCTGAATTTAAAGCTTATGGTCTACAGTACTTCTCTACAGAGTATTGGAATACACCATTTGATATACTATTGTTACTTGTTACTGATTGCTGCATTTAAAGCTTATGGTCTACAGTACTTCTGTAGGGGCAGCCACGGTGGTCCAGCGGTTAGTGTTGCCCCTCACAGCAAGAGGTTCTCGGTTTGATCCTCTGCTGCAGTGCCTTCTGTGCGGAGTCTGCATGTCCTCCCTGTGGTCACGTGAGTTTCCTCCTGGTGCTCCAGTTTCATCCCACATCCAAAGATATGCTGTAGGTAGATTGGATGCTCTAAATTGGCCCCAAGGTGTGTGTGCCTTCTGGGAAGGTTGGGCACTGGGCTGGTAACTCAACACTGTAAAATTCCACTGCCAATCATGAGGAGACAGGTGATCCACTGTGGTGACCCCTAACCGGGAAAAGAAAAATAAAGAGGTCTACAGTACTTCTGTACAGAGTATTGGAATACACCATTTGATATACTATTGTTACTTATTTACTGATCATTGCATTTAAAGCTACTGCTCCACAGTACTTCTCTACAGAGTATTGGATTGCATCATCTGATATACTATTGTTACTGTTACTGATTGTTGCATTTAAACCCACCCTGTTGCTGTTGTGTTCTTAAACACAACTGTTTTATTAGTTTGGTACCCCAATGTTAATTTGACCACATATCTCCTTCTCTCTCCCCTTTCACTGGCTGTTGTAAGTAAGCACAAAATTATCATTTGTGAAATCACTCCCCTTCAGCTATTTAAATGTATTGGCCATCCCACTGTATTCCATAGAACCAGAATACAAAGTGCCCATCCCTGTCAATCGATCTTGCTCTTTTAAAATGAGTGGTTCTCCACTTAGAAAGCTAAAGCTTAAATTACCCCTTTTTCAAATCTAACTGCTTAAGTGCACACTGCAGTGCTTAGAATATTAATCAATTTTTTTCATATTATCTTTAAACATCTATTGCAAGACCACCAGTTATTGGAGAGCCTACATTTTGCATCCCAGTAGTCATCCTGGGATTAGTGCTTCTCTTTTCTCATGGTGGGAGAAGGTGCATAAGGACATTACTTCCTGGAGAATGCTGATCACCAGAAAGTCTAATAACTGCTTCATATTGCTATCCACTCCCCTCTCTCTCTAAAGTCTTGGAGCAATGTAAACATAAACCAGTTATGCAATATCTCATACAGGAAAATCTACTCACTCCCACAAAGCATGGTTTCCGACCTAAACATAGTACCACCACACCTCTACTATCCTTCCTCAACCCTATTTCTTTAGCCAGAGATGATCATAAACTTATCTCTTGTCTATTCCTCGGTCTCTCAAAGACTTTTGACACCGTTTCTCACTCTGCCACTGAACAAACTGACCTCAATTTCTTCCCTGATACACTTGCATAGTTCTCCAGCTATCTCACCGACAGACTACAATCAGTGAAATGGCACTCTGCACCATCTACTCCCCTTCCAGTAAGAATGGGTGTCCCTCAAGGATCCATTCTTGGTCCATTACTTTTTAATATCTTCACTAACACTCTATTCTTCCTGCCCTCAGTCTTCTATAGTCCAATATGCTGATGACTGTACAGTCATCACCATTGCCAGCTCTCCTCTGAACCCGTTATCAGCTGCCCAGTCATCTTTTAACTCGGTGAGACATGGCTGTCCAATAATCAGCTCATCCTTAACCCTAAAAAAACAAAGTTGTTACTCCTTTTCTCCAAAACAGTCAACCACATCAAATCTTCCATCTCCATAATGTCCCTAAACAATATCTCCTATTGAAGTGAATCCTGCACAAAACTCCAGTATTACCATCAACGATCATCTAAAATTCAACCTTCACATAAATAATTGTATAAAAAAAAAACATCAGAAACTAGACTACTATATAAAATAAAAAAAATTCTCACTGCTAGCCAGGATTACTCGCACATGCTTATCTTGACCATGCTTAACATACTGCTCCCAGATACTCACAAATCTTAACTCCTCTCTACTTACCAAACTTGAGTCAACCTATCACAAAATAGCTAGATTTGCAGCTCAACATACCAATAAATCCCACCACTGTCTCTCCCTAAAATACTTGAACCGACTCGAACTACCTCACCTGCTTCTCCTCTCGCCGCTCCAGATCATTCACTCCATTCTATCAGCCAGCCTTTTGTCCAGCCCAGTGCTCCCTCATCTCCCACTACTCTCCTGCAAGACATCTCTGGAGCTCAACCCAAGAACTATTACATATCTATAAACCCCAGTCTAAATCTGGGTGCTACATATACAGCTACTACCCCTCCATAGCATGGAACAAACTCCCACTAGAAGTCAGAACTCTCACACATTCTAAACAATTCAAATTAGCCACAAAAAAGTACTTTGTAAGGCACTGGACCTGCCACTGTTCTCACCCTCCCTGAATATATCCAGCTAACCAAGATACCTTCTTTTTCCTCTCCCCCTACTGTTCCTTCTCATAGTCATTCTCTGTCCTTTTAACTTACTCCATCCTTTTTCTTCTGGTCACCTCTACACTTTCTTTTCCACTCCGTTCTCTGTAAACACCTTTTAAGATACTGACAATGGTTCATGTATTACATAACATCTAGCCTAAATAACAAACTTCCTATTCTTTTCATGAACCTTCCTATTCATGTATACCTTTATTTATAATTATGTACTGCTGTGGTTTTACATTGGTTGTTCTTTTTTGACTTTTAAGCATTATGTATTACTGTATGTGTTTCTTAAATTATCTTGAAACTGTAAAATTGTTTGTTTATATTACTTGGAGCTTTTCTCCCGGGCCTCTCCTGAAAAAAGGGATTCAGCTCAGTCAGACACTCCAAGTCAACAAATGTAAAATAAATAAACTTCCATTCCAGATCAAGCAATGTGACAGACTACCTTCCTTTTAAAAATGGGTATTGGGTGTGTTTTCACAAATTCACCCCAGGCATGACATGCCTATTTATTTTTTGAAAAGCAAGGTAAGATTGGAGGATGGGTACTGGCTAGGTAGAAATGGCCACATGGCTTAGCTGCCTTGTAGTTTCTGTGATTTATAAGACTAAATAATGACAGACATTTGAGTTGCAGACATCATATCCTTCAGAAAATATTGTTATTTTATCAACTTTCTAAGTTTGTAAGAGCAATATTTAAAATCTGGTCCTGATTTTGGGTCTTTGTCTCCCATTATGTTTGGTTGCGTCCTGATTTATTGTGCTAAGAAGCTGAGAGGTATGTGTGAAACAGGCTAACAGGAATAATACACAGTGGAATATTTTTACAGCACCTTCCTCCATTATTTTCAACTACCCTGGTATAGACTGGGTGAACTACCAATGTTCCAACTCCTATGCTCAGCGATTCATAGAATTTATAAATTCAAATGCCCTTGAACAACTAGTATGTTCCACCACTAGACGGGACAACATATTGGATTTAATAATCACAAATATGGGCACCCATTGTACCACACCCGTTATCACCCCCTCCTTGGTCAGATCCAACCACAAACTGATAACCCTGGTCATCCTCACTCCTCCACCTCCCCCAATCAAAGAAACCATAGTCAAACACCTTTCCAAAGCAAACTTCAAACTACTTGCATCCGAAGGGAAAGCTTCACTATTCCTTGCAGAAGGATAATGATATCCAGGATGCGAATCCTACACCAAGGCACTCTATATGCATCCTCAGGATTGCATGGACCGTGCCATCCCAAATAAAACCAAGACTCCTTTCTCAGCAAAGAAGAAAACGGTCTGGTGGACTCCGGCCATAAGCAAACTTTACAATAAAAGGAGGAGACTTATACAAAAAAAGGCCAAATCTCAAGTAGAAAAATCATCCCTGATCAGCATTAGTAAGAAATTGAGGGCCCTCATCAAGTTAACTAAACTAATTTTGAAAAGTTGCCAAGGATAACCATAAGGCCTTCTGGCTACATCAAAACCTAAATGGCAATGCTCAGGTCTGTTCTGAGCTAGTACAAAATGGAACAAAATACACATCCTTCTGACATTGTCAACATCTTGGCTGACAGGTTCAGTGAAAATCCCCTCACGACCTACAGGGCCTATTACCATTCTAGGGATTGTGCAAGTCCAATTATTACTGATACGTTGGTTAACAAGGCTCTATCTAAAGCTAAAAACACTGCCTCCATGGGACCAGATGGTGTCCCAGGCTGTGTCAAACGCATGGCTGCAAAAAGAATTAACCTCGCATCTTAATACCCTGTTCAGTCTCAGCCTCTCCACAGGATATGTGCCCATAGAATGGCGCACAGCATTGGTGGTCCGCTACACAAGGGTGGGGCCACAACTGACCCTGGGAACTACTGGACCAATAAGCCTGACCAGTCTGATCTGTAAGGCTATGAAGTGAATCATTATGGAACTCATAAATGGAGAGATTGGGAACCTCCAGTCGCTGGACCCCACACAGTTCAACCGTCAAGGGCAGATCTTACCTCCTGAACCTGGTGGATTTCTTTGAGACAGTTATTCAGGCTATAGATAAGGGAAAGGATGTACACACGGCTTACCTTGACCTTGCTAAAGCATTTGACACCATTCCCATTCAGGTATTACTGATAAGCTCACCAGCCTGGGCATAAACCTTATGTCACAAGATGGATGCATAAACTGGCTCTCAGACAGATCCCATAAAGTAAGAGAAGCGGGATCTATGTCCGAATCCAGACCAGTAATGAGTGGTGTGCCTCAGGGCTCTGTCCTGGGCCCCTCCTGTTGGCATATACTGAAGTACAGGCAAGCACGGAAGGGCTGTGGATGACTAAGTTTGCGGACGACTGCAAACTGGGTGCTATAATAGAGTCTCCGACTGACATGGAGATCCTCCAGAAGGGCCTAAATGAGAGTGATGCATGGTGTCAAAGCCATGGTCTCAAGCTAAATGCAAAAAATGTGTAGTAATCCCCTTTGGAGAAAACAGAGTACCATAAACTACAACATAGGAGGTAATCCCTGAAATCTGAAGAAGAAATAAGGATCTAGGGACCCAAGTAGATAGTCAGCTTTCCTTTGATAACCATGTTGCCAAAGTGGTTAGAAAATCCTTCTATGTGACCCATCTGATCACGAAAGGGTTCGCATCAAGATCTAAGGATGATGGTGCCTCTACTCTTCCTAATCCGACCCATTATTGAGTACAATGCACCAATTGGAATGTACCTGGCTAGACATCTCCAGCAGCTAGAGAGACCACAGAGGTACCTAACCAAGAGGATTACTGGCCTCAAACAGTTGCCCTATGCAGCACGATTGAAAAAGCTAAGACTGTTCTCTTTGCATACCGCTTTCTCAGAGCGATCTCTGTCTAGCACAGAGCCATGTCCAACCCAGAATGTTGGACATGCTCCATCTTAGCAAAACCAAATCTACTCGAGCTACACGCTCTAGGGATATAAACCTCAACGCAACAATAGATACAACATGCTGGAGGGATAGATTCCCTTGCAGAGACTTCCATTACTATGGAACAGGGTCCTGATCTACATAAGACAGAGCCTCATTATCACTCTTCAAGTGGAACCTTGATGAGTGGATGGAGTAACAGAAAGTTCACACGGGATCACCCAACAGCACTACTAAATGGGAGCCAAGGGTACTGGCTGCTAGTACAAGGGTCTAGGAACTACTAAAGGCGGTGAATACCGCATAAGTGGCTGGGCTAATATATGCCTCGGCAGATGGCCCAGTACCAACCTATAGGTGACAGCTTGGAATTTGGGCTTATCTTCTACTCCTGGTGAAAAAAGGAGCAGAGTGCATTGATGCCTGACTGTTTCTGTTGGCCATTGAGTCTGTGTTAGTGTTCCTGATTGGTCTAGTTGCTATCCAAAAAATCTTCCAGGAAAAGACTGTTGCAAAGTCTTCATTGACCCTTGCATCGTCTGGGACAAACTGTAGATAATTCATCTTGCAGGAGTGGTGCTAATGTTTTTCTTCTGGTGAGAAGAAGCAAAGACACGTGCTATCAGCAGAGTGCTTGAAGCTATGGTGAGACCAACACTAGTAGCAGCCTGGTAGCCAGCTACATTCACAAGACTCCCCTGTTTCTCATCATTCTTGACAAGCAGTCTTGGTATCTTAGTAGGAGTACTGGCTTGATTTGTTTCTAACTTCAGAATATCTGCTAAATACTTCCCATCGCTCCCTAAATTTTCAGGGTCTATGTGGTGATTTCCCCTCAAAGTGTTTGGCTTAATGCCTGTACGAACACAGACACCTTGGTTTGACATGTTTGTGGTAAAAGCAGGATTAAAGTCTCACCAGTACCTGGTTGCACACAGGACCTACTAGTTTACGATGGCAAGCACTGTCAGGAAGATTGCAAAAGAGATACTCCTGACATTTAGGCTTTATATTTGCACTCCAACTGTCTGAAATCAATAAAAAAGGTTTGTTGCCATAGATATGAACTTTCCTATCTCCATTAGCAGGTTGGTGGGTGCTTATTGGACTTCCTGAGGAAATGTAGAGCACTCTGCCTTGTGGCAACCAGTTAATTCTCTATGCACAAACTGATATGGTATGTGAGAGATGTAGTTATAAATCACTGGAGGCAAAGGTTTCTATAAAACTACTCACTGATGTCATTAAAGGTTGTGGTAGTATACACACTGCACCCATCACACAATTTTTCCAGGCTTGCTAGTTGTTGCTGAAGCACCTACCAAGAGGAGAAAACGCTGAGAGAAGAAAAGGAGCCACTTTGTGATTTTTAAGTATTTTCTTCTGATTTTTTATTAAGTTTTACCTGCTTTGTAAGCTATCTTTTGGCATTTTCGCCTTTTGCTAAGCGTTTATATCTGTAACAGTAACAGTACTTGGAACACATCTAGAGCCTGTTTACTGCATTTCCTGTGTTGCACTTCTAATTTAAATCGTTTTCTCTAAAAACTGCATTTGTACCTGATTTTGGCTTCTAGCACTCAAGTGTGGGGTCATTTATTACACTGTTGTGATTATTTTGCTGCTTGTGTATCTCTGCTACCTCTTAAACTTCACAACAAAAGAAAAAAACAAAAAATCTTGCTTTTTTCCACATTCTGGGGAAAAAAGTTCAGTGCCACAGATTTGCTGTTCTGAACTGTTTGAAATTTCTAGAAAGCCAGTGCTTGCTTGGGCTAAAGAAGTCTCTGTGTTCACCAGTGGGAGTGGTTAACATTGAACAGCCTGCCTGTCCCTGGAGGAGTGGTTACTACCTAGAAGCTGTAGTTTTTTTGGCCATTTGGGTCAATTTCTAAACTCCTTGATCTCTCATTCTTAAAACCAGGCTGCCTCGTGGTTTGGTGTCTTTTTCAGGCTTGCTAGTTGTTGCTGAAGTTAATCACCTACCAAGAGGAGAAAATGCTGAGAGAAGAAAAGGAGCCACTTTGTGATTTTTAAGTTACTTTCTTCTGAATTTTTTGTTAGTTTTATTGCTTTTGCGCATAGCCTACTTTTTGGCATTTTCTCAAGCTTGCTAAAGTTTATATCTATGGCTAGTAACAGTACTTGGAATTTTGTAAGAGCCTGTTTTACTGCATTTCCTGTGTTGCATAATTTAAAATCGACTTTTTTTCTAAAACTGTACATTTTACCTGATTTTGGCCTAGCACTCAAATGTAGGGTCATTTTATTGTACTGTGCTGTGATTATTTTGATGCTTGTTTATATCTCAAGTTGCTTTAAACTACAACAAAAGAAAAAAAATCTTTGCTTTTTTCCACTTTCTGAGAAAGTTAAGAAAGTTCAGTTGCAGATTTGCTGTTCTGAACTGTTTGGGAAGTTCTAGAAGGCCAGTGCTTGCTTGGGCTACAGTGGGAAGTCTCTGTGTTCACCAGTGGGAGTGGTTAACACACTGAACATCCCCTGCCTGTCCCTGGAGGAGTGGCATTACTACCTAGAAGCTGTAAGTTTTATTGACCATTTTGGGTCAATTCTAAACTCCTTGATCTCTCTCTCTCTTAAAACCCTACAACTCTCTTTTTGCTGCCTAGTTTTGTGCAGCAGCGTCTAAACAGGTCTTAATATTCCAGGCTCAACAAAGTCTGCTCTTCACTTTTTCCCCTTAGAACTGTTCAGAACTCTCAGAAGTAATCACTCTATTCTCTTTCTAAAGCCCTGCACTTGCTCAGTACCTGCATGGAAACACTAACCTAAAGCACTGCACCTCGCTTGACTTCTCATAAGTATTAGACTCCTGAGTTGATTTGGGTCCTTTCCTCCTGTCAAGTGAAAAATCAGTTCCCTTCCCTAATCTGATCAGGGGCAAAGCAGTAGTTCCCTATACTAATCTGGTATGTCCCAAGGGTCAGTTTTCAAAGGTTACTCTGAGTCCAGCCAAGGTTGAATCTGGGAATTTTGAGCAATGTTACAAATTGCCTTCCCATGTTCAGACAACCCTCTCCTCCCTTCCAGCAAACTCTAAGCAACTTGTGAGGGTGCAGTTAAGCAGCCAAACTGGAGGCAGTAGCTCTCTCAACCCAAGACTGCTTTTAGCCTCAGTCAGTTGGAAAAAGGTAACCACCCACACCACAAATCCAAAGTCTCACACACAGACCTATTGCATCTGCATCACCCAACACATAAACACACAAAACTTACTTTCGGAGGCTCTAAATAAAAATCTGCCTAAACAGCAAAGTCCTCCTAAGCAGATATCCAAGCAACACCCACCCCTCTCCCAACAATACCCACAAATCAGCATATCTCACAAAAATCAGTGTGCCTCATACAGTCACAGCCCATAAGGCCAAACAACACACCAAATACACTTCAGTTATAGGGACTCTATTGTCTGGTTCAAGTACACTGACCCGTCCGCTCTCACCAGACTGAATAAGGAGGAAGGTCACTGTAAGCTGCCTGTCAGGTGCCAGGATCCGGCATAGCATAAAGCACTCAGGTCACTCCCAAAAGCAAGTACAGTGCAGGCTCCGTCATTGTGGACATGCTACCTGGATGGAACTCTTCTCCTGAACTGGCACATGAAAGAGACATAGAGGAGCTCTCTGACCATGTAGCCCAAGACTCAGAAACAGTATGTCCCTGACCTTGGTAGCATCTTGCCCTCACCCAAGAATGATGCCACAGTAAAGACAAATGATCCAGTGTTTCAACAATTGGCTTAAAAGTATTGGTGTCCATTCAAAGGGGATCCAGTGTCTGTCAGCCTGGATGACATGCTAAACCACGTTATTTCACTAGGGATGGCATTTGCACCTGTACTCTTAGGCTTTAGGTATACTGGTCCAAGGCTCTTGCTACCCCCATGAGTGTGCTCTTTTTAGGCAAGGCTCAAAGGATGTCCAAACCCACACTCCTTGGAACAACCCAAAAGTAAAAACTAAAGGTAATGCTGCTCAATGCCAGCAGTCTAAAACCCTCAAGATGCACGCTGAGGCTCTCTTCAGTATGGAGAATGGAATGGATGTTCTGTGCAGTAACAAGAAAACCTGGTTCAAGGCTCACTGGAGGCATCCCAGCACTACCAGGTTATAACTCACGCCCTTACCATGCGTTTTGGCCCCAAAACTCAGACTGGAAGCACAAAAGGAGGAATATCTATATTCATCAAAGATACCTACACCTCCAGGTTAGTGGCACTGCACGAAGCATCGATAACCATCCATGTACTGCAACTAACAGCGGGCAAAACTGCCTTTTCAGTTTGTAGCCTGCTACAGCACACCTCTCCTATTACAGGAACCCCACTCTGGCATTCCTGGAGAACACTGGAGAATATGAAGGTCTCCTCAAACACTATGTTATTGGGTGACTTCAACTACCCAAACATTGATTCTGGGAAAAGTACTCAAGCCCAAACACCCTCACCTCCATGGCGTTCCTTGAATGTAAACTCCTAGCATGAATGGAACAACAGGTCACCCATCCCACAAGAGGGAACAACATATTGGACCTGGTCATCACCAACATGGAGGACTCTATATTTCGGCACACCAGAGGTTAAACCCCTCATTGGTAAGATCAGACCATAAACAAATTTCCCTGGACATCCATATCCCGTCCCACACCAGCCAAGGAAATCACTGTAAAGAATTCTCCAGCTAACTTTTGCACTTCTCCAAGACTGAGTGGAATCCTTCAAAGCCCCTGGGCCAGAGGATAATACCAGCCCAATCCAGCAGAATCCTTTACAAATGCATTCTATGAGCACCTGCAGGAATGCATGGATTGTTCAGCTATCCCAAATAAAACCAAGACTCACTCCTCCAAAAACAGGAGACCAGTCTGTTGGACCCCGGCCATAAATAAGCTATACAACAGAAGGAGGAAGCTACTACATGGGCAGAACAAAAATCCCAAAAGGGAAAGGCATCTCTGATCAGTATTTAGCAAGAAACTTCGATCCCTCAAGCAAAACATCAAAGGCCAGTTTCGAGAAAGAAAATTACTCCTAGACACTAAAGATAATCACAAGGCCTTCTTTAGTTATATATCCAGAAACATGGGCGGAAACTCCCAGATAGTATGCTCTGAATTGTTGCATAGCGGTACAAAATATACCCGAACCTACAGACATAGCCAACATCCTGGCAGGCAGATTCAAGTATGACTTTCCCCCCTCCCCCAAAGGAGAAAAAAACGGCTTATCCTGCAATAACTGAATGTAACCTCCCTGATACCACAGATGCACAGGTGAAAGCTTCCCTCTCCAAAGCAAAAAACACAGCATCTATGGGACCGGACGGTGTCCCAGGCTGTGTCTTACATGAGCTCAAGAAGAACTGAACAACCCTCCCACATTAAGTCACTGTTCAAACTTAGCCTTACTACAGGATATGTACCCAAAGAATGGCATACAGCTACAGTGGTCCCATCTCCACAAAGGTGGTGCCATTAGCGGACTTCCAGAAACTATACGGCCCGCCATGGCCCGACTAGTCTGGTCTGTAAAGCTATGGGCGTATTGTCATGGAACTCTCATAAACAAAGAGACATTGGGAGCCTCCAGACAATAGACCGCTTCCCAGATTCGGCTTTGTTAAGGGCAGATCTTGCCTCTTACCAAGCCCTAGTTGGATTTACTTTGAAACAGTTACCAAAAGCCATAGATGAGGGCAAGGTAGTCCACACAGCCTACCTTTGGATCTACCATAAAGCCTTCGACACTGGATTTTACTGGGGCATTATAAATAAGGCCTTCCAGTTTAAATATCAACCCTATGTCATAAGATGGGTTGCAAACTGAAGCTCAGAAGATAGAACTTCCCACATGGTCAGGATCACAGGTGCCATGTCCGAATCCAAACCAGTTACAAGTGGCGTCCACTGCAGGGGCTATCAGTTCTGGGACCTCTCGCATTACATTGGGTATATACTTCTCTGAGTTTCAAGGCTGCTGCGGGGGATTTTTGGCTGACAAAGTTTGCAGATGAGACTGCAAACTGGGGGCCGTAATCAATTTCCAGCTGACACAAGCATCCTCCAAAGGGTCCCACAGAGATGGATGCTTGGTGCCCAGAATTTTTCTGACCTCCCAAGCTAAATGCTAAAAGTGCACCAGTCATCCCACTTTAGGAAAAACAAGGTGCCACAAATTACCACATAAAGAGTGGTAATCCATTAACTTCTGGAAAATAATTAGGATTTTGGGGTTCAAGCGTAAATAGTAATCTCAACGATAATCACGTTGTAAAAGTGGTTAGAAAAGACCTTTATATAGCCCCACCTTATCACAAAAGGGGTTTGCATCTAGATCAAGAGAAGGTCATTGTGCCCCTCTACTCATCACTCATCAGGCCCACCAATTGAGATAATGCCTTTTGGATGTGCTTACCTGACACCTGCAGCAACTGGAGAGATTTAAAGTACCTCCTGCAAAGAGGATCATGGGCTACAAACAGATGTCCTGTGCAGCTCGACTAAAGAAGCAAAGCTCTACTCGGTTGCTTACCACCTACTCAGGAGCGATCTATGCCTGATGTACAAAGCCATGTCATAAGCCAGGGTGTGGACATGCTCCACCTCAAAAAATCCAAGTCCCTTAGAGCTACTCGCTCAGGGACCTAAACCTCAACACAAAATAAATAGGATGCTGGAGGACAGATTGTTCAGAGGCTCCTCACTCTGAATAAATCTCAATTCATGACATAGCCCTCGCTTCCCGGCCCTCTTCAAGCGGGGGTGGGCGGCGTGGATGAAATCGCCAAATTCACCCTGGGATCTCTCTCCTGTGTCCCTGCTAGACAGAGGCACAGTAAACTAATCTTAAAGGGTACCTTCTGTAACTACTTTCTGAAGCACAGTAGGCTAATCCCTAATAGGGAGGCGGAAGCCAAATACACTCTGGCTGACCTCGTGCCCTAGGGCAGATGGCCTATATCTGCCTATGAACCTATGAACCTGAATTCCAAAGCAGGCATATAGACCCACATATGCTAAGAGCACTGAAATACACAACATTTATTAAGACCTCTTTGCTGAAGTATACCATAACAAATGCCTCACCAGCTTCAAATGCACTCTTTCAAACAGCACCCACATCAGCCCATAGGCTACATCTCCTTGAAGCCCCCTACTTCTAAGCCCATAAAGCAAGCCACCACAGAATCCAACATTCTGGCAATTGGAAACTCCATCTGAAACACGCCAATGTCCTTCTCACCTGGCTGAGTAAGGAGAAAGTCATGATCAGTTGCTAGTCAGGGCTAGGATCCCCACCATTAAGCCATGCACTCAGGTGACCACAGTACCAATATGACTCAGGCATAGTCCACATAGCAGTAAATGAGCTGAGATGTACCTCCTAGGGTTCCTATTGTGTTATTCCAGATGCATTTGTCGAATGTGTCTTGATCAGACATAAGAATGAAAAGGCAAAATAAGCTGACGGCTTTTTATAAATTCTTTCCCTGGGAAAAAGAATTTGCTTGGCCGCTTTCATTACTTTGCCATTTTTGGCACTGTAGTGCAATCTCGGAGTTGGTATATTTAAGTAGGGGGTAGTGGGGAGGCACAGTTTTTTTTTATTTCTTTTATTTTGGAACAGAGATTTTTTTCCCTTAGAAAAAATTGTTGTTCTGAGGTTTTGATGTAAGCTTTCGCTTATATGGGGTCAATTAATTATCGTTCGCTTTTGTAAGTGTGCGATAATATAATATAGACCCCCTCCCTAGACTATATGAACTGAGCAAACAAAAGATGACTGACTTTAATAATTGGCGTAGTTTCTGTTGTCATTCTAAGGGGCTGCACGATTTGTCAGCATGGAAGGAGATGGTCAACAGACCACACTGCTTTGCAAGGGATGGCCTGCAGCTCTGCCCTCTAGGCTTTTGAATATTAGCTAAAACATTGTCTTCCCCATGCCTTTATTAGGCAATGTCAAACTGAAAGTACTTCTAGCATAGCAAGTCAAAACCAAGAAAATCTAAAGTTAGTATTGCTCAATGTTAGGAGTCTAAACAAAAAACTCCACCCCTAGAAGCTCTCTTCACCTTAGAGATTGCTGAAGTCTGTGCAGTCACTCAGACATGATTTAAAGCCATGCAGAGCACACCAGCAGTGCAAGGTTATAATGCCTTCCACACATGTAGACCAGCTACTACACAGACTGGGACTAAAGGTGGAGGTGTCTTGATATACATCAAAAATAAATATACCTCAAGGGTGGTCAAACAAGACAATTCACTTGAGCTGCTCCACATTCAAATCACCATAGGCAAAATCAAATACCACTTCCTTGGAAATTATAGGTTGCACTCTATGACCCAGGAAACCTATTCCATGTATTTAAACTTACTGAAAGCACTCACCATCCAACCCTGTACTATATTCATGGGTGACTTTAATTACCCCACTATTAACTGGGAATTCTGCATGACACCAAATGTACATTCACAGAGATTTCTAGATTTTGTACACACAAGCTCCCTGGACCAGATTGTCAACACACTAACTACGGGTGCAACCATAGTGGATCTGGTCCTCACTAATATTGGGGAGTACTGCACACCACTATTGTAATTTCTGCCCTAGTAAGGTCAGCCACAAAATGGTCTCCTTTGAAGTCAAAATAAAACCTGAATCTCCTGCTAAACCCGGATTATTCAGGAACTACTCTAAGGCTAACTTCCCGCTGTTAAGTGATAACCTGGCAAAATTTCAAGCCCCCATAAACCCTGGAAACACTGCTGCCTATGCATAACTGTTCACAGAAACCCTGAACAAGCATGTTAATAGGGGCATAGAGGCATCTGTACCCACCAGGGAGAAGTGCAAAACTAACTCATAAAACAAGCCACCCTGATGGAATCACAAAATCAATAGGCTGTGTAACAGAAGGAAGAAAATTATAGTAAAAATTAGGAGGTGCAGCACCCAGCAGGATAAAAGTGCTCTCATCAACCTAGACAAACAACTCCAATGACAAATAAAGTCTACCAAAGCCAAATTTGAGTTAAATATGGCATCCAAGGCCAAGAACAACCACAAGACGTTCTTTAGCTATGTCCTCAACCTCAAAGGCAATATACAATAGTGTGCAGAGCTCATTGTAAATGAAAGCACCTATTTTGAGACAGAAGATATACTGGATCTGATACTCACAAATATGGGAGAACGCTGCACCTCCACATCATGTCCTTTCTGGTAGGGTCAGATGATATAGCTGTCTCCTTCAAAATAAAAATCAGTGCTGTGACCCCCAACAAACCCAGTAACAGGAGCTACTTTAAGGCAAACTATCTATTATTTAGTGATTGCCCGACCAGATTTCAAGCCCCTTCAAACCCAGAGAACACAGCTATCTTTGCAGAATTGCACACAAAAATCCTGTACAATCATGTTAAATAGATGCATAGAGACAGAATGTGCCTACCAGAAACAGTCAAGAACAAACTTAAAAAGCAAACCACTCTGGTGGAATCCAAATATAAACAGATTGTACAACAAAAGGAAAAACATCATAGCTGAAATTAGGAAGTCCAACACTCAGGTGGATAAAAACTGTCTAATCAGGCTGAACAACTAACAGGCAAATTAAGTCTACCAAAGCCTATTTTAAGATGATAGTCAACCAGGCCAAAGATAACTACAAGGCTTTCTTTAGCTCTGTCTGAAACCTCAAAGGTAGAACACACCAGTGCACAGAAACTGATTCCTAATGGAGCCAATTAAATGGAGGTGGAAGACATAGCACATCTAACAAATTCACTTCCAGTTTTACCCCCCATTGGCTGCCTCCTAAATAATATTATCAAACATAACCCTCCCAATTACCATTAGGGAGCAGGTCCTAAATAGGTTCATAGATTAGTACTAGGCTAACTGTCCTTGTGTGCCATTTTAAGCCTAGCCAATTATCCCTTGTGAGAGTCAAACCTTGTACCTTGTGTTTGTAAGGCAAACACCTTAACCATTAGGCTACCTTCCTAACCCCAAACCCCAATATGCTGTCTAAGGCCAAGAATACTGTATTGATGGGCCCTGATAATATCCCAGGATGCCTCCTAAATTGCTTGAAGCATGACATATCTGAACCTCTGGAGTCAATATTTAACCATAGCTTCCAGACAAGTTTCATGCCACATAAATGGAAGACTGCAGTGGATATCCCTCTGCACAAAGACAGTCCATCAACGGACCCTAACTAGTCTCATATGCAAAGCCATGGCAAGAATTATCATGGATATAGTTAATAATGACATAGGAAACCTTCATACTATGGATCCAACCCAGTTTGGCTTTGTTAAAGGCAGATTATACCTCCTCTACCTGATGGACTTCTGTGAAAACATCACCAAGGAAGTGGTTGAGGGCAAAACAATGCATACTGCCTACCTTGACCTGGCTAAGGCATTTGATAGAATACCCCACTCAGGTATTGTAAACAAACTCATGGAATTAGGCCTTAATGCCTATGTTATGCTCTGAATAGCCAGCTGGCTCCCATTTAGGACCTAGGAAGTTAGGGTAGGGAAGATCCCCTCCTAAAGAGGCAAGTCACTAGTGGAGTCCCTCAGGGCTCTTGCCAGGGCTGCTTCTTTTTGACATTTATTTATCGGAAGCCAAAGCTGATGTCAAACACCTCTGGCTAACCAAGTTTGCAGATCACTGCAAATTAGGAGTAGATGAAGAATCCCCCCAAGTCACTAACATCCTACAGGAAGGACTAACACAGACAAGTGACTGGTTCCAAAGCCACGGCTTAAACCTCAGTGCCATGAAATGCATAACAGTGCTGTTTGGGAAGTTGGCCACCCTAGGAAACTACCTCATTGATAACACACCCTTAAGATTGGACCCAGGGATTTGGAGACATATGCTGATGGTAACCTGGGTAGTAAGCAAATCATTCCATGTTTCTCAACTTATAAGCAAAGGCATGACAACTGGCTCCAAGGAGGTCATTGTTCCTCTGTATTTGGCCCTCATCAGACCCATTATTAAGTACATCTCCCCCTTTGGGATGTACCTGATGAGGTACATGCAGCAACTGGAATGTTCACAGAGGTTCCTCAGAAAAGTAATACAACATGCCTTATGCATAGATTCATAGGTGTTTACTAGGCTAATGACCACAAGGTCCTTTTAAGCCTAGCCATGCATCCCAAATCTCTGACAAGTTCTGATACCCTTGATATGTGTAAGCATGAGCCTGGGACCCCTGAAAGCCCATTAGAGCTCCATTCTCACTTTTATATAGACCGCTGAGGACAATCTTTGCCTGGCATACAAGGCATCATTGGATCCCACTCTGATGTACCTTTTGTACACTCCCAAAATCAATAACATCCGAACTGCCTGATAGTGAGACTTGAACCTTGCTTGCTACATAAATAGGACATGTTGGTGGGTCAAGTATATATCTCAGAGAATTCCCTTCCTCTGGAACAGACTTCCCAACAATGTAAAGCAGAGTTCTTCCCTAACCCATTTAAGCGTAACCTGTACCAGTTGATGGGAAATTGGAAGTTCTCTTAGCTATCACAGTTATGTCTCTAATGGATATAGGCAGTATATAAGTCCTACCCCAGCTCACATATATCAATTAAAATAACCTTTAAGGCTAAAAAACTGGCAGAATACATTTTGGATGCATATCTAGGTTTATAAAGGCCCAAGTGGTCTTTAACGTATTATATACCTATGAACCTTTGAATACTACCTCAGGTCTCCCCTGAAAGTACAACACTAGCCTAGTGGGACTAACCTGGTCAATAGAAGATAAAATAGATGTATAATTGCCTTAGGTCTGTGACTGATGTCTAATAGGCTAGCCAACTGATGGCAGGTAGAGGCCACAGAAATGAAACTATATTCCCTGTGATATGTGTGACATTAACTCATGTACAGTAAAACAAATGGAAGTTTAATCTCAGGAAATGCAGTGTGTGTGTGTGTGTGTGTGTGTGTGTGTGTGTGTGTGTGTGTGTGTGTGTGTGTGTGTGTGTGTGTGTGTGTGTGTGTGTGTGTGTGTGTGTGTGTGTGTGTGTGTGTGTGTGTGTGTGTGTGTGTGTGTTTGTGTGTGTTGATATTATGTAATGTTGAACTATTAGTTCTAAATCACTTAAAAAGTTAACACAACTCCAGATTTTGGCAGTAACATGCATTCTGTGCACAATAAGAAGTACAAAACTCTAACATCTGGTTTTATTGACTAACAGAAATCCTTAGTGATTTTACCAGAAAATCATACATTTTACAATAGACAGGGCAAAAATATGAGGAATATCGTGGATATTCATCTAAACTCTTGACATTAGGGATCTTAGGGCCCTTGTGACATCATGAATACGTGACAGAATTTACAGTCTCCCTGTTGTTGTCCAGTCTGGTGATTGTGAAGTCTTAGTGCCTAACTATAAAGTCACCGCTGACTAAACTATGTGGAAGTAGATTTAGTAGTCAGGTGGCCTTATCGGTTTAGGCCTGCATCCTTGGTGGTTGTTATATGTGTGAGTGTCAAACAATTGGGTGTTGCCTTATGTGAGACCTCTTAGTGTGTTCTAGTAGGCTGGTAATTGTGTCCTAACACTTTCAGAACAAGTTATGCACTTAGTGTTTGTGGTAACTAGTGTTGTGGATATATGATGCTTACCAATTAGCGGGCTGATGTGAGAGATTTTTCCCTATGTTTCTTAAAAAATTATATTTCTCTCAGATTATTCTTTCAGTTGGTAGAACCACTTAACAGTTACTAATCATATAGCAAATTCTACACTAACTTAGAACACCTCATTAGATTAGACTTGCCACAGATGGGGTAAGAAATGGGGTTTGCCATAATGGTTAAGGTGTTTACATTAAAGACATAAGGTACAGGGTTTGATTCTTGGGAAGCATAGCTTAAAACTGCCACCTGTGGTCATTAGCCAGGTAATCAACTATGAGTCAGCGGCAGCAGACTGCTGACCTGTGTGGACAGAAGGCAGAAAAATAGGGTCATCACAGTACTATGAGAGTTGAGCGGTGAGCACGATAGCAGACCCTGAAGATTTATGGGTGAAGTATTTAAGATGATAATCTGAAGTTCAGTTAGGTAGTAACTAATCTAGTAGTGCTCACTGAAAGGACAATTAGATTTGACAAGAATAACAAATGGGGTGATTTGCCTATTGGCTACTAGTGTGGATGTATGTGTATCCATGTGCGTGTGTGTGTGTGTGTGTGTGTGTGTGTGTGTGTGTGTGTGTGTGTGTGTGTGTGTGTGTGTAGCAGGGGGCGCTTTGCACACCTTACTGTACAACACAGTAACTTAGTAACTAGTCCTAACTTATACTGCTGTTGTTTGTAAGATTCCTTTCCCCCCAATAATTGTTTAATCACATACAAAAAATACAACTGTTTACATTATTTACAAATACATAAATCTTGAATCGCACAAAGAGTTTTTATAAGTTGTACCATATAATTTAAACTATTGTCAAATGGCACAATTCCAAAAATATTGTTCTATTAACAATTTCATTTTTGTAGAACATAACATTCCTTTTACAGGAGAAGAACCAAATGAATCCTTCAACAAATACTCCTCTGATGAGACTGAATGAGGTATACCCTGGGCTGCAGTTTAAACTGGTTAGGCAGACGGGTCCAAGCCATGCACCAGAGCTTACTGTGGGGGTTGAGGTAGTCGGAAAATATTTTGAAGCTTCAGGACCTTCTATAAAGATGGCTAAACACCACGTGGCAGAAAAGGTAAGATTTTTACATCAGGGACCTTTTTTACTGTAGATTTAAATATAAGATCACTTGACCAGTGTCCCACATAATGGTGTGAAGTCTCTGGCTATTTGAGTTTTCACTCATAAAGAATGTAGGTACAGCATGGGTTTGGCACAGCTCGTTTTAGGCTAATACGTCATAGCTAATACTAGAGTTAATGTTGTGTTGTGTTGTGCTGTTGTTTGAATGACTGGTTAATGTATCTCCTTTGAGCAAGATGTAATCACAGTTTGGATGGAATGTTGTAATTTTTACCTAAAATTCAATTACTGTTTTACTACAAAAATGGATTGTAGCATGGCTGTCTTTTAAAACAGACAAATCACACCCAAAAGTTGTTAGCAAATAGTTTACAATTGAGATGTTTTATTGATATACATATATATATATATATATATATATATATATATATATACACACACACACACACACACACACACACACACACACACACACACACACACACATATATATATATATATATATATATATATATATATATATATATATATATATATATATTTATACACACAGATTTGCAAATGTCCCTGAGATTTTAGGACAGAAAGTGTTCAACAAGTTTTCTATAACAGTTGCATAAAATAGTTATTTTGTAACAATGTGCTGTGTTTCAGTGGAATAAAGTGATGTGCTGTGTTTCTGTGGAATAAAGTGAACTGAAGTATGCTGAGCCATCTGTGGGTTTTTTTTCACAATTTTCTAAGCTTGCCCTGCTCAAGGCTTTATTGTTTTGCCTGAAAAGCTACTTCATTTTATGGATTACAATTTTTATTTGGAAGCTGCTGTGAATTTTGTTTTGTTTTTTCCTATTTTGTAACTTAAACACTATAATATTATCTGAAACAACAGAAGCAATGCAAATTATATAACATTAAGTTTTTATTTTGCCAAAAAAGTGAAGTACAGCTCTTTGTACTGGTTGTGGGTGTAGTCTGTCTTGCAAAATTCTGTTTTTCTGTAGAAAATGTCCCACATTACACATTTGGGAAGTTGGCAAGCCTAGATTAACTGTCGTTAAGATGAGCATAAATTCTGATTTCCTTTACACAATTTTAAAACACCATTTGCATTTTGCAGTAAAAAATCCATTTCTTTTCTGCTTATGTGCCATGCTTTTATTCTTCCTGCATAGTTATAAGACTGTGAAGTTAGTTTTTATTAGTGAGGGAGATATGAGGTTCTCATATGGAGGGTACTACATGGGGACAGGGGACCCATAGAGAACATACCAAACCATTTAAATCAATTTCTTCACCATCTGAAACTCTCCTATTCAAAGAAGATACATGTAAATGATTCTTTAATACACACCTTAGTTGAAACTGTGTGACCTTAAGCCCCATTGTGTAATTGGCAGTCTTCCATGGACTTCACCCCCATCTCACACTAACTACTTAAGTCTCTACTAACCCACACACTAATCCTCTGCTATACTATTCCCACTACTGCCCATCTTCCTCCTCTCTCATATATCGTAACTAATGTATTTATTGGTTACAATACCTGATCACCACCAATACAACAAAACAGTCCTCTATAACTTTACAGCTATTAATAGTTTTTTTGTTCTGCTGTAAATGTGATAATAGTTTTGTATACTTACTGTGTATTTAGATTTATAGGTTCATAGGTACGTATTAGGCTAGCTGCCTTTGTGGGCCATTTTAAGCCTATTCTATTTCTCTGAAAAGTGACAATCAAACACTGTACTTTGTGTTTGTGAGGTAAATACTTTAACTGTTATGCCATCTCACAACCCCCTCGAAGAAACTTAATCATTCTATTTATGTCTTTCCCACACTAAGCCTAAAATGGCCCATTTGGATTAACATCCTACACTGGTTAATGACTGAAAATAAAATACTTATTATATGTTTGATGTAGTTGAAGATTTGGTCAGTTGTTGGACCATCCTTGATGGATCAGTTTTATGTTTTTTCATTCTTGGTGAATGGCCATCTGCTACAGACAGCCTATGCTCTTGGGAGTTCCTTTTTTTATTAACATTGTAGGTATCAACCTTATTTTTTTCCTTGACTGGCAGGAAGGTACCTGATAGTTGCTAGAGGGGAGAACTGATGAATGTCAAAGGTGGGAGCTATTATATATTTACTGCATTATATCAAACTTTGATTGATGAAGAGGATGGAACCAGCCAAGACCTCAGAAAGGAGCAGCCTGTTTGTAGCTGAACTGACTGGGAAATGGGGGGACCTTTTGGTCGTGCAAGTACAGAAGCTCTTTATTACAGTGTGACCACCTTGTACAATTGCCATGTGCGGTCATCATTTTCAGAGAAAACTAAAGCATGTAGGCAGCTGATGAATCCCACTTGGTGTAGAGATGGATGGACAAAAATGAATGAATAAATAAATACAATCTGTGTGGCTGTATCTTGTCATTTACAGCTGACAAAGAGTGTAAATTACAAAGTGTGTTTTTTTAAGATTAGCTTGGTGTAATGAGTTTCTAACTAATCTCTTTGTTGCAGATATTGGAAACTCTTGGCTTACCAACAGACGTTTCTACTGGTGCACCAAAAAGAAAGGAAAATGTTTGTGAGGGTCGAAAGACTAGTAAGGTTTGTATTCTGTCTATGTTTTCTGTTAGGAGTGTTTGCTAGATTCTATAGGTTATAGAAGTTTGGTGTACACTATTTCATTAACAGTTAAAGATTCCATTACAAATCTTGGTATTTTCAGATGAAGTGTTAAGTCCCCCTGTTCTGTTTGCCTCTTACATTTAATGGAGCACTACCCAGTTCTGAACTCTTTGGGTGCTTTCTGGGCCAGAAAAAATGCCCTTAATTATGTCCTTCTGTAATGTCAAACCCTCCCCTGATAGTGTTCATTATTGTTCCCACATTTACGTGAGGGAAAGGGTTGTGTGGCATGTCTTGTAGATGTAAAAATGCAGCTGGTATATTTTTTGTTTTTCTTACCCATAATTTCCTTTTCCTAAGCTGCTACATCTAGGGTGAAGTTGTGCACAGACTGCTTTTTAATTCCATTCTGAACTAGTGGAATTTTGGGTGCTTCTCTTTTATGTCTGTTTGTCATGGTTTGATATTTGTAGCAAAAGTCATAGGAAAGGAGGGTCTACTTGAGATAACTGAAATCCCAGTAGACTGATATTCAAAACATCCAGCCCAGAACACTGAAATCTCAAAAAGCCGATACCTTATATACCTGACACACAGAACACCGACAACACGAAATCCCGACTTACCTGCCTGCAACATATCAAGAACACCAAACTAAGAGGCAACATAAACATTCCAATAAAAATTACCTACTTCCCCTCACCCAGACCCCACCCACTAACCAATAAACTTAAATCCTTAAAACGTAATACTAAATATTCATGACGGTCTCTATAGCAACCACATAAATATTCATAACAAACATGAACAATAAACAAAATTAACTACATAACAACTTTTAACATTTTTTCCTATGTATAATAAACTTTCCCAGTTAACAAATGTTAAATAAAGTTTTTTTTCAGTTTGCTATACATTACTTAACTTCTTTTACAGATGTACCATTATAGTGAGTTCCTCACAACTGTTCTAACTTCATGACACCCATCTGCACATTTGAGTCGTAACATATAGGTAGTCTCCCCAGGAGGGTAGACATTAGAGAACTGACAGCCCACGTATAAAAGAGCTGTTCATTAGGAATGTTTGTGTCTCACATGGTAGTATAACCCATAATACCAAACATACATTTAAAACCAATGAGAACTAGTTGGGAGCACCTCATATGGTCTGTCTTGCCAGACATGAGGAACAATATTGTGAAGCTGTCCACCTCTAAACTGAAATAAGAGCAGGCTTATGTGAAACACAAGGAGCTTTGCATCTTCTACACACAGACTTTGACTTGCAGGATCATTGTAACTTGTGCCTAAAAGACCCTAAAAGTTAGGGCAAACACTCCTACTGATATTGGCTTGATTCGTAAATGAGCAAGCCACCGTATACGGCACCATAAATCTTAATAAAGGAAGCAGGGTTTTACAGAGTTTATAAAAAGAAAGAACAATAGGAAAAAAGGATTGATTTAATCAATTTTTGATGTGACTTATCCTAGTTTATTGTAATCTGAAGTCTGCTGAAGGCAGAATCCCTTGCCATGATCAACAGATGATATTTACAAGCTACAATGAGCTGACTGTCTAGACAGGAGATCATCATGATGTACATGTTCTTCATTCCACTGTCTAGACAGGAGATCATCATGATGTACATGTTCTTCATTCCACTGTCTAGACAGGAGATCATCATGATGTACATGTTCTTCATTCCACTGTCTAGACAGCAGATCATCATGATGTACATGTTCTTCATTCCACTGTCTAGACAGGAGATCATCATGATGTACATGTTCTTCATTCCACCGTCTAGACAGGAGATCATCATGATGTGCATGTTCTTCCTTCCAGTTGTGATGTAAAGTTGGGGCAGTAAAGGGTCCAAGAAGCATATCCTATTTTCTGTAAAAGAGAGGAGAGAAACACTAGTTATGGCAATGTAAAACTCTACAATAATAGAATATGACTGCTGAGATCTGGAACCAGCCCCTAATGACCAGCTATTTATTATTTTTTTTAATACCCAAAAAGAAACAGGGAAGTGGATCTGTCTTTCTGAAGGTTAGTGACCTAGTGGATGTCTATATTTTTGATAGGAGGAACAGCTACAATATATGTGCTGTGAGGAAGGCAAGAACAGAAGTTTTATATATAACTTCACCCCATCTTGCTGGGTGGATTCCGAGTGCACGCATGTAGAAAAATCTCATCTCCCCTTTGTGTTAACAGAAAAGCACACTTTCTAAAGCTTTGTTTACCCTATCTAAAACCTGGATGGCCCAGGCCTATAGCACAGGATTACAGTTCAACATATTTACAGTATAATTATGACAGATGTTTTTCATCTATATATGTCTGCTCACCCAGAGTGTCTGGTCAGTACCTCTGTTGAGTTGAGAAACATCTCCTTCTTTAGCTGCTTTGGTCCTGATAGGCCTTATCATCTCCTCAATACTATGGCTTTGAGGGGAGAAACTGAAAAGCACCTTCCTTCAAATCTAGATCTGACATATCTAGACTCTGTTAAGATTCCTCTGGAGAAGTAGACCTGGCCTATATAACTCTTTATAACCATCTGAGACTGAAAAAGAGGTCAGGAACCTGACCTCTGGATAAGCTCAGGAAAAACCTCCCAGAGCTAACTGGCCTTTGTTAGTGGTTACAAGGAAGAAAGATTGCTGTAGATAAAAATGGGACAAGTAGGCAATTCTGTGTTGATTAGCTATCCTAAAATGTGACCATCTTGCCTCTAGTTCCAAGAATTGCAGGGTATCTAGTTAGAACCTGAAACAGTCATGAGTACTATACACATGTGAGTCTGCATACATATTTATGTCATCATATTTTAGGAATGGGGAGAGAAACTGTAGTACCATATGAAATCCCAGAGATACATATCAGACTAGCACATTCTACACAGAAAGTAACTACATGTGAGAAATGATTCTCTAGACCCTGGACCTGTCAGGCAGATATCTTAACCAATGGGACACTGTACTGCTCTGAAGAAGTGTCTGGGATGAGATTGTGCACCTATTTCAAGAAGGGCAGTATCTGGGCTGCCAAAGCTGGAGATGCTTGGGAATGTAAGGCATGCTGCAGGAATGCAATATCTGATGCAACAGTTGGATAACCACCAGGTAGGTAATGAGGTAAGATAAAACTGACAGTACCAGGAAGGTAAATTGTATGCTTGTGGCAGAAGCAGGAAAATGGCAGCATGTGGCTCTGATGGCCACTGGGTTGACATAACGGGGTTCTGACTTGGTCTGCATCACGACATTCACTAACTCACCTGATTTCACCCAAACTCTACAGTAGGCAGAATATGGGAAAGTAAAAATGTAGATGTTTCCAAGAGTACAGTCCTGCACTATGGAGCAACACCTGTCCAAATATTTGGGCTTCTAACATACATAGAAGAGGTATGGGTTGGGATGATGACAGCTCCTTGCCTGGAAATGTTTTGCTATCTGTTTATTTTATTAAGCTTTATAAATGTAAAGTGCTTAGCCATAACCTGAAATTGTGTTTCCTACATAATTTGTTTCACCATATGTTGAACAAGTAGCAGTAACAACAAATGCTGTTTATGTAGAATAGTTTTTATGAAGAATAGTTGTCACTTAACATTCTGCATTTACATGTGGCCCAGGCAATATCCCAGGATGCCTTCTAAATAGCATGAGACATGACTTATCAGGCCATCTGGAATTGCAATTTAACTGTAGCCTCCAAACAGGCTTCATGCCTCATGAATGGAGAACAGCAACAGTCATCCCTCTGCCCAAAGATGAGCCATCTACAGACCCTGGAAACTACAGACCCATACATTTCACTAGTTGTGTATGTAAAGCCATGGAAAGAAGTATCATGGAAATGATCAGTAATGATAAATCTACAGACACTGGACCCAACCCAATTTGGATTCATCAAGGGCAGGTAATACCTACTCAACCCAGTGGAATTCTTTGAGAAGGTCACCAAATCAATGCATGAAGGCACAATGGTTTACACTACCTACCTTGACCGAGCCAAGGCATTTGACACAATATCCCACTCAGGCATTGTTGAAAATCTCAAGAGGATAGGTATAAACCCTTATCACACCCAATGGAGAGCCAAATGGCACACAGACCAGACCCAGGAAGTAAGAATTGGTTAGTCTCCCTCTAGAAAGAGGCCAGTCACAAGTGGATTCCTTCAGGGATTGGTCCTTGGACCACTCCTTTTTGGCATTTACTGCTCTGAAGTCAAGGTCAATGTCAGTGGCCTCTGTCTGACTAAGTTTGCAGATGATTGCAAACTAGGAGCAGTCGTCCAGTCCCACACTGACACAAATGTTCTCCAAGAAGGGCTGACACAGACAAACAACTGGTATCAGAGCCCTGGACTAAAACTAAATGCCAGAAAATGTATAATAGTATCCTTCAGGAAGTCATCCACCCCTGGTAACTATCATAGGTTCATAGGTTCATAGGTGTGTACTAGGCTAATGGCCCTGGAGCCTTTACAAGCTTAGCCCATAGAAGTGCCCTGGCATTGTGCCGACCAATGTTAGTTCCCAGTGCCTCTATCAAGCAGAGGCACTGGAGTGATCCCCGTGGTGACTTTTCTATTTCCCATCCACTCATCAAGATTTCTCTTGAAGAGGTCCAGTGAGGTGCTCGGCTTGCTATGTATGGGAAGTTTATTCCAGAGCCTGGGCAGTCTCTGAGTTATAAACCTGCCCCTCCAGCATGTTCTGTTGACTGTGGTAATGAGGTTGAAGTCCCTGGAGCATGTGGTATGGAGGGTTTGGGATTTCTTTAGATGTCACATTTCTAACAGAGCTGAGTCAGACATGGCTTTGTAAGTCAAGCAGAGATCGCCTCTTAGTAGATGATATGAGACAGAGAATAGTTGGAGTTGTTTTAGTATGTCCATGTAGAACATGTGTTGAAGGCCTAAGATCCTCTATCGTATTGAAAACACACCCCTTAGAGTTGACCCTGTAGTCAGAGACTTGGGGACATACATAGACAGTAATCTTGCCTTCAACCATCACGTGTCTACATTAGTGAGGAAATCATTCTGTGCTGTGCAGTGTATAAACAAAGCTATGGCATCTAGGTCCAAAGAGGTCATTATTCCACTGTATTCGGCATTCATCATACCTGTCAATGAGTACAATCCCGCTTTAGTATGTGCCTAACCAGGCATATACAACAAATGGAACTTCCACAGAGGTTCCTCACTAAAAGAATACATTGAGTAATTAAAACTGTCCTCTGAACACTGCCTCAAGGCCCTATCCCTGTATTCTGTCTCCTACCGGCTGTCGAAGGGAGATCAATTCCTGATATACAGGGCATTGTCAGACCCCCTCTAATGGACCTCTTGCATATCAGCAAAACAAACAGGACCAGAACTACATGTTACAGAGAATTAATCTAAAGGGGTGGCAAAAGCCAACACATTCTGGCTAGGCTTATAAATGCCCTTGGGCAGATAGCCTAGTACTTACCTATGAACCTATAAAGACTTAAACCTTCCTTATGATATAAATAGGACCTGCTGGAGAAACAGGTATGTATCCCAGAAACTATCCCATCTCTGGAGCAGGCTCCACATCCTTGTGAAGCATAGTTCCTCCCTACCCAACTGAAGTGTAACTTGTACAATTAGATGAGGAACAGAAAATTCATCCCCGGCTTGGCACCTATGTCTCTAATGGGCACAGGCAGCCTGTAAATGGTTCATCTCCCTGGCCCCTATTTACACCTATCAAGGGTACCAGAACCTGTCAGAGATTTGGGATGGCTGATTAGGCTTAAAAGGCCCTTGTGGTCATTAGACTAGTAAACACCTAAGAAGTTATGAACTAAATGCCAAGAAATGCATAATAGTATCCTTCGGGAAGTCATCCACCCCTGGTAACTATCATATTGGCTACACACCCCTTAGAGTTGACCCAGTGGTCAGGGACTTAGGGGCACACATAGGCAGTACTTTAGCCTTTGACCATCATGTTTCTACAGTAGTGAGGAAGTCATTATATGTTACACAGCTTATAAGCAAAGTTATGGCAGCTAGGTCCAAGGAAGTAATTGTTCCACTGTATTCGGCATTCATCAGGCCTATCATTGTGTACAGTGCCCCCTTTGGTATGTAACTAACAAGGCATATCCAATAATTGGAATGTCCACAGAGGTTCCTCACTAAAAGAATAGCGGGTGTAAATAACATGTCCTATGCAGACTGCCTCAAGACCCTATCCATGTATTCTGTCTCCTACAGGCTGTTGAAGGGAGATCTATGCCTGGCATAAAGGGCATTATTCAACCTCAGTCTGATGGATCTCCTGCATATCCGCAAAACAAACAACACTAGGATTACCCATTCTAAAGACTTAAACCTTGCCTGTGATGTAAATAGGACCTGTTGCAGAGACAGGTATGCATCCTAGAGACTATCCCATCTCTGGAACTGGCTCCCCAACCATGTGAAGCAGAGTACTTCCTAACACAATTTAAGTGTAACTTGGACAATTGGATGGGGAACAGGAAATTCACTCCTGGCTTGGTACATATGTCTCTAATGGACACAGGCAGCATGTAAATAGTTCATCTCTCAAGCCCCTTCTTGTAAATCTTTCATCTCCGAAGCACCTGCTTACACTTATCGAGGGTACCAGAACTTGTCAGAGATTTCAGATGCATGATTAGGCTTAAAAAGGCGCTTGTGGTCACTACCCAAGTAAACACCTATGAACCTATGAAAATGCATTTCTAATTAATTTTTAGGTCCAGTAATGTTTAACATAACCACTGGGAGCTTTCAACATGATAACCTATTCAGATGGAAATAGGGTAGATAGAAGAGATTACTTCTGACAGCTGACCACAGAAGAGATTGCTTCTGAGAATTTTCCAGAACTCTCCTAGGGTGGAACTTATGAATTTTCCCCTTATATGTGGTATTTCTTTATCCAGTTCCACTCTGCATTTTAAACATTAATGTAAAGAAAGAACTTCAGCTTTTGATCTTTGCTTGACCTGTGCATTTCTGTTCTGCTCTCTATAGTACTATTTGTACTATTATGCCTTGTTGCTGTTACATTAGTGTTCTTTACTGGCAGTACCTAAGGTAATACTAGACTTTTGTTGGTACTATTTAAAGTAATTTTGCATCGTTGCCAGTTATTTATACTTGGTATATAGAAACCAGATTAACTTATGTCAGTTATTGATTGTACTTTTTGATCATTAGTTTTGACACACTGCTGCTTGTTGCTGATTGCTGTACTGTATGCATTTAAAGCTACTGCTCCACAGAACTTCTCTACAGAGCATTGGCTTACATCATCTGCTCTACTATTGTTACTTGTTACTGATTGCTGCATTTAAAGCTTATGGTCTACAGTACTTCCCTACAGAGTGTTGCAGTACACCATTTGATGTATTATTGTTACTTGTTACTGATCATTGCATTTAAAGCTACTGCTCCACAGTAATTCTCTACAGAGTATTGGGTTACATCAACTGCTCTATTATTGTTACTTGTTACTAATTGCTGCATTTAAAGCTTATGGTCTACAGTACTTCCCTACAGAGTATTAGAATACACCATTTGATATAGGTCACTGAATTTAAAGCTATTGTTGTTACTTGTTACTGGTTGCTGCATTTAAAGCTATTGGAATACACCATTTGATGTATTATTGTTACTTGTTACTGATCATTGCATTTAAAGCTACTGCTCCACAGTACTTCTCTACAGAATATCGGCTTACATCAACTGCTCTACTATTGTTACTTGTTCCTGATTGCTGCATTTAAAACTTATGGTCTACAGTACTTCCCTACAGAGTATCGGAATACACCATTTGATATACTATTGTTACTTGTTACTGGTCACTGCATTTAAAGCTATTGGAATACACCATTTTATATACTATTGTTACTTGTTACTGGTCACTGCATTTAAAGCTATTGGAATACACCATTTGATATACTATTGTTACTTGTTACTGATTGCTGCATTTAAAGATGCTTCTCTACTGTACTTCTCTGTACTACAGAGTACTGGATTACATAATCTGATAAAGAGTCGTTACTTGTTCTGATTGCTCTGCTGTTACTGCATCACATCTGTTAGCTTTACTGTTGGATCTATTTGTTTATACTATTTGCACTTGGATTCATTTAGGTAGGGACCAAATTAACCTATTATTTCATCTGTTGATTGCATTTCATCTTGCCATTTATGATTGCTGATGGTACATTGTTACTTGTTCCTACTATAGTTACATTTTGTTGTATCCTTTACTCGATCCTATATTATCACCGTTTTCTAGTCCAATACATTGTACCCTTCTGTTTTATACCAAGAGTAGGGTTATTAAACTACCCTGTTTTCTCATACCCATTTGGCTGCACTGACCATTATGGAATCGTCTGTACCCAGTCTGATAGCACTAGGTGTTTTGAGGCGGCATAACAGCTGACACATCAACATCATCATCATCATCATCAGCCCCCTTTTTCCTGTTTTCTACAGGAGTTTGGTGCCAAATGTCACCATCTCTCTGGAATCAAAGTCACTCTGTTACCTTCTTCTTCAGTCATGCCTGACTGTAGCTGGTCTTCTCCCACAGAATCCATCCACCTCTTTACTGGATGCTCGTGTTTCCTTTTCCCTTCTTGCTATCTGTCCCAAATAATTTTCACCAGATTGCCTTCTGCTTTGGTACACATGTGCCTGAACCACCACAATCTGTTCTCTTTGACCTTCTGTGCAATTGGGGACACTCTGGCTTCAGCTCTTATAACCTTATTTCTTCATCGGTCTCATAATGTGCATCAAACCACTTACCTCAGGCACTTCATTTCCATCACCTCTAACTTTCCCAGCTGCTCTGCCTTTACTGTCCAAGTTTCTGTACTGTAAAGTACTAATGGCAGCACCACTGTTTTGTACCCCTTACTTTTTAGTTTCGTTGGCATTCTTGTGTCAGACACTAGACCTGACCCTATGTGGCAGTTGGCTGCAGCCCCAACTTGCTGTGAGGGAAAGGGCAGTTTGCTTTTGCTTCCTTCTATTTTATATTAATTATTGCCTTCTTCTATTTTGTATATTGTGATTTGTTTTCTTTACACTGTGTTTTACTTGTATTCTGCTTTTAATTCCACATTAAAACTTGGAAAGATACCATAGCTGTGTCTCTTGTGAGTCACATGGAAATTAGAACAGGTCAGTTAAGGAGTCACACAGAAGATAGAACCGTTGAATTAAGGTTAATTATCTGTGAATTGAGGGGCTGGAGCTAGGAAGTAAACCTTCTAGTTAAGGGAGGGGTAAAATAAAATATTTCAAAGCTTTACTGGAAAAGCTCACTCAGACTCTGCCAAAACTTGCTGTGAGGGAAACGTTAGTTTGCTTTCTTGTATTTTGTATTACTTTATTCCTGTCTTCTATTTTGTATACTGTGATTTATTTTCTTTACACTCTGATCAACTTGTACTCTGCTTTTAATTGCATATTCAAACTTGGAAAGAGATCACAGCTGTGTCTCTTGTGAGTCAAACAGATATTTTAAAATGTTTTGCACCCTCCCCACCCCATTGCTCTTCTGTTCCTAAACACAACTGTCTTTCTAGTTGTCTTTCCCTTATGTTAATTTGACCACATATCTCCTTTCTTCTCTCCTTTCACTGGCTGTTGTGAGTAAGTACAAAATTATCATTTTGTGAAATCACTTTCCTTCAACTATTTAAATTTATTGGCCATCCCACTGTATTCCATAGAACCAGAATACAAAAGTGCCCACTCCCTTTCAATCGGTCTTGCTCTTTTACAATTAGAGGCACTCCACTTAGACAGCTAAAGCTTAAGTTATCCCTTTTTCAAATCTAACTGCTTAGTGCACACTGCAGTGCTTAGGATATTAATCCATTTTTTCATATTATCTTTAAACATCTATTGCAAGACCACCAGTTATTGGAGAGCCCACATTTTGCTTAACACATTTTGCCTCTCAGTAGTCATCTTGGAATTAGTGCTTCTGTATTTGCCTAGTGGGTGAAGGTGCACAGGGACATTATTTTCTGGAGAATGCTGATCACCAGAAAACCTAATAGCTGCTTCATAGGTGACAGCTTGGAATTTGTGCTTATATTCTACTCTGGTGAGAGAAGGAGCAGAGTGCATTGATTCCGGACTGTTTCTGGTTGGGCAGTGAGTGCCTGCGGTTGGCATTCCTGATTGGTCTGATTCCTACTCAAGGAGTCTACCAGAAAAAGGCTACAAGTCTACAGACCCTTGCATCATCTGGGAAAAGACAGTGGATCACCAAGGAGGATGTGGTCTGCTTCTCATCTTGGGATTGGTACTAATGGCTTGCATCTGGTGAGAGTAGTAGCAGAGAAGCATTGTATCCCAGCAGAGTGAAGCTGTGGTGAGACTAGCACTAGTAATAACCAGGGAGTAGTCATTCATATGACTTCCCAGTTTTCATCATTCTAGACAAGCCAATCCTTTGTTCTCAGTAAGTATTGCTTGATTTGTTTCCAACTTCAGAATATCTGCCTAAATACTTCATCCTTAGATCTTCAGGGTCTACGTATTAGTTTCCCCTCAACTGTTTGATGGTGCCCTGTAGAGACACAGACACCTTGAGTGACATTTTTCCTGTAAAAACACAATTGAAATTTTACTGATAACTAGTTGCACACAGGACAACTAGTTTGCAGTGGCAAGCACTGTCCCCAGAGTTGCAAACTGGATACTCCTGACATTGCTTTATAGTCTCACTCAGACATTTAATCAATATTGAAGGTCTGTTGCCATGGATATGAACTTTGCCACTATCTCCATTACCAGATTGGTGGATATGGGCATCCTGAGGCAATGTAGACATTGTCACATGTTTACTGACAACCAATTAATTCTCAAACAAACTGATATGGTATGTGAGAGATTTATTTACACAATGTCACTAGAGGCAAAACTCTCACATAAAAGTACTCCTAATGTCAATAAGGTTGTCAGTAGTACACATGCTGCACCCATCACATGCAATTCAAAGCAGACATATAGACCCACATATGCTGAGGCACTTAAATACAATATTCCTAAACCCCAAAGACCTCCTAGATGAAGTAGACATAACAAATACCCTCACCAGCCCTAAATGCACTCCTTCAAAACAACACCTACATCAACACATAGAGCCACATCTCATGGAGCCTCTATTTCTGAGCCTATAAGGCAAGCCACCACGCAATCCAACATTCTGCTTATTGGAGACTCCATTGAGAGACACATTGATGTCCCTCTCACCAGGCCGAGTAAGGAGAAAGTCATGGCCAGTTGCTTATCAGGGCTAGGATCCACCACATTACACACACACTCAGGTCATTGGACCATAAGTACCAGTATAACTTAGTCATAGTCCATGTGGGAGTAAATGACCTGAGACATACCTCCCTTGACTACATGACAAGAGAGAGACATCATGGAGCTCTCAGAATGTGTGTCTCAGGTTGGTATGAGCCTAGCACTGAGCAGCATTTTACCTTCTCCAAGGATGATGTCACAAAATGAACAAAAGATGACTGACTTTAATAACTGGCTTAGTTTCTGGTGTCATTCTAAGGGGGTGCAATATTTGTTAGCATGGAAGGAGATTGTTAACAAACCACACTGCTTTGCAAGGGATGGTCTGCACCTCTGCCCTCAAAGCTTTCAAACATTAGCTAAAACATTGTCTTAGCCCATAGTGCCTTTTTATAGGCAATGCCAAACTGAAAGTACTTCTGACATAGAAAATCAAAACCAAGAAAATCTGAAGGTATTACTGTTCAATGCTGGGGTCTAAACAAAAACCTCCACTCCCTAGAAGCTCTCCTCTTCACCTTAGAGATTGCTGACATCTATGTGGTCACTCAGACATGGTTTAAAGCCGCCGAGAGCATAACAGCAGTGCAAGGTTATAATGGCTTCCACATATTTAGACAACCTAGTTAGGGACTAAAGGTGTCGGTGCCTTTTATTTACATCAAAAATAAAGATACCTCAAGTCTGGTCATACAGGACAATGCAGTTGAGCTGCTCCACATTCAAATCGCCATAAGCAAAATCCAATACCACTTCCTTGCAAGCTCTAGTTGCCAGTCTATTAACAGGGAAACCCATACCATGTATTTAAACTTACTAGAAACACTCATCATCAATCCCAATACCATAATCATAGACAAGTTTAATTACTCCACTATTAACTGGGAATCCAATATGACACCAAATGAACAGGCACAGGGATTTCTGGATTTTGTAAACACAGACTCCTTGGATCAGGTTGTCAGTACACCAACCAAAGGTGCAACCATACTGGATCTGGTCCTCACTAATATTGTAGAGTGCTGTACGCCCCATACTGCAATGTCTTACCTGGTAAGGTCAGACCACAACATGGTCTTCTTTGAAGTAAAAATAAAACCTGGACCCCAGCTAAACCTGGAATATTTAGGAACTGCTCAAAGGCTAACTTCCTGCTATTAAGTGGTAACCTGGCAAAATTTCAAACCCCTATAAACCCTGAGAAAACTACTGCCTATGCAGAACTGTTCACAGAAACCCTGTATAAGCATGTTAATAGCTGCATAAAGGCAACTGTTGCCAACAGGAAGAAGTACAGAACTAACTTTAAAAACAAGCTTCCCTGGTGGAATCACAAAATCCATAGACTGTATAACAGAAAAATTAGGAGGTGCAGCATCTAGCAAGATATAAACAATCTCATCAAACTAAACAAACAACTCAGATGACTAAAAATGTCTACCAAAGCCAAGTTAGAGTTATATTTGTCCTTCCAGGCCAACAACAAACACAAGACATTCTTTAGCGATGTCTGCAACCTCAAACGGCAATCCACAGTTATATGCGGAGCTCATTATAAATGGTGTGACCTATACTGAGTCAGAAGATATACTGGATCTGGCACTCACATATAGGGTGAACTCTGCACCCCCCATCAGGTGTCCTTTCTAGTACAGTCAGACGATAAGGCTGTCTCCTTCAAAATAAAAATCAATGCTGTGACCCTCAACAAACCCAGTAATAGGAATTGCTTTAAGGCAAACTACCTATTATTTAGTGATTACCTGACCAAATTTCAAGCCCTCCAAGCCCAAAAAACACAGCTGCCTTTGCAGAATTCCCCATAAAACCCTGTAAAAATGTTTGGAAGCATAGAGCCAGAATGTGCCTAACAGAAGCAGTCCAGAACAAACTTAAAAAGCAAACCACTCTGGTGGAATCCAAACATAAACAGATTGAAGTCATAGCTGAGAAGTGCAACATCCAGCAGGATAAAAACTGTCTAATAAGGCTGAACAACTAACAGGGCAAATTAAGTCTACCAAAGCCTATTTTAAGGTAATGATAGTCAACCAGGCCAAAGATAACTACAAGGCTTTTTCTTTAGCTGTGTCTGAAAATTCAAAGGTAGAACACACCAGTGCACAGAAATTGATTCCTAACGGAGCCAATTAAATGGAGTGGGATGGCATCCCTAACAGAACCAATGCTATCCTCCAAAAAAAGGGAAACGAGTCAGGTGGTCTTCTGCCATAAACAAACTCTACAACAGAAGAAAAAACTGTTGCAAAAAAAATAAAAACCCATGATTGAGGAACTCCTGGTCAGCCTCAGTAAGAAGTTGAGATCCCTCATAAAATCCTCCAAAGCTAGTTATAAAAACAAAATTGCCACTGATTCTAAAGACAACCACAAAGCATTCTATAGCTATGTCAATAATCTCAATGGCAACACTCAGATCTGCTCTGAGTTACAGCACAATGGCACTAAATATACAGAACCAACTGATATTGCCAACATCCTGGCAGATAGGTTCACTGCTAACTTTACCCCTTCCCACCCCCTAAAGTGCCCATCTCTATACCAGAAGAATGCAAAGTTCCTGTAATCATGGCTGCACAGATAAAAAATTCACTCTCCAAAGCCAGGAACACAGCATCCATGGGACCTGACAACATCCCAGGTGGCTTTACATGAACTACAGAATGAACTGACACCTCACCTAAGTACCATGTTCGGTCATAGCCTCACCTCAGGCTTTGTGCCCATTGAATGGTGCCCCTGACAGTTATCCCACTCCCCAAAAACCCCGACCCAACTCCCCTTAGCCTGATGAGCCTCCCGCAAGGTCATGGAACGTATCATCATGGAACTCATAAAAAAAGACAATAGACCACCAAACCCTGGACCCCCCACAGTTTGGGTTTGTAAAGGGATCATGTCTCCTAAACCTGATAGACGTCTTTGAAGTAGTCACCAAAGCCATAGATGAGGGGGGTGGTTCCCCAGCATATCTAGATCTCCCCGGCATTGACACCATCCCCACTCTGGAATTATAGATAAACTCACTAAACTAGGTATAAATCCTATGTCACAAGATGGGTTGCCAACTGGCTTACTGAAAGAACCCACACTGTGAAAGTAGCAGACTCCAAATCAGACCTCAGGCCAGTGACAAGTGGAGTACCACAGGGTTCAATCCTGGGTCCTCTCCCGTTTGGTATCTACTTCTCTGAAGTACAGACTAACACAGAAGGTCTTTGGCTGAAATTTCAGATGACTGCAAACTAGGAGCCATAACTGAAACTCCTAACGATAGACATCCTGGCTCACTGGCAAACCTGGGTAAAAATTCTCAACTAATCCAAAGGGTTGTCTCCCTTTTAAAATTTTGAATGAATAAAAGGGAGGGGAAAAAAAAAAACCCTTTGGGGCACAGGTGGACAGTAGTCTCTCCTTTGATAATCACATCGCCAAAGTGGTCAGGAAATCCTTCTCGTGGCACACCTCATCACAAAAAGGTTTTGATTCAGAAAAAAAAAGGTCATTGTTCCCCCTACCTCATCATTTGACCCATTATAGAGTACAACCCTTTGGTATGTACCCCACAAGACATCTACAACAACTGTAAAGGCAAAAATACCTCACAAAGAGGATTACTGGCCTCAAACAGATGCCTTTGAATCTCAAAAACTCCAGCTTTACTCCGCATATACCTACTCAGAGGTGATCTCTGCCTAACATACAAAGGTATGTCAAACCCAGAGCTGTTGGACATGCTCCACTTAAAAAAAAATCCCTACTCCCCCTAGGGACCTAAACCTTGTCACCACAATAGACAGAACATGCTGGAGGGATAGATTCCTGTCCCAGAGACTTCCCATACTCTGGAACAGACTAACTATCTATGTCAAACAGAGCTCCTCATTAGCACTCTTCAAGAAAAATCTTGATGATTGGATGGGTAATGGGAAATTCACCACGGGATCACTTTGTGGTTCTTTGACAGGGGGAAAAGGAAAATAATGTTCTTGGGGCAAAACCAGGGTACATTTTTTAGGCTTGTATAGGCCCTAGGGCCAAAACCTTTCCTACCTATGAACCTTAAAAGGGGAAAAAATTTCTGGCTAACAAATTCAGTTCCAGTTGTACCCCCTCTCTCCCTTGGCTGCCTCACAAATAATATTATCAAACATAACCTCCTAAATTACCATTAGGGAGCAGGTCCTAAATATGCTGTCTAAGGCTAAGAATACTGTATTGATGGGCCCTGATAATATCTCAGGATACCTCCAAAATTGCTTGAACCATAACATATATGAACCTCTGGAGTCAATATTTAACCATAGCTTCCAGACAAGTTTCATGCCATGTGAATTGAAGACTGCAGTGGACATCCCTCTGCACAAAGACAGTCCATCAATGAACCATGACTAGTCTAATATGCAAAGCCATGGAAAGCATTATCATGAATATAGTTAATAATGACATAGGAAACCCTCACTATGGATCCGACACAGTTTGGCTTTGCTAAAGGCAGATTATACCTACTGTACCTGATGGACATCTTTGAAAACATCAGGGAAGTGGATGACGGCAAAGCAGTGTATACAGCCTACCTTGCCTTGGCTAAGGCATTTAATACAATACCGCACTCAGGTATTGTAAACAAACTCATGGAATTAGGCATTAACTCCTATGTTATGCTCTGAATAACCATCTGGCTTCCAGATAGGACCTAGGAAGTTATGATACAGAAGATCCCCTCCTAAAGAGGCAGGTCACTAGTGGAGTCCTTCCTTTTCTTTTGGCATTTATTTCTCAGAAGTCTAAGCCATTATCAAAGGCCTATAGCTGACCAACTTTGCTGATGACTGCAAATTAGCAGTAGATATAGAATCCCTCCAAGTCACTAGCATCTTACAGGAATGACTAACACAGGCAAGTGACTGGTGCCAAAGCCACAGCTGAAATGCATAACAGTGCCATTTGGGAAGTCGAAACCCCAGGAAACTACCTCACTGATCACACACCCTTAAGAGTGGACCCAGGGATTTGGAGACATAATGATAATAACCTGGACAGTAAGGAATCATTCTGTTTCTCAACTTATAAGCAAGGGCATGATATCTGTGTCAACGAGGTCATTATTCCTCTGTATTTGCCCCTCATCAGACCCATTAGCAAATCTCCCCCTTTTTACCTGACCAGGTACATGCAGCAACTGGAATGTTCATAGAGGTTACTCACAAAAAGGGAAAAAAACATGTTTTATGCAGAACACCTCAAAGCCCATCCTCTATACTCACATTCATATAGACTGCTGAGGGGGCAATCTGTGCCTGGAATGCAATGCATCATTGGATCCCTCTCTAATGGACCTTTTGTAAATCCCAAAATCAATAGCATCAGGACTACTTGATCTAGAGACTTGAACCTTGCTTGCTACATAAGTAGGACATGTTGGTGGGTCAAGTATACATCTCACAGAATTCCCTTCCTCTGGAACAGACTTCACATCCATGTAAAACAGAGTTCTCCCCTAACCCTATTCAAGCATAACCTGCACCAGTGGATGGGAAATTGGATATTCTCCAAGGTATAGCAGCGATGTCTCTAAGGGAAACAGGCAGTCTGTAAGTCATACCCTGCCTTACATATATCCTTTAAAATAACCTTTAAGGCTCAAAAAACTTGCAGGATATGTTTGGGATGCATGGCTAGGCTTATAAAGGCCCAAGTGGTCATTAGCCTATTATAAAATATAAACCTTTGAAATACTAGCTCTCCCTGAAAGTGGAACACTGGCCTAGTGTGACTAACCTGGTCAACAGTGGATAAAATAAATGTATACCTGCCTTAGGTCTGTGACTGATGTCTAATAGGCTAGCCAACTGATGGCAGGTAGAGGCCAGAGTCAAAGATATGTGTGACATTAAAACAAATGCATTTCTCAGGAAATGCAGGGGTTTGTGTGTGTGTGTGTGTCTCTGTGTGTGTTTGGTTCCCCTTCAAAACATCTAAAACCCATAACATCTAAAATCAAAATATCGAGACAATAAACCCATAACATCAATTTCATAACATCTAAAATGTATAATATTGAATAGTGTATCATCAAATGTGTAAATGTTATAGTTTAATCTATTAATCTTGTGGTATCACTATGAGATGTTTGTTTTTTTTCTATAGTTATTTGCATAGTGTAGGAATTTATACTATTTATATAGTGTTTAATTTGCCAATCTGTATGTTTTAGGCCCAATAAGATACGAGATTGTGTACATTCTTTATGGCGATCCATATAGTGGAGTTAAAAATTTTCTTTTACCACTGTAGTGCAATCTCAGATTTGGTATATTTAATTTACGAGTGTGGGGGTTTACCCCCGCAGAAATGCAGGAAAAAGTGTGTGTTAGTTTGGTGTTTTTATTGGAGGGATGTTATTTTATGTGATTTGTAGTGTTTGATATTGTGATGCACATTTTAGATGTTATGAAATTCGATGTTATGGGTTTTAGATGTTATAGGGTTTAGATGTTTTGAAGGGGAAACGTATGTTTATATTACGTAATGTTGAAGTATTAGTTCTAAGTCACTTAAAAAGTTAATACAACTCCAAATTTTGGCAGCAATATGCATTCTTTGGACAATACGATGTATGAGACTGTAACATCTGGTATTATTGGCTGACAGAAATCCTCAGTGATTTTACCAGAAAATCATACATTTTACAATGGACAGGGCATAAATATGAGGAATATGGTGGGTATTCTGCTAAGCTCCTGACATTTGGGATCTTAAGGCCCTTGTGACATCATGGATATGTGACAGAACTTACAGGCTCTCTGTTCTTGTCCAGTCTGTGATTGTGAAGTCTGAGTGCCTAACTATAGGGTCACCGCTGACCAAACTATGTGGAAGCAGGTTTAGTAGGCAGGTGGCCTTATCGGTTTAGACCTGCTTTTTTGGCATCTCTTGGGTGAACTGTGGAGATATGCAGTATGTGTGAGTGTCAAACAACTGGGCGTTGCCTTATGTGAGACCCTTAGTGTGTTCTAGTAGGCTGGTAATTTTGTCCATACAGTTACAGCACAAGTTATGCACTTAGGGGTGTGGTAACTAGTGTTGTGGATATATGATGCTTACCGATTAGTGGGCTGATGTGGGGATCTCTTTTTCCTAAAAAATTTTTATTTCTCTCAGGTTATTCTTTCAGCTGGTAGAGGCACTGAACAGTTAGTAATCATACAGCAAATTCTACACTAATTTAGAACACCTCATTTGATTAGACTTGCCACAGATGGGGTAGGGAAAAGAGGTTTGCCATAATGGTTAAGGTGTTTATGTTAAAAGCACAAGGTACAGGGTTTGATTCTTGGGAAGCATATTTAGGCTTAAAAATGCCACCTGTGGTCATTCGCCTGGTAATCAACTATGAGTTAGCGATAGCAGACTGCTGACCTGTGTTGACAGAGGGCAGAAGACTAAGGTCAGCACAGTATCCCGGGAGTTGAGCGGTGAGCACTGTAGCAGATCCTGAAGATTTATGGGTGGAGTATTTAGGATGATACCTTGAAGTTGGGTTAGGTAGTAAGTAATCTAGTAGTGCTCACTGAAAGGACAATTAGATTTGACAAGAATGACAAATAGGGGTGATTTGCCTGTTGGCTACTAGTGTGTGTGTGTGTGTCCTGGGGTGTGTGTGTGTGTGTGTGTGTGTCCCGGGGTGTGTGTATGCGTGTGTGTGTGTGCATGCGTGTGTGTGTGCATGCGTGTGTGTGTGCATGCGTGTGTGTGTGCATGCGTGTGTGTGTGCATGCGTGTGTGTGTGGGGGGGGGGCAGGGGGCACTTTGCACACCTTACTGTACAACACAGTAACTAGTCTTGACTTACACTGCTGATGTTTGTAAGATTCCTTTTTTTCCCGAATAATTGTTAAATCACATACAAAAAATAAAACTGTTTACATTTTTTACAAATACATAAATCTTAAATTGCACAAAGAGTTTTCATAAGTTGTACTATATAATTTAAACTATTGTCAAATGGCACATTTCCAATAACATTGTTCTATTAACAATTTTATTTCTGCAGAACATAGCATTCCGTTTACAGGAAAAGAAACAAATTAATCCGTCAACAAAAATTCCTCTGATGAGACTGAATGAGATATTCCCTGGGCTGCAGTTTAAACTGGTTAGGCAGACGGGTCCAAGCCATGCTCCAGAGCTTACTGTGGGGGTTGAGGTAGTCGGAAAATATTTTGAAGCTTTAGGACCCTCCATTAAGATGGCTAAACACCATGTGGCAGAAAAGGTAAGATTTTTACATCAGGGACCTGTTTTGCTGTGGATTTAAATATAAGATCACTTGACCAGTCTCTGACATAATGGTGTGATACATCCCCTGTTCTCATTTTAGGTTAATAAATCATAGCTAATACTAGAGTTAATGTTGTGTTGTGTTGTGTTGCTGTTTGAAAGATTGGTTACTGTATCTCTTTTGAGGAAGATGTAATCACAGTTTGGATGGAATGTTGCAGTTTTTCCCTAAAATTCAATTACTGTTTTTCTACAAAAATGGATTGTAGCATTGTAGTGTTTTAAAACAGACAAATCAGACCCAAAAGTTGCTAGTAAATAGTTTACAACTGTGATGCTTTATTGGCTGTGGTCCGTTTTAATGGACTCTTTGTAGAGCATCTTTGTGCTGGGACTACCACCTTTCCTTCTTTGTGCTGGACAGGTCCTATGTGGGCAGTTGCATGCTGGAAAAAATATATACATATACATACCTACATATATATATATATATATATATATATATATATATATATATATTAAAAATACATATTATTTTGTAACTTATTACTAACTTGATTATAGCAAGCTCAGATGCTCATAAGCCTAGTACTTATTATACAGCAGGAACTTCTTATTGTAACATTTGTTAATGTCTGTTATGTACTTCACAGATAAAGATTCTAGTTGTCTACTGATGTACTATGTTCTTCATCTGTAACTATGTTGTAAGTAATTGCTATGTAAATTGTTAATCACTATGTAATCCAATGTAACTACTGTCTGTTTATTTTAACTGTGGAGCTTTTCTCCCCGGGCCTCTGCTGAAAATGGACCTACCCCGTCGGACACTCCCGGTCAACAAATATAAATAAATAAATAAATAAATAAAATATTGCTCAAAATACTGAAATATCAAATTTCAGTACTTCGTACCCATAAATTAGAAACCTGGAAAGAACAAAAATCAAAAACAAAATTCAAAATCTGCATACCGGAGATTTTGAATTAGCCAGGTGTTTTGTTTGGTTATGGATTCAGGTAAGTGCTTATATGTTAAGGGTTTTGGGTAGGAGCTGTGGTATGTGTTAGTGTGCTTTGCTACTGTGATGTGTGTGTGCGAGGGGAATGTAGCTGGTGCGGTGGGGTTTTGTGTGTTTTTTTATGTAGCGACCTCGGAGTTAGAATATATAAGTAGGGGTGTTTTATGTAGGACAGATCTTGTGTTTGTGTGGGGAGGAAGGGTGTGTTTGTGTACAGTAAAACGATAATTCAAAATCTCTGGTATGCAAGATTTTGAATATGTATGTATGTTTATATATATATATATATATATATATATATATATATATATATATATATATATATATATATATTTTTATATAAAATTTTTCTGAAATTTTAGGATACAATGTGTTTCCCAGGTTTCCTGTAACAGTTGCATAAAACAATTATTTTGTAACTTAAACACTTTAATATTCTGTGAAATAACTGAAACAATCCAAATTATATAATATTAACCTTTTATTTTGCCAAAAAAGTTAAGTCCATTTCTTTGCACCGGTTGTAGGTATGGATTGCATTGCAAAATTATGCTTCTCTGCAAAACATGTCACGCATTGCGCATTTGGAAAGTTGGCAAGCCTAGACCATGTGTGTGTAAAATGAGTATAAATTCTGATTTCCTTTACTCCGTTTTAAAACCCCAGTTGCATTTTGCAGTAAAAAAAAAATCCATTTTTATTCTATGTGCCATGCTTTTATTTTTCCTGCATGGATATAAGACTGTGAAGTTATTATTTATTAGTGAGGGAGATGTGAGGTTATCATATGGAGGGTACAACATGGGGGGGACTCATGCAGAACATACCACACCATCTTAAATCAATTTCTTCACCATCTAAAAATCTCCTATTCAAAGATGCCACATGTAAATGCTTCTTTAATACACACCTTACTTGAAACTGTCTGACCTTTGGCCCCATTTTGTACTTGGTAGTCTTCCATGGACTTCATCCCCATCTCACACTAACTATTTTAGTTTCTAATAACCCCACATACTAATCTTATGCTACATTTTTCCTTTACAGCTTATCTTCCTACTAGACTAGCTGCCTTTGTGGGTCATTTTAAGCCTATGCTATGTCTCTGAAAGGTGACAATCAAACCCTGTACTTTGTGTTTGTGAGGTAAATACCTTAACCATTATGCCATCTCACAACCCCCTTGAAGAAACTTGATCATTCTATTTATGTCTTTCCCACACTAAGCCTGAAATTCCCATTTGGATTTGCATCCTACACTGGTTAATGACTGAAAATAAAATACTTATTGTATGTTTGATCTAGCTGAAGATTCAGTCAGTTTTTAGACCATCCGTGATGGATCAGTTTTATGTTTTTCATTCCCGGTAAATGGCCATCTCCTACAGACAGTCCATGCTCTTGGGAGTTCCCTTTTTTTTTGATTAACAGTGCAGATATGCATCTTATTTTTTTTTCCTTGACTGGCAGGAAGATAGCTGATGGTGGCTGGTGGGGGCAACAGGTGAATGTGAGAGGTGGGAGCTATTATACATTTACTGCATTACATCAAACTGTGACTGATGAAGAGGATGGAACCAGCCAAGACCCCAGCAAGGAGGGGCCTGTTTGTAGCTGAACTGACTGGGAATTGGGGGGACCTTTGGGTCGTGTAAGGACAGAAGCTCTTTATTACAGTGTGACCACCTTGTACAGCTACAGTGTGGTCACTGTTTTCAGAGCAAACTAAAGCATGTAGCCAGTTGATGGATCCCACTTGGTGTAGAGCTGGATGGATTTGGTGTAGAGCTGGAGGGACAAAAATCAATGAATAAATAAATACAATCTGTATGGCTGTAGCTTCTAATTTATTGCTGATAAACAGTGTAATTTACAGAAATGTGTGTTTTTTAAGTTGAGCTTGGTGTAATGTGTTTCTAACTAATCTCTTTGTTGCAGATACTGGAAACTCTTGGCTTATCAACAGACATTTCTATTGGTGTACCAAAAAGAAAGGAAAATGTTTATCAGGCTCAAGAGACTAGTAAGGTTCGTATTCTGTCTGCCTATACTTTCTGTTAGGAGTGTTTGCTAGATTCTATAAGTTATAGAAGTTTGTTGTACACTATTTCATTAACAGTTAAAGATTCCATTACAAATCTTGGTATTTTCAGACAAAGTGATAAATTCTCCTGTTCGCTTTGTCTCTAACATTTAATGGAGCACTACCTGGTTCTGACTTCTTTGGATGCTTTCTGAGCCAGAAAAATGAAAAAAAAATGTCCCTAATGATGTCCTTCTGTAATGTCCAACCCTCCCCTGAGAGTGTTCATTATTATTGCCACCTTTTTGTGAGGGGAAGAGTTGTGTGGCATGTTTTGTAGGTGTAATAATGCAGGAGGTATTTTTTTTTTACTTTTTCTTACCCATAATTCCCTTTTTCTAAGCTGCTACATCTGGGGTGAAGTTGTAAACAGACTGCCTTTTTTTCCTTTCTGCACTAGTGGAATGTTGGATGTTTGTCTTTCACGTACGTTTGTTGTGGTTTGATATTTGTAGCAAAAGTCATAGGGAAGAAACATTTAGTATTGAATAAATCACAAGTTCTCGTCAAAGGAAACTTTTCTTTTCCTGTGTATAACAAAGTTTCTTTCTGTTTCTTATACATTATAATGGTACAGCTGTAACAGTAGTTAAGTAGTCAGTTCCTGACAACTGTCCTAACTTTATCGCACCCATCTACACATTTGTGTCCTAACATATAGATAGTATCCCCCAAGAGGGTAGACATCAGGGAAGTGACAACCCACGTATAAAAGAGCTGTTCATTAGGAATGTTTGTGTCTCACATGTAGTATAACCCATAATGCCAAACACACATTTAAAACCAATGAGAACTAGTTGAGAGCATCTCATATGGTCTGTCATGCCAGACATGAGGAACAACAGTGTGAAGCTATACAGACACCTCTAAACTATGAAAACATTATATGTGATGTTTACAGTCTGTATAATAGGCTTTATTATGCTACATGAAGGTTTTAAAAGGACAACTGAGTATAAAGTGAAAGTTTTTACTGTGTTTTACATATAAAAGGATACTGTACCTTTAAACAGTTTTGAATCATGGTATAAGTGACATGATACTCCTCAGGGAGGATGCGCCAGTTACGAATGAGAGGTGGGGGTATAGGAATACTAGCAACATGTGAAATGTATTAACGGAAATGCTGCTCATTGTTAATGGTCAGAAGAAGCCACCGGTTAGATGGTGAAAGCGCTTACCATTCTGCTATTTTGTTTTAATAAATAATATATGATTTTAGAGCCGTACATTTGGCGACCGCTTTATTTCTTGTTTGTTGGCTACACAAAAGCTAAATATGTGTTTTACAGTCAGGATTTTGTGTTGTGAGGGACTGTAATTTGCCTGTTCTGTGGTCATTGGTAAGTGTGATTCAGTAATATTTCTTTCACTCTGGGCATCACTGTGGATTTATTGTTATTTTACTTTTTTTTTTTACTTGTTATATGTCATTTGGGGAGATAGCTGTGATGTCACTGGTGTGTAGGGGTTTGTATTTGGTTGTCATAATTTGCCCGAATGCGTGTCTATTTACAACACTGTCATACATGAATTTATGTTTTAAAGAGTATTGTGAAAAT
>NC_056730.1:572032093-572095269 GCF_019279795.1 Protopterus annectens
CACAGCTATAGAGCTGAGTCCTTAGCCTTTAGAAGTTTTCATAGGTAAGTACTAGGCTATTGGCCCTAGGGCCTATATAAGCCTAGCCAAATGAGGTTCCCTGGCTTTCACCACCCAAAAAAAATTATATTCCTGTGCCCCTGTTGAGCAGAGCCACAGAAGTGATCCCTGGGGTGAATTTCCTATTTCCCATCCAGTTGTCAAGATTTCTCTTAAAGAGGGCTAATGAGGAGCTTTGCTTGACATGAATGGGTAGTCTGTTTCAGAACATGGGAAGTCTCTGGGACAGGAATCTATTCCTCCAGCATGTTCTGTTTATTGTGGTGACAAGGTTTAGGTCCCTGGAACATGTGGCCCGAAGAGATTGGGATTTCTTTATGTGTAGCATGTCCATCAGATCTGGGTTAGACATGGCTTTGTATGTTAGGCAGAGGTCACCTCTGAGTAGGCGATATGTGATGGAGTAGAGCTGGAGTTTTTTGAGACAGTCTGCCTATGGCATCTCTTTGAGGCCGATAATCCTCTTAGTGAGGTATTTCTGTGGCCTTTCTAGTTGTAGATGTCATGCGAGGTGCATGCCAAATGGGGTGTTTTGCTCTATAATGGGTCTGATGAGGGATGAGTAGAGAGGAACGATGACCTCTCATTTTTTGGAGAAGAACCCGTTTGTGATGAAGTATGCCACGTAGAAGGATTTCCTGACTACTGTGGTGACGTCATTATCAAAGGAGAGACTACTGTCCACCTGTGTCCAAGGTCTCCTATCGCACTTTCAGTGTTTAGTAGGCTACTGCCTATGTGGTAGTTCATGGGTACAGTGTTTTTCCCTAATGGGATGACAATGCACTTCTTGGCATTGAGCTTTAGGCCATAACTTTGACACCAAGCATCAGTCTCAGTAAGGCCTCTTTGTAGAATGTCCACATCCTTAGTCGAATCTATTATGGCTCCTAGTTTGCAGTCATCTGCGAACTTCATTAGCCAGAGACTAGGTGTATTAGCCTGGACTTCTAAGAAGTAGATACTGAACAGGAGAGGACCCAGGTCCAAACCCTGTGGTACGCCGCTTGTCACTGGTCTGACGATTTGGAGTTGACTACTTTCACTGTGTGAGTTCTGTCAGTGAGCCATTTGGCCACTCATCTTGTGACATAGGGATTTATGCCTAGTCCAGTGAGTTTATCTATAATACCAGAGTGGGGGATGGTGTCAAAAGCCTTGGCAAGGTCAAGATAGGCTGGGTGCACAACCTTACTCTCATTTACAGCACTGGTGACTGCTTCAAAGAAGTCAATCAGGTTTAGGAGGCATGATCTACCTTTTACAAACCCAAACTGAGTGGGGTCCAGAGTTTGGAGGTTTCCTATGTCTTTGTTTATAAGCTCCAGGATGATGGGTTCCATGGCCTTGCAGACCAGGCTCATCAGGCTAATGGGGTGGTAGTTCAAGGGGGTCAGTGGTGGCACCCCCTTTGTGGAGTGGGATAACCATCGCTGTGTGCCATTCAGTAGGCACAAAGCCTGAAGTGAGGCTATGATTGAACATGGTACATAGGTGGGGTGCCAGTTCGTTCTGTAGTTCATGCAGAACACAGCCTGGGATGTTGTCTGGTCCCATGGATGCTGTGCTCTTGGCTTTGAAGAGTGCAGTCTTTACTTGTGCGTTCGTGATTACTTGGGCTTTGCAATCTTCCGGTATGGAGATGGGCCCTTTGGGGGGTGAGGGGGAGTAAAGTCTGTACTGACCCTATCTACCAGGATGTTGGCAATATTGGTTGGTTCTGCATATTTAGTACCATTGTGCTGTAACTCAGAGCAGATCTGAGTGTTACCATTGAGATTCTTGACATAGCTGTAGAATGCTTTGTGGTTGTCTTTAGAATCCATGATGATTTTATTTTCTTAACCAGCTTTGGAGGATTTTATCAGGGATCTCAGCTTCTTGCTGAGGCTGACCAAGGAGTTCTTCCAATCTTGGGATTTTACTCTTTTTTGCAACAGTTTCTTCCTTCTGTTGTAGAGTTTGTTTATGGCAGAGGACCACCAGATTGGCTTCCTTTTTTTGGAGGATAGCATCTTGGTTCTGTTGGGGATGGCACGGTCCATGCACTCATCTATGTGCTTATATAGTGCATTTGTATATGATTCAGCAGTCATGCCTCTATTTTCCTTCTGTATGGGTTTCATGAAGTTAGCCACTTCTGTCTTAAGAAGCATGAAGTTGGTTTTGGAGAAGTTTTTTAAGGTGGTTTCCTTAATGGGAGGGTGGGGGTGGGATATGGATGTCTAGGGAGATTAGCTTGTGGTCAGATCTGACCAGCGAGGAGTTGACCACTGGCATAGAGCATCTGTTACCCATATTGGTAATGACCAGGTCCAGGATGTTGCTGCCCCCTGGTGGGGGCATGGACAAGCTAATCTAGGGCTTTGGAACTGATGAATTACAGAAAATGTTGAGCAAATGAGTTAGTACATGAGTAGTGTTCCCAGTTGATGGTGGGGTAGTTGAAATCTCCCAATATTAGGCTATTGGGCAGTACCTTAATATTATCAAGTATATCGAGAAACATGGAGCGGGCATCCTGAGGCATGGCGGGGGGATCTGTAACAAGCTACAACCTGAATTTCAGTCTTGCCCAGTGTTAATTGTACTTGGATAATTTAGGATGCATTATGTTGAGCAACTAGCCTGGAGGTGTGGATATCTTTTATAAATATGGACACACCTCTTCCTTTAGTGTTTCGGTCCAAGTTAGGTGGCCAAAAGGTGTGGTAAGACTTGTAGCCTGGTAATGCAGGGGTGCTCTCTGGAGCCTTAAACCAGGTCTCTGTCACTCCACAGATGTCAATGTTCTCCATTTTAAGGAGTGCCTCGAGTGCATACATTTTGAGGTTTAGACTTCTAGCATTGAGTAGCATTACCCTTAGATGTTGTTTGTTTGTATCTACTATGGTGTTGTGTTTGACATTTGAGCCTTGCCTAAAAAAGGTACTATAGTAGCAAGAGCCTTAGCCAGTATCCAACATCCCAGAGGTGACAAGTTCGGGCCATCTCTGGCAAAGCATCATGGCCTGTCGATCATGTCATCCCAGGCAGATAGATACTGGATCTCCTTAGAATGACACCAGAAGCTTATCCAATTGTTGAAGTCAATCATTTTGTCCTTGTAATTTGATTTGTGTACACACACACACACACACACACACACACACACACCTGGGAAAGGCTGGCACAAGTTTACTAACTATGCCCCCCTTGCTCAGACTATAAGGTAGTTACTACTGTCACCAGAACCCCTTGACAGCTAGTTTAAGGCCCTTAACAAAGGATGTCAAATCTTACTGTGTAATATTAATATTAATACAAATGGTAGTTTGACCAAGAGCAAGGCTGATAGGAGTGGCCCACACAGTGTCATCAAATAAGTATGCAAGCACTCTCAAAATTTAAATATCTCTACAAAGATCAGCCACAATGAACAATTTAAATATAGTTAATAATAAATAATAAAAGAACAAGACAATACTAAATACATATTCACAGTGACATCAGAGTTCAAAATCACAGGAAATATTTAAAACAACATTCAAGGGCTTCTGTGGATCACTAGTGATATCTGCATTGCTTACTGTACTAGTTCCTTGTTTCACTTGAAAGAAAGTTACTGTTTGTCGTTTTTGCATTTAGTTACTTGTAACACATTGCACTCAAGTTACCTGGCACTTGCTCACTAAAGCAATTATATAAGTCAGCACTAAAAATTAAAAGCACTACACCCTCACTCCCCACTGGCCCTTGTTTTCAATTATTAAGGAATTCCCAATATTATTCTAGCATGTCCAAAGGTCAGATGTCAATCTCCTCTCCGGTCCAGCTGGTGAATCTGGGAATCTTGAGGCAATGTTATAACTGCCTCATGTACACAGACAACCCTCTCCTCCTCCCACATAACACAAATACTTGCGAGAGATGCAGCTATTTAGCCAAACTGGAGGCTGAGCTCTCTCAACTCAGGACTGGCCAGACCAGACAGGAGGAGAAGGCAACTACACACACCACAAAACCAGCCTCACATAATGCTACCACACCACTGAATCAAACACATAAACACACAAAGACATACTCGGAGGCTCTGAGTAAAAATTTACCTAAACAGCAGAGGCCTCCAAAGCAGACACCCAAACAACTGCTACCTCAAGACACCCCACAAGCAACACATAAACCACAAAAGCAGTGTGCAAAGCAGTCACAGCCCTTAAGGCCAAATACAACACCAAACATACTTGTCATAGGTGACTCCATAGTCTGACACACTGACGTCCCACTCACCAGGCTGAACATGGAGAGGGTCACAGTAAGCTGCCTATCAGGCGCTAGAATCCGCCACATAACACAAGCACTCTGGTCACTCCACGGCAAGTACAAATATGACACAGTCATTGTCCATGCTGGTGTGAACGACCTGAGACGTACCTCCCTGGACTACATGAAAAGAGACATAGAGGAGCTCTCTGATTATGTAGCCCAGGCAGGTATGACCCTGACCCTGAGCAGTATCCTTCCTTCACCAAGAATGATGCCACAATATAGAGACAAGATGATCAGCTTTAACAATTGGCTTAATGTCTGGTGTCATTCAAAGGGGATCCAGTGTCTGTCTGCCTGGGATGACATGCTTGACAAGCCACGCTGCTTTGCAAGGGACGGCTTGCGCCTGTCACCCCTGGGATTCCGGATATTGGCTAAGGCTCTTGCCACCCCCATAGTGCCTTTTTTAGGCAAGGCTCAAATTCTAAACCTACCACCCTAGAAAACAAAAATGGGAGGAATCTGAGGGTAATGCTGCTCAATGCCAGAAGTCTAAATCTCAAAATGCACGCACTCAAGGCCCTTCTCAGTATGGAGAACATTGATGTCTGTGCTGTAACTGAAACCTGGTTCAAGGCTCCTGAGAGCACCCCGGCACTATTAGGTTTTACCTCATATCATGCGTTCCGGCTCCAAAACCCGGACCACACCACAAAAGGAGGGGGTGTATCCATATTCATAAAGGATACCCACACCTCCAGGTTGGTGGCAACGCACGAAGCTTCGGAAACCATCCACGTGCAACTAACCATAGGCAAAACTGCTCTACAAATTGTCGCATGCTACAGGCCACCCTCTCAAACTCAGGAACCCCACACAGCCTTCCTGAAGACACTGGAGGGTATAAATGTATCTCCAAACACCATCATATTGGGTGACTTCAACTACCCGAATATAGACTGGGAACATTACTCAAGCCCTAACTTTCTAGCCCAACGGTTCCTGGAGTTCATAAATTCAAATGCCATGGAACAGCTAGTCACTGTTCCCACGAGAGGAGAAAATATACTAGATCTCATTATCACAAACATGGGGACAAAATGCTCCACACCGGAAGTATATCCCTCATTGGTGAGATCTGATCATAAACTAATCTCACTGGAAATCCACATCCCGCCCCCATCCCAAACAAAAAAGACCACAGTGAAGAACTTCTCTAAAGCAAACTTCACACTACTCAAGACTGGTGTGGTATCCTTCAAGGCCCCTGAGCCAGTGGAAACCACAACCCAAGCTGCGGAAGCCCTTACAAATGCCTTCTATGAACACCTCCAGGACTGCATGGATCAGGCAATCCCAAATAAAACCAAGACTCTTTCCACAAAGGGCAAACGTCCAGTCTGGTGGACCCCAGCCATTAACAAACTTTACAATAAGAGGAGAAAGCTATTACATGATCCATAAAAGGGAAGTCACCCCTGATCATTATTAGTAAAAAAATACGAGCACTCATAAAATCAACTAAGGCCAATTTTGAGAGAAAAATTGCCATGGATTCAAAGGACAATCATAAGGCCTTTTTCAGCTATGTTAGGAACCTGGGTGGAAACTCCCAGATATGCTCAGAATTAGTCCAAAATGATACAAAAATCACTGAACCCACAGACATTGCCAACATACTGGCAGACAGGTTCAGTGCAAACTTCACCCCCTCTCCCCCCCAAAGGAGAGATAACTATCCCAGCAGAGTGTAGCCTCCCAGACATCTCAAATGCGCAGGTGAAAGCTGCTCTCTCTAAAGCTAAAAACACAGCATCAATGGGACTGGATGGTGTCCCCGGCTGTGTGCTACACGAGCTAAATGAGGAATTAAACCCACACATAAGGCAGCTGTTTAATCTCAGCCTTACCACAGGATACGTGCCCAAGGAATGGCGTACGGCAACTGTGGTCCCACTCCACAAAGGCGGTGCCTCTATGGACCCTGGTAATTACCGCCCCATAAGCTTAACAAGTCTAGTCTGCAAAGCTATGGAGAGGATCATAATGGAGCTCATAAACAAAGATATAGGGGACTTGCAGACATTGGACCCGACCCAGTTTGGCCGTCAAGGGCAGATCATGCCTTTTGAACTTGGTCGACTTCTTCGAAACAGTCACCAAGGCCATTGATGAGGGAAAGGCAGTCCATACAGCCTACCTTGACCTTGCAAAGGCCTTCGACACAATACCCCACTCGGGTATTGTAGAAAAACTTACCAGCTTAAATGTAAAGCCATATGTCACAAGATGGGTTGCAAACTGGCTTAAGGACAGAACCCACAGGGTTAGAGTTGCTGGCGCTATGTCAGACTCCAAGCCGGTCACAAGCAGTGTCCCACAGGGCTCAGTCCTTGGCCCCCTGTTGTTCGGCATCTACTTCTCAGAAGTACAGGCCAACATGGGAGGACTTTGGCTGACAAAGTTTGCAGACGACTGCAAACTGGGCGCCATAGTGGAAAGTGCATCGGACATGGATATCCTTCAGAAGGGACTCACGGAAACAGATAGCTGGTGCCAGAGCCATAGCTTGAAGTTAAACGCCAAAAAATGTATAGTCATACCCTTCGGGAAAAACAACGTAACCCCAAGCTACCATATAGGTGGCAATCCACTAAGCACAGAAGAGGTTATCAGGGACCTGGGGACCCAGGTTGACAGTGGCCTTTCTTTTGACACTCACGTTGCTAAAGTGGTTAGAAAGACCTTCTACATTGCCCACCTGATCATGAAGGGATTCACATCCAGATCTAGTGAGGTCATTGTTCCCCTGTACTCTTCACTTATCAGACCAATGATCGAGTACAATGCCCCATTCAGGATGTATCGCACCCGACATCTGCAGCAATTGGAGAGACCCCAAAAGTTCCTCACTAAAAGGATAAAGGGACTCCAAAATCTGTCATATGCTGCCAGATTGAAGAAACTCCAGCTCTATTCAGTTGCATACCGTCTGCTCAGAGGTGACATGTGCCTGACATACAAGGCCATGTCCAACCTGGAATTAATGGACATGCTCCACCTCAAAAAATCCAAATCCACCAAAACCACTAGAGCAAGCGACTTAAACCTTAGCACGGATATAAATAGGACGTGCTGGAGGGATAGATTTATCACTCAGAGACTCCCTATGCTGTGGAATAAAATCCCGGTCCATGTGAGGCAGAGCACTTTGCTGGAAGAGAAGAGAAGAGAAGAAAAGAGAAGAGAAGAGAAATCTTGACCTGTGGATGGGAGATCGTAGGTTTATCCCGGGAATCATCTCTGTGTCACTGCTGGACAGAGGCACAACAAACTAATAGGCACAGTATTTTTTCATATAAGGGGTGGCGTAAGCCACAAAAATTTGGGCTAGGCTTATAAATGCCTTAGGGCAGATAGCCTGGTATAAACCTATGAACCTATGAACCTATGAACCAATCTCAAACAAATAAAAAAAAATAATATCTAGACTAAGCTTCACTATATTCCTGACTGAATCTAAGAGAGTTATACTATTCCCTAATAACTTAACTAGATCAAAGCAGATGGTGTGGTCAATGGTTCTTCTTGTTGTTATCAGGCCCAAGACAGAATACAGAATGCTCTGTTTCACTAAGAGACTTCTCAAAATAATATCACAAATATTACTGCTGGGATAACATGCAGAATTACATTATTTCTAGTCATCCAAGTTCTAGTTCCCAGGCAAGCCCCCCCCCCCCCCCCATTGCTGGCAGCTGGCAGTATTTAACATCTGCCTGTAAAAATACATGTACAAGGGCTTTTGCGCAAATCTTTGGCAGGTGGAAGTCATAAAACAATTGCATTCTCCATGGTTTCAGAGTAGTGATTAGTTCACCCCAAAGACAATACAGAAAGCTTACTTGTAAAGACTGTGTCTCTGGCTGCCTTGAAACCTGTGAGCTAGCCTCTTTATGGCCTAGCTCATAAAATTATTTAATTTCAGATGTTTTTCTAAAGTTTGCTGGACTGAAGTTAACCCTCCAGTTTCCTCTTTTAAAATATATACATTTAAACAGTTACAATAGTGCATGTACATTTCTTTTTTCTGCAGTAGGCACACTCTGAATACAGTGCAGATTCAAAAACTATACAAATACCTTTTCAACACATATGTCTGTATGACATTTGACTTCTGTCACATGACATACAGTTCTAATACATTTGTAACACAAACATCTTATATAAATTATATTGATATTCACAAATGACATATAATTATTTACAATATTCCAGCTGGCCGTGCTGGCTGTACCTCCTTTTGTCACACACCCCATAGTGACTTTTTTAGGTGACAAACTGACCAAACATTCCAAATTAGCAAAATCAACCCAAAAGAGTCTAAAGATGTTGGTGCTCAATGTCAGGAGCCAAAACACTCCACTCCCTCCAAGCTGTCCTCACATTGGAGAATGCAGTTATCAGTGCAGTTACCTAGATATGGTTTAAAGCTGCAGAGAGCTCCCCGACAGTGCAGGAGTACAATGCCTTCCACGCATTTAGACACCATCTGTTCTGCCTGGGCATTTTGCTGAGGTCTTACTTTTTTTAGGAAGGCAGATTGAGATACAAACTAAGTGAACTGAAACACTGTAGTTACCATGTATGACCAGCTGATCAGAAACGTCAAAAGAGTCAAGCAGACACAGCCTAGGTGGATTCTGTACTATTGACCAGTCCATTCAGCAGGTATTTTGGTGGTTCTTTAATCCATTCTCTTTCATGGTGGATTTCTTTTGCTGAAATTGTTTGCAAAGACCACTGAATGAATAAAACTAATGTTGGCTGTATGTACAGTGTGCCATATGTGCTACAGGCTAAGGACATCTTTAGGGAGAAACAGTTTGAGACTGGTCAGTTGTGAACCATTCCTTATATGCACGTGCATATTCACATACATGTATATATGGTATCAGTAGCTTACACTGTCGCACAGTCACCTTTGTTGCTGAAAGATCAGAAGGCTGTGGGTTCTGTTCTCACCACAGGCATTTGGATTCAGGTTTCAATTATTGGCAGTGCAGCGCAAGGTTCTGATGAGCTCCGGATTTTGCTTTCCATTGCAAAGGCAGCTAGTCTAGTACTTACCTATGAACCTATGTTAAACAGTACCTTTACTGCCTGCGGTGGATGTAGTTGAGGTGGATATAAAAGACCCCACAACACTTAATGACAAATTTTCCCTAATCAGAATGCTTTGTTTGCCAAGGATGTTCTGCAACTGTCCCCACTAGAATTTTAAATACTGGCTAAAAGATTGTCCTCATCCAAAGTGCCTGTTTTAAACAATGCCAAATTAACAAACCTTCCACCTTAGCAAAATCAACCCGAGGGAATGTAAATATGTTACTGTTCAATGCCAGGAGCCTTAACATGAAACTTCACTCCCTCTAAACTCTCCTTACCCTGGAGAAAGCAAACATCTGTGGAGTTATCAAGACGTGGTTTAAAGTCACAGAAAGCACCCTTGCAGGGCAGGTAGAGTGCCACATCATATCATATCCTTGCAACTTATAGATCACCCTCTATGATCCACAAAACCCATAGCTCATGCTTAGAGCTAATGGAGACACATCTTTTAACCCAATACCATGTTCATGAAAGACTTTATCTACCCCTGTATAAACTGTGAATCCTACAGGACCCCAAACTTGCAGGCCCAGAGATTGCTGGAGCCTATATCAGTCAGTCCATTTACCCACTAGGGGTACAAACATACTGGATATGGTACTCACACATTTGGTAGAATGCTGCACCCCCAGTCTAGTTTCCTTCCTGGTAGGGTCAGACAATAAAGCTGTCTCCTTCAAAATAAAAATCAGTGCTGTGACCCTGAACTAACCCAGTAACAGGAGCTACTTTAAGGCAAACTACCTATTATTTAGTGATTACCTGACCAAATTTCAAGTCCCTCCAAATGCAGAGAACACAGCTGCCTTTGCATAATTGCACACAAAAATCCTGTACAATCATGTTAAATAGATGCATAGAGGCAGAATGTGCCTACCAGAAACAGTCCAGAACAAGCTTATAAAGCAAACCACTCTGATTGAATCAAAACATAAGCAGATTGTACAACAAAATTAAAAAATGCATAGCTAAATTAGGAAGCACAGCATCTAGCAGGATAAAAATAGTCTAATCAAGTTAAACTACTTACAGGGCAAATTAAGTCTACCAAAGCTAGTTTTAAGATAATGATGGTGTACCAGGTGAAGGACAATCACCAGGCTTTTTCAGCTCTGTCTGAAACCTCAAGGGTATACCACACCAACGCACAGAAAGTGATTCTTAATGGAGCTGATTAAATGGAGGTGGAAGACATTGCAAATCTGCTGGAACAAATTCAGTCCCAGTTTTAACCCCCCTCTCTCCCTTGGCTGCCTCCCAAATAATATTATTGAACATAACCCCCCCCAACTATCATTAGGGAGCATGTCCTAAATATGCTGTCTAAGGCTAAGAATACTGTATTGATGGGCCCTAATAAAAGGGTCTATGTCAATTCTTCGAGCGCTTAAAATTTCAAAAATTACATGGTCAAGACCAAACGTTCGAAATTTCAAGTGTTCAAAGATTGACTTTCAATGGCGCCGTACAGTGCAGATAGGGAGAATTTCCCTTTTGTGCACTGACGTGCGGTCTCAGAGTTGGTATATTTAAGTAGGGGGTGTGTGGGTGGCACAGCCCCCCATGTGGGGGGTGCAGGGGGGCTTGCTCCCTGCTCACACTGTTAAGCTATGTCTTTCTTTTTTTATTTTTTTTATTTGATATTCGAACATCCATATGTCGAACACTTGGTCTCGACCATGTAACGTTCAACATTTTGGATGTTCAAATACTTAACATATACCCAATAATATCCCAGGATGCCTCCTAAATTGCATGAAGCTTGATATAGCTGAACCTCTGGAGTCAATATTTAACCATAGCTTCCAGACAGATTTCGTGCCACATGAATGGAAGACTGCAACGGCCATCTCTCTGCACAAAGGCTGTCCATAAACGGACCCTAACTAGCCTCATATGCAAAGTCATGGCAAGAATTATCATGGATATAGTTAATAATGACATAGGAAAACCTTATACTATAGATCCGACCCAGTTTGGCCTCATTAAAGCAGATTATGCCTTCTCTACCTGATGGACGTCTGTGAAAACATCACCAAGGAAGTGGATGAGGGCAAAACAATGCATGCTGCCTAGCTTGACCTGGCTAAGGCATTTGATACAATACCCCACTCAGGCATTGTAAACAAACTCAAGGAATTAGGCATTATCCTATGTTATGCTCTGAATAGCCAGCTGGCTCCCAGATAGGACCTAGGAAGTTAAGATAGGGATCCTCTCCTAAAGAGGCAGGTCACTAGTGGAGTCCCTCAGGGCTCTTGCTGGGGCCTGCTCCTTTTTGATATTTATTTCTTGGAAATCAAAGCCGATGTCAAAGGCTTCTGGCTGACCAAGTTTGGTGATGACTGCAAATTATAAGTAGACATAGAATCTGTTAAATTCACTAACAATAACAAGAAGAATTAACACAGACAAGTGACTGGTGCCAAAGCCATGGCTTAAAACTCAATGCAATGAAATGCATAATAGTACCATTTGGGAAGTTGGCCACCCTAGGAAAATACTTCATTGATAACACACCCTTAAGAGTGGACCCAGGGATTTTGTGACATAAGGTGATAGTAACCTGGGCAGTAAGGAATCATTCTATGTTTCTCCACTTATAAGCAAGGACATAACATCTGGGTCCAAGGAGGTCATCTTTCCTCTGTAGTTGGCCCTCATCAGACCAATTACTAAGTACATCTCCCCCTTTGGGATGTACCTGACCAGGTACATGCAGCAACTGAAATGTTCACAGAAGTTCTTCAACAAAGAATACAACATGTCTTAAGCAGAACACCTGAAAGCCTGTTCTCTATACTCACATTCATATAGACCACTGAGAGACAATCTGTGCCTGGAATGCAAGGCATCACTGGATCCCTCTCTGATGGACCTTTTGTACAACCCCAAAATCAATAAAATAACCTCTAAAGCTCATAAAATTGCAGGATACATTTGGGATGCAGGGCCAGGCTTATAAAGGCCCAAGTGGTCATCCTATTATACACCTGTGAACCTCTGAATACTACCTCAGGTCTCCCCTGAAAGTAGAACGCTGGCCTAGTGGGACTAACCTGGTAAAAAGAGGATAAAATAAATGTATACCTGCCTTAGGTCTGTGAGTGATGTCTAACAGGCTAGCCAACTGATGGCAGGTAGAGGCCAAAGACATAAAAACCTTATTCCCTGTGATATGTGTGACATTAAAACAAATGAAAATTTAATCTCAGGAAATGCAGTGTGCGTGTGTAAAGGCGTGTCTGCAAGTCTTGTGTGTGTGTGTGTGTGTGTGTGTGTGTGTGTGTGTGTGTGTGTGTGTGTGTGTGTGTGTGTGTTTATATTATGTAATGTTGAAGTATTAGTTCTAAGTCACTTAATACAACTCCAGATTTTGGCAGCAACATATATTCTTTGGACAATAAGACGTATGACACTGTAACATCTGGTATTATTTGCCGGCAGAAATCCTCAGTGATTTTACCAGAAAATCATAAATTGTACAATGTATAGGGCAAAAATATGAGGAATATCAGGGATATTCTGCTAAAATCCTGACATTAGGGATCTTAAGATCTTGGCGACATGGATTCTGGCACTTGACAGAAATTACAGTCTTTCTGTTCTTGTCCAGTCTGTGATTGTGAAGTCTGAGTGCCTAGCTATAGAATCACCGCTGACCAAACTATGTGGAAGCAGATGTAGTAGGCAGGTGGCCTTATCGGCTTTGGCCTGGTTTTTTGGTATCTCTTGGGTGAACTGTGGAGATGTGTAGTACGTGTGAGTGTCAAGCAAGTGGACATTGCCTTGTGTGAGACCCTTAGTGTGTTCTAGTAGGCTGGTAATTTTGTCCTTACAGTTTCAGCAAAAGTTAAGGACATAGTGGTGTTTTGTAACTGTTGTTATGCATATATGATGCTTACTGATTAGTGGACTGATGTGAGAGATTTGTCTCTATGTTTCCTAAACATTTATATTTCTCACAGGTTATTCTTTCAGTTGGTAAAAGCACTGAACAGTTAGTAATCATACGGCAAATTCTACACTTAGAACACCTCATTTGATTAGACTTGCCACAGATGGGATAAGAAATGAGGTTTGCCATAATGGTTAAGGTGTTTACGTTAAAGACACAAGGTACAGGGTTTGATTCTTGGGAAGCATAGTTAGGCTTAAAAATGCCACCTGTGGTCATTAGCCTGGTAATCAACTATGAGTTAGCGATAGCAGACTGCTGACCTGTGTTGACAGAGGGCACAAGACTAGGGTCAGCACACTACTCTGGGAATTGAGCGGTGAGCACTGTAGCAGACACTGAAGATTTATGGGTGAAGTATTTAGGATGATACCCTGAAGTTGGGTAAGGTAGTAATTAATCTAGTAGTGCTTACTGAAAGGGCAATTAGATTTGACAAGAATAACAAATAGGGGTGATTTACCTGTTGGCAACTAGCATGAATGTATGTGGATAATGTGTGTGTGTGTGTGTGTGTGTGTGTGTGTGTGTGTGTGTGTGTGTGTGTGTGTGTGTGTGTGTGTGTGTGTGTGTGTGTGTGTGTGTGTGTGTGTGTGTGTGTGTGTGTGTGTAGCAGGGGAACTTTGCACACTTTACTGTACAACCCAGTAACTTAGTAACCAGTCCTGACTTATACTGTTGGTGTTTGTAACATTCCTTTTTTGACAATAACTGTTTAATCACAGACAAAAATATAACTGTTTAAATTATTTACAAATACATAAATATTGAATCTCACAAAGAGTTTTCATAAGCTGTACCATGTAATTTAAACTATTGTCAAATGGCACAATTCCAATAATATTTTTCTATTAAAAATTTAATTTTTGTAGAACATAGCTTTCCTTTTACAGGAAAAGAACCAAATGAATCCTTCAGCAAATACTCCTCTGATGAGACTGAATGAGATATACCCTGGTCTGCAGTTTAAATTGGTTAGGCAGACGGGTCCAAGCCATGCTCCAGAGCTTACTGTGGGGGTTGAGGCAGTCGGAAAATACTTTGAAGCTTCAGGACCTTCCATTAAGATGGCTAAACACCATGTGGCAGAAAAGGTAAGATTTTTACATCAGGAACCTGTTTTACTGTAGAATGAAATATAAGATAACTTGACCAGTGTCCCAATTAATGGTGTGAAGTCTCTGGCTGTTTGAGTTTTCACTCATAAAAAATGCAGGCACAGCATGGGTTTGCTACAGCTCCGGTTCTCATATTTAGGCTAATAAGTCATAGTTATTACAAGCATTAATGGTGTAGTGTGTAGTGCTGTTCTTTGAAAGATCAGTTAATGTATCCCTGTAGAGAAGAATACACACAGTTTGGATGGAATGTTGCAGTTTTTAGCTAAAATTCAATTACAATTTTACGGCAAAACTGGATTGTAGCACAGTAGTATTTTAAAACAGACAAATCGGACCCAAAAGTAGTAAATAGATTACAACTGAGATGGTTTATTGGCTGTGGTCCTTTTTAATGGAGAGCATGTTTGTGCTAGGACTACCACCTGTCCTTCTTTGTGCTGGACAGGTCCTATGTGGGCACTTGCATGCTGGAAAAAAAAATATGTATATATGTGTATAATTGGAAATGTCCTTGAGATTTTAAAACAGAAAGTGTTTCCCAAGTTTTCTGTAACAGTTGTATAAAACAATTATTTTGTAACTTAAACACTTTAATATTATGTGAATATTATGTGAAACAACAGATGTAATCCAAATTATGCAATATTAAGTTTTTATTTTGTCAAAAAAGTGAAGTTCAGTTCTTTGCACTGGTTATTGGTATAGTTTGTCTTGCAAACTCCCAAAGACGTGTCTGGAGAATTTCTCCCTGGGCCTCCACTGAAAATAGACTCTGTCCTAGTTGAACAAATATTAAATAAATAAAATAAATAAAATTATGCTTTTCAGTAAAAAATCCCACATTGGGGATTTGGAAATTTGGCAGCGCTAGACTATCTCTCTGTAAGATGAGCATAAATTCTGATTTTCTTTACTCAGTTTTTAAAACCCCAATTGCATTTCACAGTAGAAAAAAATACATTTATTTTCTGTTTATGTGACATGCTTTTAATTTTCCTTCATGGTTAAAAAGACTGTGAAGTTAGTATTTATTAGTAAGGGAGATGTGAGGTTCACATATGGAGGGTGCCACATGGGGACAGGGGACCCATGGAGAACATATCACACCATCTTAAATAAACGTCTTCACCATCTAAAAATTTCCTTTTCAAAGAAGACACATGTAAATGCTTCTTTAATATAAACCTTAGTTGAAACTGTGTGACCTTAGGCCCCATCGTGTAATCAGCAGTCTTCCATGGCCTTCATCCCCATCTCACACTAACTACTTTAGTCTCTACTAACCCACACACTAATCCTCTGCTATACTATTCCCATTACTGCCCACCTTCCTCCTCTCTCATATATCATAAGTAACGTATTTATTGGTCACAATACCTGATCACCACCAATACAACAAAATATTCCTCTATAACTTTACAGCTATTAATAGTTTTTTTTGTTCTGCTATAAATGTTACAATATTTTACTATACTTATTGTATTTATATTTATAGGCTCATAGATAAGTATTAGGCTGGCTGCCTTTGTGGGCCATTTTAAGCCTATGCTATGTCTCAGAAAGGTGACAATCAAACACTGTACTTTGTGTTTGTGAGGTAAATACTTTAACCGTTATGCCATCTCACAACTCCCTCGAAGAAACCTAGTCATTCTGTTTATGTCTTTCCCACACTAAGACTAAAATGGCCTATTTGGATTAGCATCCTACACTGGTTAATGACTAAAAATAGTATAATTATTGTATGTCTGATCAAGTTGAAGATTCAGTCAGTTTTTGGGCCATCCATGATGGATCTGTATTGTATTTTTTCATTCACATTGAATGAAGATCTCCTACAGACAGCCTATGCTCTTGGGAGTTCCTGTTTTAGATTAACAGTGTAGTTATGAATCTTATTTTTCTCCCTGACTATCAGAAAGGTACGTGATAGTGGTTAGGGGGGAACTGGTGAATGTGAAAGGTGGGAGCTATATTTTACTGCACTGCATCAAACTGTGACTGATGAAGAGGTTGGAACCAACCAAGACCCCAGCAAGGAGAGACCTGTTTGTAGCCAAACTGTCTGGGAACTGGGGGGGGGGGGGGGGGGGCTTTTGGTCGTGCAACTACAGAAGCTCTTTATTACAGTGTGGCCACTGTGTATAGTTGCCATGTACGGTCATCATTTTCAGAGCAAACTAAAGCATGTAGGCAGTTGATGGATCCTTCTTGGTGTAGAGATGGATGGACAGAAATTAAATAAATACAATGTGTGTGGCTGTAGCTTGTAATTTACTGCTAATAAACAGTGTAAATTACAAAGTGTGTGTTTTTAAGTTGAGCTTGATGCAATGAGTTTCTAACTAATCTCTTTGTTGCAGATATTGGAAACTCTTGGCTTACCAACAGACGTTTCTACTGGTGCATCAAAAAGAAAGGAAATTGTTTGTGAGGGTCGAGAGACTAGTAAGGTTTGTATTCTGTGTATGTTTTCTGTTAGGAGTGTTTGCTAGATTCTATAGGTTATAGAAGTTTGTTGCAAACTATTTCATTAACAGTGAAAGATTCTATTACATATCTTGGTATTTTCAGATGAAGAGATAAGTCCCCCTGTTCTGTTTGTCAGCGCTACCCAGTTCTGACTTCTTTGGGTGCTTTCTGGGCCAGAAAAATATGTCCCTAATGATGTCCTTCTGTAATGTCCAATCCTCCCCTGAGAATGTTCATTATTGTTACCCCCTTTTTGCAAGGTGAAGAGTTGTATGGCATGTTTTGTGAGTGTAATAATGCAGGAGATTTTTTTTAGTTTTTCTTACCCATAATTCCCTTTTCCTATGCTGCTACATTTAGGATGAACTTGTGCATAGACTTTGCTTTTTTATTCCTTTCTGCACTAGTGGAATGTCAGGGGCTTCTCTTTCATGTATGTTTGTTGTGGTTTGATATTTGTAGCAAAAGTCATACGGAAGAAACATTTAGTAGTGAATAAATCACAAGTCTTCCTCAAAGGAAAATTATGTTTCCTGTATATAACAAAGTTTTTTTTCTTCTGTTTGTCATACGTTAACTTCTTTTGCAGATGTATAATTATAGTGAGTTCCTCACAACTCTCCTTACTTCATGACACCCATCTGCACATTTGAGTCGTAACACAGTGTCCCCCGGAGGGTAGACATCAGGGAACTGACAGCCCATGTATAAAAGAGCTGCTCATTAGGAATGTTTGTGTCTCACATGGTAGTATAACCCATAATACCAAAGGTACATTTAAAACCAATGAGAACTAGTTGGGAGCATCTCATATGGTCTGGCATGCCAGACATGAGGAACGACAGTGTGAAGCTATCCAGATACACCTCTAAACTGAAATAAGAGCAGGCTTATGTGAAACACAAGGAGCTTTGCATCTTCTACACAAAGGCTTTGACTTGCAGGATCGTTGTAACTCTTGTCTAAAAAAACCCCTAAAAATTAGGGCAAACATTCCTATTGATATCTTGGTATGGTGCACAAATGAGGAAGCCGCCCCCCTACAGCACCATGAATCTTAATAAAGGAAGCAGGGTTTTACAGAGCTTATACAAAGAAAGAACGATAGGAAAAAAGGATTGATTTAATGAATTTTTGATGTGACTTGTCCTAGTTTATTGTAATGTGAAGTCTGTTGAAGGCAGAATCCCTTGCCGTGATCAACAGGTGATAGTTACAAGCTAGAATGAACTGACTGTCCAGACAGGTCATCATGACGTACATGTTCTTCCTTCCAGTTGTGATGTAAAGTTGGGGCAGTAAAGGGTCCAAGGAGCATATCCCACTTCCTGTAAAGAAGAGGAAAGAAAGATTACTTATGACTACGTGTAACTCTACCTTACAATTCTAGGATATGACTGCTGAGATCCGGAACCAGCCCCTGGTGTCCTGTTGTTTTTTTTTAATTCCCAAAAAGGAGCAGGGAAGTGGATCTGTCTTTCTGAAGGTTGTTGACCTAGTGGATGTCTACCTTTTTAGTAGGAGGAACAGCTACAATATATGTGTTGTGGGGAAGGCAAGGACAGAAATGTTATATATAACCATGTGGATTCTTAATGCAGACACGTAGAGGAATCTCCCCTCTTCAATGACCTTCATGTGGGAGGAGTCAGGTTGTAAGTCAGGATTGTTGAGGAGGTTTTCTAAAGCTCCTCTGCTTCACTTTTATTTCCTGGTGATTGTGTTTTTGTGTTTTAGGGGGAGAAGGTGAAAAGTACCTTCCTTCTCATGTAGGTCTGACATACCCAGGCTCTGTTAAGATCCCTCTGGGAGAAGTAGGCCTGGCGTATACTAGTCTTTATAACTATCTGAGGCTGAAGAAGAGGCCAGGGACCTAAACTATGGATAACCTCAAAAAAGACCTCACAGAGCTAACTGGCTTTGTTAGTGGTTGCAGGGAAGAAAGATTGCTGTAGAAAAAATGGGGCAAAGTAGGCAATTCTGTGTTGATCAGCTATCTTAAAATGAATTGCAGGGTCTCTAGTTAAAACCTGAAACAGTCATGAGTACCATACACATGTGAGTCTGCATACATATTTATGTCATCATATTTTAGGAATGGGGAGAGAAACTGTAGTACCATATGAAATCCTAAACAGATACATATCAGACTAGCACATTCCACACAGAAAGTAACTACATGTGAGAAATGATTCTCTAGACCCTGGACCTGTCAGACATCTTAACCGGTTCCCTATTACACTGTCACAGATGAAGGTTGTCGAATGCATCTTTGTCGAACAGTAAAATGCAAAAAGGCAAAATAGCGAAGCGGCTATTCAGCAAATTCTTTCCCTGGGAAATAATTTGTTTGGCAGCTTTCGCTACTTTCCCTTTTCGGCACTATAGTGCTATCTCGGAGTTGATATATTTAAGTAGGGGGTGGGGGGCACAGCCCCCCACATTAAGTAATGTTTTACTGTTTTTTTTTTTGGCTTCGGAACAGAGATTGTTTTCCATTGGAAAATAATCGCTGTTCTGAAGTTTCGACGTTGTAAGTTTCCGCTTACATGTGGTTGATTATCTGTCATTCGCTCTTCTGAGCATGAGATATGATAATATAGACCCATCTTAACCAATGGGGTACAGAAGAAGTGCCTGGGACCAAATCCTGCACCTAGTTCAAGAAGGGAGGTATCTGGGCTGCCAAAGCTGGAGATGCTTGGGAATGTAAGGCATGCTGCGGGGAATGCAATATCTGATGCAACAATTGGATAACCCCCAGGTAGGTCATGAGGTAAGATAAAACTGACAGTACCAAGAAGGTAAATCGTATGCTTGTGGCAGAATCAGGAAAATGGCAGTATGTGGCTCTGATGGCCACTGGGTTGACATAAGGGGGGTTCTGACTTGATCTGCAGCATGACAGTCACTAACTCACCTGGATTCACCCAAACTTCTAGAAGAGGGGTGAAACTGGGTTCCTGTAGACAGAATATGGGAAAGTTAAAATGTAGATGTCTCCCAGAGTACAGTCATGCACTATGGAGCAACACCTGTCCAAATACTTGGGCTTCTAACGTACATAGGAGACACATGGGTTGGGATGATGACAGCTCCTTGCCTGGAAATGTTTTACTGTCTGTTTATTTTATTAATCTTTATAACTGTAAAGCATTTAGCCATAACCAGAACTTGTATTTCCTACATAATTTGTTTCACCATCTGTTGAACAAGTAGCAGTAATAACAGATGTTTTTGTAGAATAAATACATATATATATATATATATATATATATATATATATATATATATATATATATATATTTTATGAAGGATAGTTGTCACTTCATTTTCTGCATTTACATGGAGCCAAGACAATATCCTGGGATGCCTGCTAAATAGCATGAGACATGACCTATGAGGCCATCTGGAATTGCTGTTTAACTGTAGCCTCCAAACAGACTTCAGGCCTCATGAATAGGGAACAGGACAGTCAACCCTCTGCACAAAGGTGGGCCATCTACGTACCCTGGAGACTACAGACCCATAAATCTTACTAGTCTCATACGTAATGCCATGGAAAAAGTTATCATGAAAATGATCAATAATTAAATAGTAAATCTCCAGACACAGGACCCAACCCAATTTGGCTTCATCGAGAGCAGGTCATACATATTCAACCTGGTGGATTTCTTTGAGGAGGTCACCAAAGCAATGGGTGAGGGCAAAATGATTTACAGTGCCTACTTTGAACTGGCCAAAACATTTTTGACAAACTCAAAAGGTTTGGTACAAACCCTTGTCTCACTTAATGGATAGCCAACTGGCACACAGACAGGACCCAGGAAATTAGAATTGGTGAGTCCCCCTCTACAAATAGGCCATTTGCAAATGGAGTCCCTCAGGGATCGGTCTTCTGACAGCTCCTTTTTGGCATTTACTGCTGTGAAATCAAGGTATATGTCAGTGGCCTCTGGATGACTAAATTTGCAAATGATTGAAAATTAGGAGGTGTCATTGAATCCCACACTGACACAAATGTTCTCCAGGAAGGGATGACACAGACAAACAACTGGTGTCAGAGCCCTGCACTAAAACTAAATGCCAAGAAATGCACAATAGTATCCTTCAGGAAATCATCCACCCCTGGTACCTATCATATTGACAACACACCCCTCAGAGTTGACCGAGTAGTCAGGGACTTGCGGACACAAATACACAGTAATCTGGCCTTTGGCCATCACGTGTCTACAGTAGTGAAGAAATAATTCTATGTTGTGCAAGTTATAAACAAAGCTATGGCATCCAGGTCCAAGAACGTCATTGTTCCACTGTATTTGGTATTCATCAGACCTATCATTGAGTACAATGCCCCCTTTGGTATGTACCTAACTAGGCATACACAACAAACAGAATATCCACAGAGGTTCCTGAGTAAAATAATACAGGGAGTAAGGAAACTTGTTCTATACAGACTGCCTCAAGGCCCTATTCCTGTATTCTGTCTCCTACAGGCTGTTGAGGGGAGATCTATGCCTGGCATACAGGGCTTTCTCATGTCCCAGTCTGTTGGACCTCTTGCATATGAGAAAAACAAACAGGACCATAATTACTTCTTATAAACACTTAAACCTTGCCTGTGATATAACCAGGACCTGCTGGAGAGACAGGTATGTATTCCAGAGATTATCCCATCTCTGGAACAGGGTCCCCAGAGTTCCTCCCTAAACTAATTCAAGTGTAACTTGGACAATTGGATGGGAAACAGGAAATTAATCTCTGGCTTGGTAGCTACATCTCTACTGACACAGGCAACCTGTAAATGGTTCATCTCCCAGGCCCCTGCTTACACTTATCAAGGGTACCAGAACTTGTCAGAGATTTGGGATGGATGGCTAGGCTCTTGTGGTCATTAGTCTAGTAAACACCTATGAGCATGCATTTCTAATTAATGTTAAGGTCCAGTAATGTGTAACATAACCACTGGGAACTTTCCACATGATAATCTATGCATTCAGATGACAAAAGGATAGAAAGAACAGATTACTTCTGAGAGCTTACCCCAGAAGAGATTACTTCTGAGAATTCTCCAGAACTGTCCTAGGGTGAGACTGATGAATTTCTCCTTATATGCAGTATTTCTTTATCTAATTCCACTTTACATTTTAAACATTACCGTAAAGAAAAAACGTCAGCTTTATTATTGATCTTGTCTTGACCTGTGCATTTCTGTTCTACTGTCTCTAATAGTATTAGTTTGTAGTATTATGCCTTGTTGCTGTTACATTAATGTTCTTTACGGGCAGTACCGAAGGTAATACTGCACTTTTGTTGGTACTATTTAAAGTAGTTTTGCATCGTTGACAGTTATTTATACTTGGTATATAGAAACCAGATTAACTTATTATCTCAGTTATTGATTGTACTTTTTGATCACTGGTTTTGACACAGTGCTGCTTGTTGCTGATTGCTGTATTGTATGCATTTAAAGCAATTGTTCCACAGTACTTTATTTATTTATTTATTTTATTTTACATTTGTTGACCGGGATGGTACGACTGGATACATATCCATTTTTAGTGGAGTCCCGGGGAGAAAAGCTCCAGACACATAACAATTTACAAATTTTTAGGTAGATAGCATTAAGTAACAGTGAATACAGAAAGAAAAAATAGATAGTACAATAATTTCAGTTACAGAACATACAGGCTGATTACAGGCATAGCAGAATACATCCATCCATGAGGCACGAGACATACTTTACATTGTGGTAGTAGGTAATTGTTACCTTATTACCTAGGGTTTAGGATATTTTATTTATGCAATAAAACCTAGATTAGTTAATATGATTGATCAACTTGTTTGGATGGGCTGATAGGGTAATTTGTTTGAAGTTAAAGTGAGGTGGAGGGGGTGTAAGGGGTACTAGTCAGGGTTGGTACAGGGACATAACCAATGTGACTTAAGGTGGCTTTTAAGTTTGTGTTTAAATACCGTTGGCGAAGATTCTTGGGTAATGTAATCTGGTAGTGAGTTCCAGTTTTTACCGACAGAGTTGGCGAAGAGGGAGTCACCTACAGCGTGGTTTGATTTAGTCATAAGTACTAGAAGTTTGGTGGATGAGCGGAGTGTTCGATTGTTACTATAAGGGCGGATTATGTTTCTGAGGGCTGGCGTAGTGTCTGGGTGGTGGAGTATTTTATGGGCAACTATGAACTGGTTGAGCTGGAGGAGTTGGTGTAGTTCCAGCCAGCCCAGGAGATTCAGGTTCAGACAGTGGTGGGTCCGGTAGGGTGTGCCAGTTGCAAATCTAGCAATGTGGTTGTAGCATGTAGACAATTTTTTTGAGATCGGTTTTACTCAGGTGGGAGAAGAGAGGGGAGGCATAGAGAAGGGTTGGGATCGGGCAATAGCAGTTTTTGCTTGTGGGGTTAGGAATGATCTGATCCTATAGAGGCTGCCAAATTTCTTATTGATAGTTTTTATGGTTTGATTGATGTGTACATCAAACCTAAGGTTGTCGTCGATCATGACACCCAACAGTTTAGTTTGGGTTACTGGGAAGATGATGGTGTCATTATTAGCTGTTATGTTGAATAATGGTGATTTGGTCCTATTTGTTGGGGTGAAGAGAAGTAACTTAGTTTTGTTGGGATTTAGTATTAATCGTTGGTTTAATAGCCAATTTTCAACCTTGTTGAAGGTGTTTTGGGTTATTGTGGTGAGTTTTGTAGGGGAGGAGGCAGAGCAGATCAAGGCTGAGTCATCTGCATATTTAATGCAGGTAGCCTCTGGAATGACTGCACTAAGTTCATTTATAAAGATGTAAAAAAGAAGGGGACCTAGTATTGATCCCTGGGGGACTCCAAGTCTGATGGGGAGGTGAGAGGAGAGTTTACCCTTCCACAGTACTGCCTATTGCCTGTCCTGTAGGTAAGACTCAAACCATTGGAGGGCTTGTTTATTTAAGTTTTGGGCTTCCAAACTGTTCATTAGCATTTTGTGATCCACCATGTCGAAGGCCTTGGATAGGTCTAAGAAGAGGTTAGAGGACAGATCGTTATTGTTATTGTTACGATTGTGGTTGATGGTGTCAGAGAAGGAGAGGAGAGCTGTTGTGGTGCTGTGATTGGGCCTAAAGCCATGTTGCAAATTGGATAGTAGTTTGTTCTCTGAGAGATATTTCATGAGTTGAATATGAACGCACTTTTCCATGATCTTAGCTAGTGGAGACAGAATAGCTATTGGCCTGTAGTTGGACAGTTCAGTAGAACTGCCCCCCCCTTGTGTAGTGGTATGAAATGTGAGATTTTCCATATGTTGGGGATAACGGCTTCTGGTATGGTTTGGTTGATAAGGACAGAGATAGGGTATGCAATTGCCTCTGCAGCCTTTTGTAAGTAGTCAGCTGGGAGGAGGTCTGCAGCCAGGGTGGTGGGTCTTAGTTTACTAAGTAGGGTCTTAATGAGTTTGGTGGGGACAGGTTGGAGTTTGAAGGGGGCTATTGTATTGGACTTTGTTTTGTTAGGATTAAGTCCTGTGGGTGTGAGTTGCTTAGCTAAAGTTTGGATGGTTTCAGTGAAGAAGGAGTTAAAGGAGTTTGCCGTGTCTTCTGGAGTTTTTTGATTGGTGCCAGATGGGTTTGGGGTGGTGGTTTGTCCTGGGTGGAGGAGTCTATTTATTCCTGTCCAGAATTTCTGAGGTTTAGTTTTGTGTACTTGTTGTAGGTGGTGGTATTAGTTCTTTTTATCTTCTGTTATGGATTGTTTTGCCTCATTTCTTTGTTGCCTAAATAGGAGTTGGTCAGGTTGGGTTTTAGTTGTGCGGCAGGTGGCCCATGCTTTATTTCTTGATGTAATTTTGTCCCTAGTTTCTTTGGTGAGCCAAGGTGCAGTGTTGACCTTGGTTCCACTAGTCTGACTAGGGGCATGAAGGTTAAGGATAGTGAGGAATTTGTCATTGAAGTAAGAGACTGCTTCATCTAGTGGGAGCCATTTTAGGGCAGACCAGTTGCATGCCTTTAGTTCACTGTTAAATTTTAGAGGATTGAAGCTTTTGTTGCATCTTATAGTTCTGTATGTGGGTTGTTGACAGTAATTAATCTTGTGTCTGAGTATATATGTGAGGTAATGATCACTTAGATTGCCTGGTAATGTGCCTGTTGAGTAGAGATCGGGGGAGTTGTTGATGAGTATCCAGTCTAGAGTACTAGCTTTGTTATGTGATTTACTTAGCCTAGTGGGTGAGGTTATGGTTTGGGTAAATCCATGGAGGTTAATATGGGTCTTTGGGGATTGAGTGGAACAGGCTGACCAGTCAGTGTTGAAGTCCCCGAGGATTATAGTTTCCTGTGGCTGGTTGTTGTTGAGCCAGGTTAGGAACTCCTCAAGGGTGTCAATGTTCTTCCCTGGGGGAATGTAGACACAGACAATGTTTATGCTTTTTTGTTTATTAATATGTAGCTTTGTGATAATGATTTCAGCGTTATTGAATGGGGGGGGGGGGGTTGCAGGGTGGCTATGGTGACAGATATGGTGGATTTATAGAGTATTGCTACCCCACCAGCCTTTTTGTGGGTACGATCAAGTCTGTGCATGTTGTACCCAGGTGGCAGGATTTCATTGTCCTTGGTGGCAGGTTTTAGCCATGTGTCTGTGAGGCAGAGTATCTCAGGTGAATATACTGCCAGGAGAGCATGTAGGTGCTGGATTTTGTTATTTATACTCCTGATGTTTAGGTGGCAGGCCAGCAAGGAATCATGGGGTCTGTGTGATGGGCCTATATTGGTTAGGGATTTATCTGAGAGAATGGGTGCAGTTAAAGTGTTTGGGCCAGGGTTTGGGTGGATGTCACCATCTATGGTGAGGTTATTTTTTTATCCTAACTATAAGTTTCCAGATTCAGAGCAGTGTACAATGATAGTACCTAGGTTTGTTGTGGATGTATTTAGGCCTGATAGGGACAAAACTAGGTGAGGCAGATGTGTTGAGATTCAAGGAAGGGACAGGTTGGGGGATATTTTGTTGAAGTGAAGGGGTTGAGGTTTGGAATGTAGGGTAGTGAAAGCCAAGATGTTCTGTGTTCTCATAGGAGGAGAGTAGATATGGGATAATTAGTAGGGTTGGTAGAATGGATAGCAATATATTTGTGGAGGTGGACATAGTTGTTAGAAGGAGATTTGGTAATGGTGTGGGAGTAGTGGGAAGGAGGAGGGGTTGGTAGTAGGAGAAGAGATAGGTTGAAGCTGTGGTATTGGTTGTAGCTGATTGGTTGTAGAGGAGTTGGGTGTGGTTTGAGAGATATACATTAAGCAATAGTAGGGGCAGGGTGGGGCGCGAAGTGAGCCCAAGCTTCTATACAGAGTATTGGAATACACCATTTGAAATACTAGTATTACTTGGTACTGATTGTTGCATTTAAAGCTCATGGTCTACAGTACTTCTCTACAGAGTATTGGATTTCATCATCTGCTCTAATATTGTTACTTGTTACTGATTGCTGCATTTAAAGTTCATGCTCTACAGTACGTCCCTCCTAAGTATTGGATTGCATCATCTGCTCTACTATTGTTACTTGTTACTTGTTAATGATTACTGCATTTAAAGTTCACGCTCTACAGTACTTCTCTCCTATGTATTGGATTATATCATCAGCTATACTATTGTTACTTGTTACTGATTGCTGCATTTAAAGCTACTGCTTCAAATACTTCACTATAGAGTACTGGATTACATTATCTGCTCTACTATTATTACTTGTTACTGATTGCTACATTTAAAGCTCAATGTCTACTTTACTTCTCTACAGAGTATTGGAATACACCGTTTGATATACTATTGTTACTTGTTACTGATCAGTGCATTTAAAGCTAATGCTCCACAGTACTTCTCTACAGAGTATTGGAATACAGCATTTGATATACTATTGTTGCTTGTTACTGATCGTTGCATTTAAAGCTAATGCTCCACAATACTTCTATACAGAGTATTGGAATACACCATTTGAAATACTAGTGTTACTTGGTACTGATTGTTGCATTTAAAGCTCATGGTCTATAGTACTTTTCTACACAGTATTGGAATACACCATCTGATATACTGTTGTTACTTGTAACTGATCATTGCATTTAAAGCTACTGCTCCACAGTACTTCTCTACAGAGTATTGGATTACCTCATCTGATATACTATTGTTACTTGTTACTGATTGCTGCATTTAAAGCTCATGCTCTACAGTACTTCTCTGTACTATAGAGTATTGGATTACATCATCTGCTATACTATTGTTATTTGTTACTGATCACTGCATTTAAAGCTACTGCTCCACAATACTTCTCTGCAGAGTATTGGAATACAGCATTTGATATACTGTTGTTACTTGTTACTAATCATTGCATTTAAGGCTAATGCTCCATAGTACTTCTCTACAGAGTATTGGAATACACCATTTGAAATACTAGTGGTACTTGGTACTGATCATTGCATTTAAAGCTACTGGTCCACAGTACTTCTCTACAGAGTATTGGATTACACAATCTGATATACAGTTGTTACCTGGTCTGATTGCTCTGCTGTTACTGCAACAAATCTGTTAGCTTTACTGTTGGATCTATTTGTTTATACTATTTACACTTGGATTCATTTAAGTAGATACCAAATCAAGCTAATATTTCATTGGTTGTCTTGGATCTCACTGTTCATGATTGCTGATTGTACATTGTTACTTGTTCCTATTATAGTTACATTTTGTGATCTTCTACCCTTTACTGGATCCCAGATTATCACAATTTTCTAGTCCAATCCATTGTATCCTTCTGTTTTATACCAACTGTAGGGTTATTACACCATCCTGTTTTCTCATACCCCTTTGGCTGCACTGACCATTACGGAATCTTACGTAGCCAGTCTGATAGCACTAGGTGTTTTGAGGCAACATAACAGCCAATACATCAACATCATCATCATCATCAGCCCCCCCTTTTCCCATTCTCTACAGGAGTGGTGTGCCAAATGTCACCATCTATCTGGAATCTAAGCTACTCTGCTACCTTCTTCTTCAGTCATGCCGGACTGTAGCTGGTCTTCTCCTCCAAAATCCATCCACCTCTTTACTGGATGCTCGTGTTTCCTTTCCCTTCTTCCTATCTGTCCTAAATCATTTTCACCAGATTGCCTTCTGCTTTTGTACACATGTGCCTGTACCACCACAATCTGTTCTCTTTGACCTTCTGTGCAATTGGAGACACTCTGGCTTCAGCTCTTATGACCTTATTTCTTCATCTGTCCCATAATGTGCACCATACCACTCACCTCAGATGCTTCATCTCTATAACCTGTAGCTTCCTCAGCTGCTCTGCCTTTACTGTCTACATTTCTGTACTGTAAATCACTAATAGCTGCACCACTGTCTTGTACACGTTACTTTTCAGTTTCTTTGACATTCTTCTGCCATACACTACACCTGACACTCTATGTCAGTTGGCTGCAGCCCCAACTTGCTGTGAGGGAAAGTTTAGTTTGCTTTTCCCTTCTTGCATTTGTATTATGTTATTCCCTTCTTCAATTTCGTATACTGTGATTTGTTTTCTTTACACTGTGTTTTACTTGTATTCTACTTTTAACTGTATATTAAAACTTGGAAAGAGACCACAGCTGTGTGTCTTGTGAGTCAGATTTTTTTTTTCCACTGCCCCACCCTGTTGCTGTTGTGTTCTTAAACACAACTGTTTTTCTAGTTGCCTACCCCTTATGTTAATTTGACCACATATCTCCTTCCATCTCCTCTTTCATTGGCTATTTTGAGTAAGCACAAAAATTATCATTTTGTGAAATCACTCCCCTTCAGCTATTTAAATTTATTGTTTATCCCACTGTATTCCATAGAACCAGAATACAAAGTGCTTACCCCCTTTCAATCTATTTTGCGCTTTTAAAATTAGTGGCTCTCCACTTAGACCGCTAAAGCTTAAGTTACCCTTTTTTCAAATCTAACCGCTTAGACCACACTGCAGTGCTTAGGATATTAATCCATTTTTTTCATATTATCTTTAAACATCTATTGTAAGACCACCAGTTATTAGAGAGCCCACATTTTGCATCTCAGTAGTCATCTTGGGATTAGTGCTTCTGTTTTCTCATGGTGGGTGAAAGTGCAAAAGAACATTATTTTCTGGAGAATGCTGATCACCAGAAAGTCTAATAACTGCTTCATAGGTAACAGCTTGGAATTTGGGCTTATATTCTACTCCTGGTGAGAGAAGGGGCAGAGTGCACTGATTCCTGTTTCTGTTGGCCAGTGAGTGTCTGTGCTTGGTGTTCTTGATTGGTCTAGTTGCTTTTCAAAGAACTCTACCAAGAAAAGACTGCTGCAAGTCTTCAGACTCTTGCATCATCTGGGACAAGACTGTAGATAACCGACAGGCTGTGGCCTGCTTCTCATCTTGGGATTGTGGCTAATGTTTTGCTCCTGGTGAGAGAAGAAGCAAAGGAGCATTGTATCTCAGCAGAGTAAAGCTATGGTGAGACCAGCACTAGTATCAGCCAGGCTGTAGCCATTCACGAGACTCCCCTGTTGTCATCATTCTTGACAAGCTAATTCTTTGCTCTCAGTAAGCACTGCTTGACTTGCTTCTAACATCAGAATATCTGCCTAAATACTTCATCCTTACATTTTCAGGGTCTATGTATTAGTTTCCCCTCATGTGTTTGGCAGTGCCTGTACAGACACAAACACCTTGAGTGACATCTTTGTGGTAAAAGCAGGATTAAAGTCTCACCAAAAGGTCTGTTGCCATAGATATGAACTTTCCCACTATCTCCATTAGCAGGTTGGTGGATGTGGGCTTCCTGAGGAAATGTAGAAATCGCCTGATGTTTAATGACAACCAGTTAATTCTCTAACAAATGGATACGGTATGTGACAGATGGATTTATACGTCACCGGAGGCAAAGCTCTCACATAAATCTACTCCTAATGTCAATAAGGTTGTCAGTAGTACACACTCTGCACCCATCACACACTATTCAAAGCAGACATATAGACCCACATATGCTGAGGCACTTAAATGCAACCTTCTTAAACCCCAAAGACCTCTTTGATGAAGTATACATAACAAATGCCCTCACCAGCTCCAAATGCACTCTTTCAAAGCAACACCCACATCAACCCATAGAGCTACATCTCATGGAGCCCCTACTTCTAAGCCCATAAGGCAAGCCACCACAGAATCCAACATTCTGGCCATTGGAGACTCCATCATGAGACACACCAATGTCCTTCTCGTCAGGTTGAGTAAGGAGAAAGTCACGGTCATTTGCTAATCAGGGGCTAGGATCCCCCACATTATGCATGCTCTCAGGTCATTGGACCACAAGTACCAATATGACTCAGACATAGTCCACATGGCAGTAAATGACCTGAGATGTACCTCCCTAGGGTCCTATTGCATTATTGCAGATGCATTTTTGTGGAATGCGTCTTGATCTTACCTAAAAGAACAAAAAGGCAAAATAGCGCAGTGGCTTTTTAGCGAATTCTTTCCCTGGGAAAGAATTTGCTTGGCCGCTTTCATTACTTTGCCATTTTTGGCACTGTAGTGCAATCTCGGAGTTTGTATATTTAAGTAGGGGGGTGTGTGGGGCATTATGTAGTATTTTTTTTTTATTTTGGAACAGTGATGTTTTTCCCTTAGACAAAATCACTGTTCTAAGGTTTCGATGTTGTAAGCTTTCACTTATATGGGGTCGATTAATTATCATTCGCTTTTGTAAGCATGCGATAATATAATATAGACCCCCCTCCCTAGACTATATGAAGAGAGACTTCATGGAGCTCTTGGAATATGTGTCTCAGGCTGGCATGAGCCTAGCACTGAGCAAACAAAAGATGACTGACTTTAATAATTGGCTTAGTTTCTGGTGTCATTCTAAGGGGTTGCAAGATTTGGCAGCATGGAAGGAGATGGTCAACAGATCACACTGCTTTGCAAGGGATGGTCTGCACCTCTGCCCACTAGGATTTTGAATATTAGCTAAAACATTGTCTTCCCCCATGCCTTTATTAGGCAATGCCAAACTGAAAGTACTTCTAACATAGCAAATCAAAACCAAGAAAATCTAAAGTTAGCACTGCTCAATGTTAGAAGTCTAAACAAAGAACACCACCCCCTAGAAGCTCTCGTCACCTTAGAGATTGCTGAAGTCTGTGCAGTCACTCAATCATGGTTTAAAGCCATGCAGAGCACACCAACAGTGCAAGGTTATAATGCCTTCCACGCATTTAGACCAGCTACTACACAGACAGGGACGAAAGGTGGAGGTGTCTTGATATACATCAAAATTAAATATACCCCAAGGGTGGTCAAACAAGACAATTCACGAGCTGCTCCACATTCAAATCACCACAGGCAAAATCAAATACCACTTCCTTGGAAGCTATAGGTTGCACTCTGTGACCCAGGAAAACCATTCCACGTATTTAAACTTAATGAAAACACTCACCATCCAACCCAGTACCATATTCATGGGTGACTTTAATCACCCCACTATTAACTGGGAATCCTATATAACACCAAATGTACATGCACAGAGATTTCTAGATTTTGTAAACACAAGCTCCCTGGACCAGATTGTCAACACACTAACCAGGGGTGCAACCATAGTGGATCTGGTCCTCACTAATATTGCACACCACTACTGTAATTCCTGCCCTGGTAAGGTCAGCCACAAAATGGTCTCCTTTGAAGTAAAAATAAAACCTGAACCCCCAGCTAAACCTGGATTATTCAGGAACTACTCTAAGGCTAACTTCCTGCTGTTAAGTGATAACCTGGCAAAATTTCAAGCCCCCATAAACCCTAGGAACACTGCTGCCTATGCATAACTGTTCACAGAAACCCTGTACAAGCATGTTAATAGGGGCATAGAGGCATCTGTACCCACCAGGGAGAAGTGCAAAACTGACTCATAAAACAAGCCACCCTGATGGAATCACAAAATCAGTAGGGTGTGTAACAGAAGGAAGAATATAGTAAATATTAGGAGGTGCAGCACCCAGCAACCTAGACAAACAACTCAAATGACAAAGTCGACCAAAGCTAAATTTGAGTAAAATGCCACAAGGCATTCTTTAGCTATGTCCTCAAACTCAAAGGCAATATACAATAGTGTGCAGAGCTCATGGTAAATGGAGGCACCTATTTTGAGACAGAAGATATACTGGATATAATACTCACAAATATGAGAGAACGCTGCACCTCCACATCAAGTCTCCTTTCTGGTAGGGTCAGATGATAAAGCTGTCTCCTTCAAAATAAAAATCAGTGCTGTGACCCCCAAGAAACCCAGTAACAGGAGCTACTTTAAGGCAAACTACCTATTATTTAGTGATTACCTGATCAAATTTCAAGCCCCTCCAAACCCAGAGAACACAGCTGCCTTTGCAGAATTGCACATAAAAAGCCTGTACAATCATGTTAAATAGATGCATAGAGACAGAATGTGCCTACCAGAAACAGTCCAGAACAAGCTTAAAAAGCAAACCGCTCTGGTGGAATCCAAATATAAACAGATTGTACAACAAAAGGAAAAAAGTCATAGCTGAAATTAGGAAGTGCAGCACCCAGCAGGATAAAAACTGTCTAATAAGGATGAACAACTAACAGGGCAAATTAAGTCTACCAAAGCCTATTTTAAGATAATGATAGTCAACTAGGCCAAAGATAACCACAAGGGTTTCTTTACCTCTGTCTGAAACCTCAAAGGTAGAACACACTAGTGCACAGAAACTGATTATTAATGGAGCCAATTAAATGGAGGTGGAAGACATAGCACATTTAACAAATTCAGTTCCAGTTTTACCCCCCCCCCACCCACCTTGGCTGCCTCCTAAATAATATTATCAAACATAATACTCCCAATTACCATTAGGGAGCAGGTCCTAAATATGCTCTTTAAGGCTAAGAATACTATACTGATCGACCCCGATAATATCCCAGGATCCCTCTGCATGACAAATCTGAACCTCTGGAGTCAATATTTAACCATAGCTTCCAGACAGGTTTCATACCACATAAATGGAAAATTGCAATGGACATCCCTCTGCACAAAGACAGTCCATCAACGGACCCTAACTAGTCTCATATGCAAAGCCATGGCAAGAATTATCATGGATATAGTTAATAATGACATACAAAACCTTCATACTATGGATCCAACCCAGTTTGGCTTTGTTAAAGGACGATTATACCTACTCTACCTGATAGACTTCTGTGAAAACATCACAAAGGAAGTGGTTGAGGGCAAAACAATGCATACTGCCTACCTTGACCTGGCTAAGGCATTTGATAGAATACCCCACTCAGGTATTGTAAACAAACTCATGGAATTAGGCCTTAACTCCTATGTTATGCTCTGAATAGCCAGCTGGCTTCCATTTAGGACCTAGGAAGTTAGGATAGGGAAGATCCCCTCCTATAGAGGCAAGTCACTAGTGGAATCCCTCAGAGCTCTTGCCAGGGTTGCTTCTTTTTGACATTTAGTTCTCGGAAGTCAAAGCCGATGTCAAACACCTCTGGATAACCAAGTTTGCTGATCACTGCAAATTAGGAGTAGATGACGAATCCCCCCAAGTCACTAATATCCTACAAGAAGGACTAACACAGACAAGTGGCTGGTGCCAAAGCCACGGCTTAAACCTCAGTGCCATGAAATGCATAACAGTGCTGTTTGGGAAGTTGGCCACCCTAGGAAACTACCTCATTGATAACACACCCTTAAGACTGGACCCAGGGATTTGGAGACATATGCTGATGGTAACCTGGGTAGTAAGCAAATCATTCCATGTTTCTCAACTCACAAGCAAAGGCATAACGACACGCTCCAAGGAGATCATCCTTCCGCTGTATTTGGCCCTCATCAGACCCATTATTAGGTACATCTCCCCCTTTGGCATGTATCTGATGAGGTACATGCAGCAACTGGAATGTTCACAGAGGTTCCTCAGAAAAGTAATACAACATGCCTTATGCATAGATTCATAGGTGTTTACTAGGCTAATGACCACAAGGGCCTTTTTAAGCCTAGCCATGCATCCCAAATCTCTGACAAGTTCTGATACCCTTGATAAGTGTAAGCATGAGCCTGGGACCCCTGAAAGCCCATTAGAGCTCCATTCTCACTTTTATATAGACCGCTGAGGACAATCTTTGCCTGGCATACAAGGCATCATTGGATCCCACTCTGATGGACCTTTTGTACCCCCAAAACCAATAGCATCAGAACTGCCCGATATTGAGACTTGAACCTTGCTTGCTACATAAATAGGACATGTTGGTGGGTCAAGTATATATCTCAGAGAATTCCCTTCCTCGGGAACAGACTTCCCATCAATGTAAAGCAGAGTTCTTCCCTAACCCATTCAAGCGTAACCTGCACCAGTGGATGGGAAATTGGAAGTTCTTGTAGCTATCACAGTTATGTCTCTAATGGATGTAGGCAGTCTGTAAGTCCTACCCCAGCTTACATATATCAATTAAAATAACTTTTAAGGCTCAAAAAACTGGCACAATACATTTTGGATGCATAGCTAGGCTTATAAAGGCCCAAGTGGTCATTAACCTATTATATACCTATGAACCTTTGAATACTACCTCAGGTCTCCCCTGAAAGTACAACACTAGCCTAGTGGGACTAACCTGGTCAATAGAGGATAAAATAAATGTATAATTGCCTTAGATCTGTGACTGATGTCTAATAGACTAGCCAACTGATGGCAGGTAGAGGCCACAGAAATGAAACTATATTCCCTGTGATATGTGTGACATTAACTCATGTACGGTAAAACAAATGGAAGTTTAATCTCAGGAAATGCAGCGTGTGTGTGTGTGTGTGTGTGTGTGTGTGTGTGTGTGTGTGTGTGTGTGTGTGTGTGTGTGTGTGTTTGTGTTTGTGTGTACGCGCGTGTGTGTGTATGTGTGTGCGTGTGTGTGTGTGTGTGTGTGTTTGTGCGCATGTGTGTGTGTGTGTTTGTGCACATGTGTGTGTTGGTACTATGTAACATTGAACTATTACTTCTAAATCACTTATAAAGTTAACACAACTCCAGATTTTGGCAGTAACATGCATTCTGTGCACAATAAGAAGTACAAAACACTAACATCTGGTTTTATTGACTAACAGAAATCCTCAGTGATTTTACCAGAAAATCATACATTTTACAATAGAAAGGGCAAACATATGAGGAATATCGAGGATATTATGCTAAACTCTTTACATTAGGGATCTTAGAATCCTTGTGACATCATAGATATCAGCACTTGAACAGAATTTACAGGCTCCCTGTTCTTGTCCAGTCTGGTGATTGTGAAGCCTGAGTGCCTAGCTATAGGGTCACCAGTGACTAAACTATGTGGAAGCAGATTTAGTAGGCAGGTGGCCTTATCGGTTTAGGTCTGCTTCCTTCGTGGCTCTTAGGTGAACTGTGTAGATATGCAGTATGTGTGAGTGTCAAACAATTGGGCATTGCCTTATGTGAGACCTCTTAGTGTGTTCTAGTAGGCTGGTAATTGTGTCCTTACAGTTTCAGCACAAGTTATACACTTAGTGTGTGTGGTAACTGGTGTTGTAGATATATAACTGATTAGTAGGCTGATGTCAGAGATTTGTCTCTCTGTTTCCTAAAAATGTATATGTCTCACAGGTTATTCTTTCTGTTGGTAGAAGCACTGAACAGTTAGAAATCATATGACAAATTCTACACTAACTTAGAACACCTCCTTTGATTAGACTTGCCACAGATGGGATAAGAAATGGGGTTTGCCATAATGGTTAAGGTGTTTACATTAAAGACACAAGGTACAGGGTTTGATTCTTGGGAAGCATAGTTAGGCTTAAAAATGCCACCTGTGGTCATTAGCCTGGTAATCAACTATGAGTTAGCGACAGCAGACTGCTGACCTGTGTTGACAGAGGGCACAAGACTAGGGTCAGCACAGTACTCTGGGAGTTCAGCGGTGAGCACTGTAGCAGACCCTGAAGATTTATGGGTGAAGTATTTAGGATGATACCCTGAAGTTGGGTTAGGTAGTAAATAATCTAGTAGTGCTCACTGAAAGGACAATTAGATTTGACAAGAATGACAAATACGGGTGATTTACCTGTTGGCTACTAGTGTGGATGTATGTAGATCCGTGTGTGTGTGTGTGTGTGTCTGTGTCTGTGTAGCAGGGGGCACTTTGTACACCTGCTGTACAACATAGTAAGTTAGTATCAGTCCTGACTTAAACTGACAGTGTTTGTAACATACCTTTTTTCCCCAATAATTGTTTAATCACATACAAAAAATAGAACTGTTTACATTATTTACAAATACATAAATCTTGAATCGCACAAAGAGTTTTCATAAGCTGTACCATATAATTTAAACTATTGTCAAATGGCATAATTCCAATAACATTGTTCTATTAACAATTTTATTTTTGTAGAACATAGGATTCCTTTTACAGGAGAAGAACCAAATGAATCCTTCAACAAAAACTCCTCTGATGAGACTGAATGAGATATACCCTGGGCTACAGTTTAAACTGGTTAGACAGACGGGTCCAAACCATGCTCCAGAGCTTACTGTGGGGGTTGAGGTAGTCGGAAAATACTTTGAAGCTTCAGGACCTTCCATTAAGATGGCTAAACACCACGTGGCAGAAAAGGTAAGATTTTTACATCAGGAACTTGTTTTACTGTAGATTTAAATATAAGATCACTTGACCAGTGTCCCAGATAATGGTGTGAAGTCTCTGGCTATTTGAGTTTTCACTCATAAAAAATGTAGGCACAGCATGGGTTTTACACAGCTCGTTTTAGGCTAATACGTCATAGCTAATGCGAAAGTTTTGTGTTGTGTTGTGCTGTTCTTTGAACGAATGGTTAATGTATCTCCTTTGAGCAAGATGTAATCACAGTTTGGATAGAATGTAATAATTTTTACCTAAAATTCAATTACTGTGGATTGTAGCATGGTAGTGTTTTAAAACAGGCAAATCAGACCCAAAATTTGCTAGTAAATAGTTTACAATTGAGATGTTTTATTGGCTGTGGTCCTTTTTTATGGACTCTTTGCAGAGAGCATGGTTGTGCTAGGACTACCACACACACACACACACACACACACATATATATATATATATATATATATATATATATATATATATATATATATATATATATATATATATACATATACATATTTGCAAATGTCCTTGAGATTTTAGGGCAGAAAGTGTTTAACAAGTTTTCTATACCAGTTGCATAAAATAGTTATTTTGTAACTTAAACACTATAATATTATCTAAAACAACAGAAGCAATGCAAATTATATAATATTAAGCATTTATTTTGCCAAACAAGTTAAGTCCAGCTCATTGCACTGGTTGTGGGTATAGTCTGTCTTGCAAAATTCTGTTTTTCTGTAGAAAATGCCCCACATTACGCATTTGGGAAGTTGGCAAGCCTAGACTAACTGTCTGTAAGATGAGTATAAATTCTGATTTCCTTTACACAATTTTAAAACCCCATTTGCATTTTGTAGTAAAATATCAATTTCTTTTCTGTTTATGTGCCATGCTTTTATTTTTCCTCTTTGGTTATAAGACTGTGAAATTAATATTTATTAGTAAGGGAAGTGTGAAATTCACATATGGAGGGTACAACATGGGGCAGCAGAGGACTCGTGGAGAACATACCAAACCATCTTAAATCAATTTCTTCACCATCTGAAACTCTCCTATTCAAAGAAGACACATGTAAATGCTTCTTTAATAGACACCTTAGTTGAAACTGTGTGACCTTAGGCCCCATCGTGTAATCAGCAGTCTTCCATGGACTTCATCCCCATCTCACACTAACTACTTTAGTCTCTACTAACCCACACACTAATCCTCTGCTATACTATTCCCATTACTGCCCACCTTCCTCCTCTCTCATATATCATAAGTAACGTATTTATTGGTCACAACACCTGATCACCACCAATACAACAAAATATTCCTCTATAACTTTACAGCTATTAATAGTTTTTTTTGTTCTGCTATAAATGTTACAATATTTTACTATACTTATTGTATTTATATTTATAGGCTCATAGATAAGTATTAGGCTGGCTGCCTTTGTGGACCATTTTAAGCCTATGCTATGTCTCTGAAAGGTGACAATCAAACACTGTACTTTGTGTTTGTGAGGTAAATACTTTAACCGTTATGCCATCTCACAACCCACTCGAAGAAACTTAATCATTCTATTTATGTCTTTCCCACACTAAGACTAAAATGGCTCATTTGGATTAACATCCTACAATGGTTAATGACTGAAAATAAAATACTTATTGTATGTTTGATGTAGTTGAGGATGTGGTCAGTTTTGGGAACATCCTTGATGGATCAGTTTTATGTTTTTTCGTTCTTGGTGAATGGCCATCTGCTACAGACAGCCTATGCTCTTGGGAGTTCCTTTTTTTTTGATTAACAGTGTAGGTATCAACCTTATTTTTTTCCTTGACTGGCTGGAAGGTTGCTGATAATGGCTAGAGGGGGGAACTGATGAATGTGAAAGGTGGGAGCTATTATATATTTACTGAGTTATATCAAACTGTGATTGATGAAGAGGATGGAACCAGCCAAGACCCCAGAAAGGAGCAGCCTGTATGTAGCTGTACTGACTGGGAAATGGGGGGGGGGGGCTTTTTGTTGTGCAAGTACAGAAGCTCTTTATTACAGTGTGACCACCTTTTACAGTTATCATTTTCAGAGAAAACTAAAACATGTAGGCAGTTGATGAATCCCACTTGGTGTAGAGGGAGATGGACAAAAGTGAATGAATAAATAAATACAATCTGAGTGGCTGTAGCTTGTACTTTAAACGTGATAAACAATGTAATTTACAGAAGTGTGTTTTTTTTAAGTTGAGCTTGATGCAATGAATTTCTAACTAATCTCTTTGTTGCAGATATTGAAAGCTCTTGGTTTACCAAAAGACGTTTCTACTGGTGCATCAAAAAGAAAGGAAAATGTTTGTGAGGGTCGAGAGACTAGTAAGGTTTGTATTCTGTCTACGTTTTCTGTTAGGAGTGTTTGCTAGATTCTATAGGTTATAGACGTTTGTTGTAAACTATTTCATTAACGGTGAAAGATTCCATTACATATCTTGGTATTTTCAGATGAAGTGATAAGTCCCCCTGTTCTGTTTGTCTCTTACATTTAATGGAGCACTACCCAGTTCTGACTTCTTTGGGTGCTTTCTGGGCCAGAAAAAATGAAAAAAAAATGCCCCTAATCATGTCCTTCAGTAATGTCAAACCCTCCCCGATAGTGTTCATTATTGATCCCACATTTACGTGAGGGAAAGGGTTGTGCGGCATGTTTTGTAGGTGTAAAAATGCAGCTGGTATATTTTTAGTTTTTCTTACCCATAATTTCCTTTTCCTAAGCTACTACATCTTGGGTGAAGCTGTGCACAGACTGCTTTTAATTCCATTCTGCACTAGTGGAATTTCGGGTGCTTCTCTTTCACGTATGTTTGTTGTGGTTTGATATTTGTAGCAAAAGTCATGGGAAAGGAGGGTCTACTTGAGATAACTGAAATCTCAGTAGACTGACATTCAAAACATCGAGCCCAGAACACTGAAATCTCAAAAAGCCGACACCTTATATACCCGGCACACAGAAGACCGACAGCATGAAATCCTGACTTACCTGCCTGCAACATATCAAGAACACCATACTAAGAGGCAACATAAACATTAGAATACAAATTACCTACTTCCCCTCACCCAGACCCCACCCACTAACCAATAAACTTAAATCCATAAAACTTAAGACTAAATATTCATGATGGTCTCCATAGCACCAACATGAATATTCATAACAAACATGAACAATAAACAAAATTAACTACATAACTTAACTTTTAACATTTTTTCCTGTGTATAACAAAGTTTTTTTTCTGTTTGCTATACATTACTTAACTTATTTTACAGATATACCATTATAGTGAGCTCCTCACAACTGTCCTAACTTCATGACACCCATCTGCACATTTGAGTCGTAACATATAGGTAGTGTCCCCCGGAGGGTAGACATCAGGGAACTGACAGCCCACGTATAAAAGAGCTGCTCATTAGGAATGTTTGTGTCTCACATGGTAGTGCAACCCGTAATACCAAACATACATTTAAAACCAATGAGAACTAGTTGGGAGCATCTCATATGGTCTGTCATGCCAGACATGAGGAACGACAGTGTGAAGCTGTCCACCTCTAAACTGAAATAAGAGCAGGCTTATGTGAAACACAAGGAGCTTGGCATCTCCTACACACAGACTTTGACTTGCAGGATCATTGTAACTCGTGCCTAAAAAAAACCCTAAAAGTTAGGGCAAACATTCCTACTGATATTGTTGGTTTGATACATAAATGAGGAAGCCACCCCGTACGGCACCATAAATCTTAATAAAGGAAGCAGTGTTTTACAGAGTTTATACAAAGAAAGAACAATAGGAAAAAATTATTGATTTAATCAATTTTTGATGTGACTTGTCCTAGTTTATTGTAATGTGAAGTCTGTTGAAGGCAGAATCCCTTGCCGTGATCAACAGGTGATAGTTACAAGCTAGAATGAACTGACTGTCCAGACAGGTCATCATGACGTTCATGTTCTTCCTTCCAGTTGTGATGTAAAGTTGGGGCAGTAAAGGGTCCAAGGAGCATATCCTATTTTCTGTAAAGGAGAGGAAAGAAACACTAGTTATGACTATACAAAACACTATCTTACAATAATAGAATATGACTGCTGAGATCTGGAACCAGCCCTAGTGTCCAGCTAGTTATTATTTTTTTTAATACCCAAAAAGAAGCAGGGAAGTGGATCTGTCTTTTTGAAGGTTAGTGACCTAGTGGATGTCTACATTTTTGATAGGAGGAACAGCTACAATATATGTGCTGTGAGGAAGGCAAGAACAGAAGTTTTATATATAAATATAAAGGCCACTCCAAAGCAAGTACAAATATGACTCCGTCATTGTCCATGCTGGTGTGAATGACCTGAGACGTACCTCCCTGGACTACATGAAAAGAGACATAGAGGAGCTCTCTGATCATGTAGCCCAGGCCGGTATGACCCTGACCTTGAGTAGCATCTTACCCTCACCAAGAATGATGCCACAGTATAAAGACAAAATGATCAATTTTAACAATTGGCTAAAGTATTGGTGTCATTCAAAGGGGATCCAGTGTCTGTCAGCCTGGGATGACATGCTTGACAAGCCACGTTGCTTCGCTAGGGACGGCTTGCACCTGTCACCCCTGAGCTTTCGAATATTGGCTAAGGCTCTTGTCACCCCCATAGTGCCTTTTTTAGGCAAGGCTCAAAAGACAAACCCACCTCCATAGACAACACAAGGAAAAAGAAATTAAGGGTAATGCTGCTCAACGCCAGAAGTCTAAACCTCAAGATGCACGCACTCGAGGCTCTCCTCAGTATGGAGAATATCGATATCTGTGCAGTAACAGAAACCTGGTTCAAGGCTCCCAACAGCACCCCAGCACTACCAGGTTATACCTCATACCATGCTTTTCGGCCCCAAAACTCGGACTGAACCACAAAAGGAGGGGAAGTATCTATATTCATCAAAGATACCCACACCTCCAGGTTAGTGGCACTGCACGAAGCATCGGAGACCATCCACGTGCAACTAACAGTGGGCAAAACTGCCTTTCAGTTTGTAGCCTGCTGCAGACCACCCTCCCAAACTCACAAACCCCACTCAGCTTTCCTGAGAACACTGGAGAATATGAAGGTCTCTCCAAACACCATCATATTGGGTGACTTCAACTACCCAAACATAGACTGTGAGCACTACTCAAGCCCCAACACCCTCGCCCAATGGTTCCTAGAATTTATAAACTCAAATGCTATGGAACAACTGGTCACCACTCCCACAAGAGGGGAAAACATATTGGACCTGATCATCACCAACATGGGGACTCTATGTTCCATACCAGAGGTATAACCATCATTGGTAAGATCTGACCATAAATTAATCTCACTGGACATCCATATCCCGTCCCCACCCCCAGCCAAGGAAACCACGGTGGAGAACTTCTCAAAAGCAAACTTCACACTTCTCAAAACTGAGGTGGAATCTTTCAAAACCCCCATGCCAGTTGAAAATACGGCCCAAACCGCAGAATCCTTTACAAATGCATTCTATGGACACCTACAGAAATGCATGGATTGTGCTATCCCAAATAAAACCAAGACTCACTCCTCCAAAGGCAGGAGACCTGTTTGGTGGACCCCAGCCATAAATAAGCTATACAACAGGAGGAGGAAGCTACTACATGATAGAGCAAAATCCCAAAAAGGGAAGGCATCTTTGATCAGTACTAGCAAGAAACTATGATTCCTCATAAAATCATCTAAGGCCAGCTTCAAAATAAAAATTGCACAAGACGCTAAAGATAATCACAAGGCCTTCTTTAGTTATGTCAGGAACCTGGGTGGCAACTGCCAGATATGCTCTGAGTTAGTGCAAAATGACAAAAAATACACTGAACCCACAGACTTTGCCAACATCCTGGCAGACAGGTTCAGTGCAAACTCCACCCCCCCCCCCAAAAGAGCAAATGTCTATCCCAACAGAGTATAGCCTCCCTGACATCACAGATGCACAGGTGAGAGCTGCCCTCTCCAAAGCAAAAAACATAGCATCAATGGGACCGGACGGTGTCCCGGGCTGCGTCTTACATGAGCTCCAAGAACTGAACCCTCACATAAAGTCACTGTTCAGTCACAGCCTTACTACAGGATATGTACCCAAGGAATGGCGTACAGCAACAGTGGTCCCACTCCACAAAGGTGATGCCACAATGGACCCTGGAAACTATCACCCTATAAGCCTGACTAGCCTGGTCTGCAAAGCTATGGAGCGTATCATCATGGAACTCATAAACAAAGACATTGGGAACCTCCAAACACTGGATGCCACCCAATTCAGCTTTGTTAAGGGCAGATCTTGCCTCTTGAACCTGGTTGACTTCTTTGAAACAGTCACCAAGGCCATAGATGAAGGGAAGGTAGTCCACACAGCCTACCTGGACCTTGCAAAAGCCTTCGACACAATACCCCACTCGGGCATCATAAATATCAACCCCTATGTCACAAGATGGGTTGCAAACTGGCTCAGGGATAGAACCCACATGGTCAGAGTTGCAGGTGCCATGTCAGACTCTAAACCAGTTACAAGTGGTGTCCCACAAGGCTCAGTCCTGGGACCTCTCTTGTTCGGTATATATTTCTCTGAGGTACAGGCTAACACAGGAGGACTATGGCTGACCAAGTTTGCAGATGACTGCAAACTGGGTGTCATAATCGACTCGCCGACTGACACAAGCATCCCCCAAAAGGGTCTCACAGAGACGGATAACTGGTGCCAGAGCCATGGCCTAAAGCTAAATGCCAAAAAGTGCATAGTCATCCCCTTTGGGAAAAGCAAAGTGCCCACAAATTACCACATAGGTGGTAATCCATTAAGTATGGAAGACGTAATTAGGGATTTGGGGACCCAATTAGATAGCAATCTCTCCTTTGACAATCATGTTGCCAAAGTGGTTAGAAAGACCTTCTATATAGCCCACCTTATCACGAAAGGGTTCACATCTAGATCAAGAGAGGTCATTGTGCCCCTCTACTCATCACTCATCAGGCCCTTAATTGAATACAATCCCCCTTTTGGGATGTACCTTACCCGACACCTGCAGCAACTAGAAAGACCCCAAAAGTACTTCACCAAGAGGATCAACGGACTCAAACAGATGCCCTACGCAGTTAGGCTAAAGAAACCTCAGCTCTACTCAGTTGCTTACCGCCTACTCAGAGGCGATCTGTGCCTGACGTATAAAGCCGGGTCCCATTCAGAAGACCGAAACGCCAATTGCCCGACGCAGAAATCACCGACGCCAGATGACCGACAGGTACGTATACCGACAGGGTGATTCGCCGACAGTGGAAAGACCGACAAGGGTAACCTGCGATCGCGACCCGGTAAGTGTGCGATAGTGACGGAGGTAGGAGTGGTCAGGTAAGTGAGTTAGGGTTAGGGTGCAGGTAGGTGGAGTGTGCGATAGTGTCGGAGCTTGGGCTAGGGGTGGGTAAGTGAGTTAGGGTTAGGGTGCAGGTAGGTGAAGTGTGCGATAGTGTCGGAGCTTGGGCTAGGGGTGGGTAAGTGAGTTAGGGTTAGGGTGCAGGTAGGTGAAGTGTGCGATAGTGTCGGACCTTAGGGTTAGGGTTTGGGTCAGGGCTAGTGTGTATGGTATGTAGTGTCGCGTGTTGTTTACGTTCCGTGTGTCGGTGATTTGGTGTTCGGTGTTTTGCGTTGTCGGGTTTGTGTCGGGTTTGTGTGTTTTCGGTTATTTGGCGTCGGTGAGTTTTGTGTCGGGGAATCGGCGTGTCGGTGTTTAGAAGTAGACCCATAAAGCCATGTCCAAACCAGAATTAATGGACATGCTCCACCTCAGGAAATCCAAATCCCTTAGAACTACACGCTCCAGGGACTTAAACCTCAGCACAGAAATAAATAGGACATCCTGGAGGGACAGATTCATATCCCAGTGGCTCCCCTCACTCTGGAACAAAATCCCAATCCATGTTAGGCAGACCCCTCAATGACCCTCTTCAAGAGAAATCTTGACGAGTGGATGGGAGATCGTAGGTTTACCCCTGGGATCTCTTCTGTGTCCCTACTAGATAGAGGCACAGTAAACTATCCTTAAAAGGGATATCTTCTGTGACCTACTATACAGAGGCACAGTCAACTAATCTAAAAGGGTGGCGAAAGCCAAACACACTCTGGCTAGGCTTATAAATGCCCTAGGGCAGATAGCCTAGTATCAACCTATGAACCTATGAACCTATAACTTCACCCCATCTTGCTGGGTGGATTCCTAGTACATGCATGTAGAAAAATCTCATCTCCCCTTTGTGTTAACAGAAAAGCACACTTTCTAAAGCTTTGTTTAGCCTATCTAAAACCTGGATGGCCCAGGCCTATAGGACAGGATTACAGTTCAACATATTTACAGTATAATTATGACAAATGTTTTCCATCTATATATGTCTGCTGACCCAGAGTGTCTGGTCAGTACCTCTGTTGAGTTGAGAACCGTCTCCTCCTTTAGCTGTTTGGTCCTGATGGGCCTTATCATCTCCTCAATACTATGTTTTTGAGGGGAGAAAGTGAAAAGCACCTTCCTTCTCATCTAGATCTGACATATCTAGACTCTGTTAAGATTCCTCTGGAGAAGTAGACCTGGCCTATATTAGTCTTTATAACCATCTGAGACTGAAAAAGAGGTCAGGGACCTGAACTCTGGATAACCTCAGGAAAGACCTCCCAGAGCTAACTGGCCTTTGTTAGTGGTTGCAGGGAAGAAAGATTGTTGTAGATAAAAATAGCACAAAGTAGGCAATTCTGTGTTTATTAGCTATCCTAAAATGTGACTGACCATCATGCTTGGGGTTCCAGGAATTGCAGGGTCTCTAGTTAACACCTGAAACAGTCATGAGTACTATACACATGTGAGTCTGCATGCATATTTATGTCATCATATTTTAGAAATGGGGAGAGAAACTGTAGTACCGTATGAAATCCCACACAGATACATATCAGACTAGCATATTCCACACATAAAGTAACTAGATGTGAGAAATGATTCTCTAGACCCTGGACCTGTCAGGCAGACATCTTAATCAATGGGAGCCTGTACTGCTCTGAAGTGTATGGGATGAGATCTTGCACCTATTTCAAGAAGGGAGGTATCTGGGCTGCCAAAGCTGGAGATGCTTGAGAATGTAAGGCATGCTGCAGGGAATGCAATATCTGATGCAACAGTTGGATAACCACCAGGTAGGTCATGAGGTAAGATAAAACTGACAGCACCAGGAAGGTAAATCGTATGCGTGTGGCAGAAGCAGGAAAATGGCAGTATGTGGCTCTGATGGCCACTGGGTTGACATAACGGGGTTCTGACTTGGTATGCATCACGAGAGTCACTAACTCACCTGGTTTCACCCAAACTTCTACAGGAGGGGTGAAATGGGATTCCTGTATACAGAATATAGGAAAGTTAAACTGTATCTGTTTCCAAGAGTACAGCCCTGCACTATGGAGCAACACCTGTCCAAATACTTTGGCTTCTAACGTACATAGGAGATGCATGGGTTGGGATGATGACAGCTCCTTGCCTGGAAATGTTTTGCTGTCTGTTTATTTTATTAAGCTTTATAATTGTAAAGTGCTTAGCCATAACCTGAAATTGTGTTTCAAACATAATTTGTTTCATCATATGTTGAACAAGTAGCAGTAACAACAAATGTTGTTTATGTACAATATTTTTTATGAAGAATAGTTATCACTTAACATTCTGCATTTACATGTGGCCCACACAATATCCCAGGATGCCTTCTAAATAGCATGAGACATGACTTATCAGTCCCTCTGGAACTGCAATTTAAATGTAGCCTCCAAACAGGCTTTATGCCTCATGAATGGAGAACAGCAACAGTCATCCCTCTACCCAAAGATGAGCCATCTACAGACCCTGGAAACTACAGACCCATACATTTTACTAGTTGCATACGTAAAGCCATGGAAAGAATTATCATGGAAATGATCAGTAATGATAAATCTACAGACACTGGACCAACCTAGTTTGGATTCATCATGGGCAGGTCATGCCTACTCAGCTGGGTGGAATTCTTTGAGAAGGTCACCAAATCAGTGGATGACGGCACAATGGTTTATACTACCTACCTTGACCTGGCCAAGGCATTTGACACAATATCCCACTCAGGCATTTTTGACAAACTCAAGAGGATAGGTATAAACCCTTATCACAGCCAATGGATAGCCAAATGGCACACAGACAGGACCCAGGAAGTTAGAGTTGATTAGTCTCCCCCTAGAAAGAGACCAGTCACAAGTAGAGTCCTTCCGGGATTGGTCCTTGGACCACTCTTTTTGTCCTCTGTCTGACTAAGTTTGCAGATGATTGCAAACTAGGACCAGTCATTCAATTCCAAACTGACACAAATGTTCTCCAAGAAGGATTGACACAGACAAACAACTGGTATCAGAGCCCTGGGCTAAAACTAAATGCCAGAAAATGTATAATAGTATCCTTCAGGAAGTCATCCGCCCCTGGTAATTATCATAGGCTCATAGGTGTGTCCTAGGCTAATGGCCCTGGAGCCTTTGCAAGCCTAGCCCATAGAAGTGCCCTGGCATCGTGCCATCCAACGTTGGTTCCCAGTGCCTCTATCAAGTAGAGGCACTGGAGTGATCCCCAGGGTGAATTTTCTATTTCCCATCCACTCATCAAGATTTCTCTTGAAGAGGTCCAGTGAGATGCCTGGTTAACCATGTATGGGAAGTTTATTCCAGAGCATGGGCAGTCTTTGTGTTATGAACCTGTCCCTCCAGTATGTTCTGCTGATTGTGGTAATGATGTTGAGGTCTCTGGAGTGTGGGGTGTGGAGGGATTGGGATATCTTTAGATGTAGCATTTCTAACAGAGCTGGGTCAGACATGGCTTTGTAAGTCAAGCAGAGATCGCCTCTTAGTAGATGATATGAGACAGAGAATAGCTGGAGTTTTTTTTAGTCTGTCCATGTAGGACATGCGTTTAAAGCCTAGGATCCTCTATCGTATTGAAAACACACTCCTTAGAGTTGACCCAATAGTCAGAGACTTGGGGACACACATAGACAGTAATCTTGTCTTCAACCATCACGTGTCTACATTAGTGAGGAAATCATTCTGTGCTGTGCAGTGTATAAACAAAGCTATGGCATCTAGTCATTGTTCCACTGTATTCGGCATTCATCAGACCTATCATTGAGTACAATCCCCTTTTGGTATGTGCCTAACTAGGCATATACAACAAATGGAACTTCCACAGAGGTTCCTCACTAAAAGAATACATTGAGTAATTAAAACTGTCCTCTGAAGACTGCCTCAGGACCCTATCCCTGTATTCTGTCTCCTACCAGCTGTTGAAGGGAGATCAATTCCTGATATATAGGGCATTGTCAGACCCCCTCTGATGGACCTCTTGCATATCAACAAAACAAACAGGACCAGAATTACCTGTTATAAAGACTTAAACCTTCCTTATGATATAAATAGGACCTGCTGGAGAGACAGGTATATATCCCAGAAACTATCCCATCTCTGGAACAGGCTCCCCATGCTTGTGAAGCATAGTTCCTCCCTAACTCAACTGAAGTGTAACTTGTACAATTAGATGAGGAACAGAAAATTCATCCCTGGCTTGGCACCTATGTCTCTAATGGACACAGGCAACCTGTAAATGTTTCATCTCCCTGGCCCCTATTTACACTTATCAAGGGTACCAGAACCTGTCAGAGATTTGGGATGGATGACTAGGCTTAAAAAGGCCCTTGTGGTCATTAGCCTAGTAAACACCTAAGAAGCTATGAACTAAATGCCAAGAAATGCATAATAGTATCCTTCGGGAAGTCATCCACCCCTGGTAACTATCATATTGACAATACACCCCTTAGAGATGACTCAGTAGTTAGGGACTTAGGGGCACACATAGGAAGTACCTTAGCCTTTTGCCATCATGTTTCTACAGTAGTGAGGAGGTCATTATATGTTACACAGCTTATAAACAAAGTTATGGTAGCTAGGTCCAAGGAAGTCATTGCTCTACTGTATTCGATATTCATCAGACATATCATTGTATACAGTGCCCTCTTTGGTATGTAACTAACAAGGCATACCCAATAATTGGAATGTCCACAAAGGTTCCTCACTAAAAGAATAGAGGATGTAAATAACATGTCTGTGCAGACTGCCTCAAGACCCTATTCATATATTCTGTCTCCTACAGGCTGTTGAAGGGAGATCTATGCCTGGCATACAGGTCATTATTCGACCTCAGCCTGATGGACCTCCTGCATATCCGCAAAACAAACAACACTAGAATTACCCATTCTAAAGACTTAAACCTTTGCCTGTGATGTAAATAAGACCTATTGCAGAGACAGGTATGTATCCCAGAGACTATCCCGTCTCTGGAACTTTCACCCCAACCATGTGAAAAAGAGTTCTTTCTAACCCAATTTAAGTGTAACTTGGACAATTGGATGGGGAACAGGAAATTCACCCCTGGCTTGATACATATGTCTCTAACGGACACATGCAGCATGTAAATAGTTCATCTCTCAGGCCCCTCCTTGTAAATCTTTCATCTCCAAAGCACCTGCTTACACTTATCAAGGGTACCAGAACTTGTCAGAGATTTGGGATGCAAGATTAGGCTTAAAAAGATGCTTGTGGTCATTACCCAAGTAAACACCTATGAACCTATGAAAATGCATTTCTAATTAATGTTTAGGTCCAGTAATGTGTAACATAACCACTGGGAGCTTTCAACAGAATAACCTATGTATTCAGATGGCAATAGAGTAGACAGAAGAGATTACTTCTGACAGCTGACCACAGAAGAGATTGCATCTGAGAACTTTCCAGAACTCTCCTAGGGTGGAACTTATGAATTTCCCCCTTATATGTGGTATTTCTTTATCCAGTTCCACTCTGCATTTTAAACATTAATGTAAAGAAAAACTTCAGCTTTTGATCTTCACTTGACCTATGCATTTCTGTTCTCCTCTCTGTAATAGTATTAGTTTGTACTATTATGCCTTGTTGCTGTTACATTAGTGTTCTTTACTGGCAGTACCTAAGATAATACTGCACTTTTGCTGGTACTATTTAAAGTAGTTTTGCATCATTGCCAGTTATTTATACTTGGTATATAGAAACCAGATTAACTTATTATCTCAGTTATTGATTGTATTTTTTGATCACTGGTTTTGACACACTGCTGCTTGTTGCTGATTGCTGTATTGTATGCATTTAAAGCTACTGCTCCACAGTACTTTACATCATCTGCTCTACTATTGTTACTTGTTACTGATTGCTGCATTTAAAGCTTATGGTCTGCAGTACTTCCCTACAGAGTATTGGAATACACCATTTGATATACTATTGTTACTTGTTATGGTCACTGCATTTAAAGCTATTGGAATACACCATTTGATATACTATTGTTACTTGTTACTGATTGCTGCATTTAAAGCTATTGGAATACACCATTTGATATACTATTATTACTTGTTACTGACTGCTGCATTTAAAGCTATTGGAATACACCATTTCATATACTATTGTTACTTGTTATGGTCACTGCATTTAAAGCTATTGGAATACACCATTTGATATACTATTGTTACTTGTTACTGATCATTGCATTTAAAGCTACTGCTCCACAGTACTTCTCTACAGAGTATTGGGTTACATCATCTGCTCTACTATTGTTACTTGTTACTGATTGCTGCATTTAAAGCTTATGGTCTACAGTACTTCCCTACAGAGTATTGGAATACACCATTTGATATACTATTGTTACTTGTTACTGATCATTGCATTTAAAGCTACTGCTCCACAGTACTTCTCTACATAGTATTAGGTTACATCAACTGCTCTACTATCGTTACTTATTACTGATTGCTGTGTTTAAAGCTTATGGTCTACAGTACTACCCTACAGAGTATTGGAATACACCATTTGATATACTATTGTTATTTGTTGTGGTCACTGCATTTAAAGCTATTGGAATACACCATTTGATATACTATTGTTACTTGTTACTGATTGCTGCATTTAAAGCTATTGGAATACACCATTTGATATACTATTATTACTTGTTACTGATTGCTGCATTTAAAACTATTGGAATACACCATTTCATATACTATTGTTACTTGTTATGGTCACTGCATTTAAAGCTATTGGAATACACCATTTGATATACTATTGTTACTTGTTACTGATCATTGCATTTAAAGCTACTGCTCCACAGTACATCTCTACAGAGTATTGGGTTACATCATCTGCTCTACTATTGTTACTTATTACTGATTGCTGTGTTTAAAGCTTATGGTCTACAGTACTACCCTACAGAGTATTGGAATACACCATTTGATATACTATTGTTATTTGTTGTGGTCACTGCATTTAAAGCTATTGGAATGCACCATTTGATATACTATTGTTACTTGTTACTGATTGCTGCATTTAAAGCTGTTGGAATACACCATTAGATATGCTATTGTTACTTGTTACTGATCGTTGCATTTAAAGCTACTGCTCCACAGTACTTCTCTACAGAGTATTAACTTACATCAACTGCTCTACTATTGTTACTTGTTACTGATTGCTGCATTTAAAGCTATTGGAATACACCATTAGATATACTATTGTTACTTGTTACTGATTGTTGCATTTAAAGCTACTGCTTCACAGTACTTCTCTACAGAGTATTGAGTTACATCATCTGCTCTACTACTGTTACTTGTTACTGATTGCTGCATTTAAAGCTTATGATCTACAGTACTTCCCTACAGAGTAATGGAATACACCATTTGATAAACTATTGTTACTGATCGTTGCATTTAAAGCTACTACTCCACAGTACTTCTCTACAGAGTATTGGGTTACATCATCTGCTCTACTATTGTTACTTGTTACTGATTGCTGCATTTAAAGCTTATGGTCTACAGTACTTCCCTACAGAGTATTGGAATACACCATTTGATATCCTATTGTTACTTGTTACTGGTCACTGCATTTAAAGCTATTGGAATGCACCATTTGATATACTATTGTTACTTGTTACTGATTGCTGCATTTAAAGCTGCTTCTCTACAGTACTTCTCTGTACTACAGAGTATTGGATTACATAATCTGATAAAGAGTTGTTACTTGTTTTGATTGCTCTGCTGTTACTGCATCACATCTGTTAGCTTTACTGTTGGATCTATTTGTTTATACTATTTGCACTTGGATTCATTTAGGCAGAGACCAAATTAACCTGTTATTTCATCTGTTGATTGCATTTCATCTTGCCATTTATGATTGCTGATGGTACTTTGTTACTTGTTCCTACTATAGTTACATTTTGTGAATTTGTATCCTTTACTCAATCCTAGATTATCACTGTTTTCTAGTCCAATCCATAGTACCCTTCTGTTTTATACCAAGAGTAGGGTTATTACACTATCCTGTTTTCTCATACCCCGTTGGCTGACCGTTATGGAATCATCTGTAGCCATAGCACTAGGTGTTTTGAGGCAGCATAACAGCCGACACATGAACATCATCATCATCATCAGCCTCCCTTTTCCCATTCTCTACAGGAGTGGTGTGCCAAATGTCACCATCTATCTGGAATCTAAGCCACTCTGCTACCTTCTTCTTCAGTCATGCCGGACTGTAGCTGGTCTTCTCCCACAAAACCCATCCACCTCTTTACTAGATGCTCGTGTTTCCTTTCCCTTCTTCCTATCTGTCCCAAATAATTTTCAGCAGATTGCCTTCTCCTTTTCTACACATGTGCCTGAACCATTGTAATCTGTTCTCTTTGACCTTCTGTGCAATTGGAGATACTTTGGTATCTGCTCTTATAACCTTATTTCTTCATAGGTCCCATAATGTGCATCATGCCACTTATATCAGGCACTTCATTTCTATCACCTCTAACTTTCTCAGCTGCTCTGCCTTTATTGTCCAAGTTTCTGTACCGTAAAGTACTAATGGCTGAACCACTGTTTTGTACCCCTTACTTTTCAGTTTGTTTGGCATTCTTGTGTCAGACACTACACCCGGCACTCTGTGGCAGTCGGCTGGAGCCCCAACTTGCTGTGAGGGAAAGGGCAGTTTCCTTTTGCTTCCTTGTATTTTATATTAGTTATTGCCTTCTTCTATTTTGTATGTTGTGATTTGTTTTCTTTACACTGTTTTACTTGTATTCTGCTTTTAATTCCATATTAAAACTTGGAAAGATACCACAGCTGTGTCTCTTGTGAGTCACGTGGAAATTAGAACAGGTCAGTTAAGAAGTCACACAGAAGTTAGAACAGGTCAATTAAGGTTAATTATCTGTGAATTGAGGGGCTGGAGCTAGGAAGTAAACCTTGTAGTTAAGGGAGGGGTAAAATAAAATATTTCAAAGCTTTACTGGAAAAGCTCACTCAGACTCTGCCAAAACTTGCTATGAGGAAAAGTTAGTTTGCTTTTGCTCTCTTGTATTTTGTATTACTTTATTCCTGTCTTCTAGTTTGTATGCTGTGATGTATTTTCTTTACACTCTGATCAACTTGTACTCTGCTTTTAATTGCATATTCAAACTTGGAAAGAGATCACAGCTGTGTCTCTTGTGAGTCAGACAGATATTTTTAAAATGTTTTGCACCCTCCCTACCCTATTGCTCTTATGTTCCTAAACACAACTGTCTTCCTAGTTGCCTACCCCTTATGTTAATTTGATCACATATCTCCTTCCCTCTCTCCTTTCACTGACTGTTGTGAGTAAGCACAAAATTATCATTTTGTAAACTCAATTCCCTTCAACTATTTAAATTTATTGGCCATCCCACTGTATTCCATAGAACCAGAATACAAAAGGGCCCACTCCCTTTCAATCTGTCTTGCTCTTTTACACTTAGAGGTTCCCCACTTAGATCACTAAAGCTCAAGTTAACCCTTTTTCAAATCTAAGTGCTTAGTGCACACTGCAGTGCTTAGGACATTAATCCATTGTTTTCATATTATCTTTAAACATCTATTGCAAGACCACCAGTTACTGGAAAGCCCACATTTTGCTTAACACATTTTGCCTCTCAGTAGTCATCTTGGGATTAGTGCTTCCGTTTTTGCCTAGTGGGTGAAGGTGCACAGGGACATTATTTGCTGGAGAATGCTTATCACCAGAAAGCCTAATAACTGCTTCACAGATGACAGCTTGCAATTTGTGTTTATATTCTACTCCTGGTGAGAGAAGCAGCAGAGGGCATTGATGTCTGACTGATTCTGTTGGCCATTGAGTGTCTGTGCTTGACATTCCTGATTGGTCTGGTTCCTACTCAAAGAGTCTACCAGAAAAAGGCTACAAGTCCACAGACCCTTGCATCATCTGGGAAAAGACTGTGGATCACCAAGGAGGATGTGACCTGCTTCTCATCTTAGGATTGGTGCTAATGGCTTGCATCTGGTGAGAGAAGAAGCAGAGAAGCATTGTATCCCAGCAGAGTGAAGCTGTGGTGAGACTAGCTTTAGTAATAGCCAGGCAATAGTTATTCATGTGACTTTCCAGTTTTCATCATTCTAGACAAGTTAATCCTTTGTTCTCAGTAAGTATTGTGTGCTTTGTTTCCAACTTCAGAATATCTGCCTAAATACTTCATCCTTAAATTTTCAGGGTCTATGTATTAGTTTCCCCTCAACTGTTTGACGGTGCCTTGTAAAGACACAGACACCTTGAATGACATTTTTCCTGTAAAAACACAATTGAAATTTTACCAATAACTAGTTGCACAAAGGACAACTAGTTTGCAGTGACAAGCACTGTCCCCAGAGTTGCAAACTGGATATTCCTGATGTTGCTTTATAGTCTCACTCAGCCATCTAATCAATAACAAAGGTCTGTTGCCATGGATATGAACTTTCCCATTATCTCCATTACTAGCTTTGATGGATATGGACATCCTGAGGCAATGTAGACATTGTCACATGTTTACTGACAACCAATTAATTCTCAAATAAACTGATATGGTATGTGAGAGATTTATTTACACAATGTCACTACAGGCAAAGCTCTCACATAAATGTACTACCAATGTCAATAAGGTTGTCAGTAGTACACATGCTGCACCCATCACACACAATTCAAAACAGACATATAGACACACACATGGTGACGCACTTAAATACAACCTTCCTAAACCCCAAACACCTCCTAGATGAAATACCCTCACCAGCCCTAAATGCACTCCTTCAAAACAACACCTACATCAACACATAGAGCCACATCTCATGGAGCATCTACTTCTACGCCTATAAGGCACACCACCACACAATCCAACATTCTGCTCATTGGAGACTCCATTGTGAGACACACTGATGTCCATTTCACCAGGCTGAGTAAGGAGAAAGTCATGGTCAGTCGCTTATCAGGGCTAGGATCCACCACATTGCACACACACTCAGGTCATTGGGCCATAACTACCTGTATAACTCAGTCTTAGTCCATGTGGGAGTAAATGACCTGAGGTGTACATCCCCTGACTACATGACAAGAGAGGGACATCATGGAGCTCTCAGAATATGTGTCTCAGGCTGGTATGAGCCTAGCACTGAGCAGCATTTTACCTTCTCCAAGGGTGATGTCACAAAATGAACAAAAGATGACTGACTAATAGTTGGCTTAGTTTCTGGTGTCATTCTAAGGGGGTGCAATATTTGTCAGCATGGAAGGAGATTGTCAACAGACCACACAGCTTTGCAAGGGATGATCTGCACCTCCGCCCTCTAAACTTTCAAATATTAGCTAAAACATTGTCTTACCCCATAGTGCCTTTTTTAGACAATGCCAAACTGAAAGTACTTCTGACATAGCAAATCAAAACCAAGAAAATCTAAAGATATTACTGCTCAGTGCTAGGAGGCTAAACAAAAAACTCCACTCCCTAGAAGCTCTCTTCACCTTAGAGATTGCTGACATCTGTGTGGTCACTCAGACACGGTTTAAAGCCACAGAGAGCATACCAGCAGTGCAAGGTTATAATGGCTTCCACACATTTAGACAACCTAGTTAGGGAATAAAGGTGTTGGTGCCTTTTATTTACATCAAAAATAAAGATACCTCAAGGCTGGTCAACCAGGACAATGTAGTTGAGCTGCTTTACATTGAAAGCACCATAGGCAAAATCCAATACCACTTCCTTGCAAGCTATAGCTGCCAGTCTATTAACGGGGAAACCCATACCATGTATTTAAACTTATTGGAAACACTTAGCATCCATCCCAATACCATAATCATAGGCAAGTTTAATTACTCCACTATTAACTGACAATCCAATATGACACCAAATGAACAGGCACAGAGATTTCTGGATTTTGTAAATACAAACTCCTTGGATCAGGTTGTCAGTACACCAACTAGAGGTGCAACCATACTGGATCTGGTCCTCACTAATATTGTAGAGTGTTGTACACACCTCTACTGCAATATCTTCCCTGGTAAGGTCAGACCACAACATGGTCTCCTTTGAAGTAAAAATAAAATCTGGACCCCCAGCTAAACCTGGAATATTCAGGAACTACTCTAAGGCCTACTTCCTGCTATTAAGTGATAACCTGGCAAAATTTCAAGCCCCCATAAACCCTGAGTACTCTGCTGCCTATGCAGAACTGTTCACAGAAATCCTGTAAAAAGCATGTTAATAGCTGCATAGAGGCAAATGTACACACCAGGAAGAAGTACAAAACTATCTTTAAAAACAAGCCACCCTGGTGGAATCACAAAATCCATAGACTGTGTAACAGACAAATTAGGAGGTGCAGCACCCAGCAAGATATAAACAATCTCATCAAACTAAACAAACAACTCAGATGACAAAAATGTCTACCAAAGCCAAGTTAGAGTTACATTTGGCCTCCCAGGCCAACAACAATCACAAGGCATTCTTTAGCTATGTTCGCAACCTCAAACAGCAATCCACAATTATGTGCGGATCTCATTGCAAAACATGCGACCTATACTGAGTCAGAGGATATATTGGAACTGGCACTCACATATATGGATGAACTCTGTACCCCCCATCAAGTGCCTTTTCTAGTACAGTCAGACGATAACTCTGTCTCCTTCAAAATAAAAATCAGTTCTGTGACCCTCAACAAACCCAGTAACAGGAACTACTTTAAGGCAAACTACCTATTATTTAGTAATTCTGGCTGCAGTGTGATTCTCAAACAATCTGAAAATTTATCACTGACTGATAAATATATTTCTTGGCATTTTAACCTTTCAGAGTTCTGCATTGTCTTAATTTTGCCTGACTGAATTATTTTATATATTTTCTGGCATTGTCTTCTGTTTCTCATCTGTCCTGAAAGTGTTTTCCCCCCTCTCCCCACCCTATTCTTGTGGTGCTGTTATAGTTGTTGGCTTTGCACTTGCCCGCCCCTACTGTAAATTTGATCTGGGCCACCCCTCCCAGTCTGGTGTTCACTCTACTTAATACTTTCTTCTGCTCCTTCTTCCTCTCTCCTTGCACTTTACTGAAAAAAATTGTACTTTATTTTGCTTTTGCCTCTTCTTAAAAGTACTCAGTTGTATTTATTCTGATCCATTTATTACTCTTGGTAGTAGCCTGATTAAATTGTAACTGTTACTCTAATCCTTTTGGTTTAAGCACTTGGGCTTCAGACCAGTTATTTTACATTAAGAAGGTTTGTAGTCTGCACTGTTGTGGCAGGACAGGTAGCTTACATCCTTCTAAGTTGGGAATTGTTGATTGAGGGCTCAGTGTCTGTTATTCTAAAAGTGTATTAATTCTGGTTTAAGCACTTGGGCTTCAGGCCAGTTAGTTTTCATTAAGCAGATTTGTGGTCTGCACTCTTGTGGGAGGAGAGGCCTGATTCTGTCCTTCTGAGCTGGGAATTTCTGGTTAAAGGCTTATTGTGCCTGGTTATTTGAATTGCTTCTTTCTGAAATTGGTGCACCTTGGTTGCTGTAGCATAGACTAGATTCAGGCATCTTGAATCTAGTTTTGTTTGTATAACTTGAGCACTAATCCAGGCCATCTCTTTTGGAGAAGGTTCCCCTGCACCCTAGTGGCAGGAGTATGCAGTTAGAACTTGTCTGATCAAAGACAGCTGGAACACACTCTAGGGATCTAAACCTCACCAGATTCCTGTCTCAAAGACTTCCAATGCTTTGGAACAAGATTCCAATCTACATTAGGCAGAGATCCTCACAAACACTCTTCAAAAGAAACCTTGACAAGTGGATGGGAAACAGAAAGTTTACCCCAGGGATCACTTCAGTGGCTCTGCTGGACAGAGGCACAGGGAACTAATCTAAGGGGGTGGTGAAAGCCAACACATTCTGGCTAGGCTTATAAATGCCTTCGGGCAGATAGCCTAGTACCTACCTATGAACGGGGCTCAATTCTTAGCTTTTTATTGGTTAATTTGTTTAAATCAGTTTGCTCATTTGCTACTGTTATATTAAAAAAATACACTTTATGCATCACCACTTAGCTAGGGTTAAACTTTTCCCGGCGCCATAAAGTCTGCTCTTCAAATTTTCCCTTAGAACTAGCCAGTTTTTTAGTTTTAGCACTAAAATCTGTTTCTTTGAGCTCAGCATTTGTTCAGAACTCATTGTAAGCACTAAATAAGCTATAAATTACTACACCACTCAACTTACCTCACTTGTCTAGAGGAAAACAGTTTTTAGTACTTAATAAATAAGAACCTATCCAAGCATGTCTAAGGGTCAGCTCCTGATGTTTTCTCCTGTCTACCTGATGAATCTGGACATCTTGGGACAATTGCCTCATGTACACAGATAACCCTCTCCTCCTACCATTCAACACGTGAGAGATGCACTTATATAGCCAAACTGGAAGCAAAGCTCTCTTCACCCAAGAATGGACTAGACAGCCAACAGGAGAAGGTAAACACTTGCACCACACCACACTTATCACATAGTCCCTCAAAACCTACACCACCAAAACACACATATAGAAACACAAAACACACACCTACATTCATGGAGGCTTTCAATAAAAATCTGCTCAAGCAACAGAGACCTCCAAAGCAGAAACACAAGCAACCTCCATTCCCCAACACAACCCAAATGACACATATCCCACAAACTCAGTGTGCCACTCAACCACAGCCCATAACACATAACAACATACACAACACTCTAGTCATATGTCACTCTATAGTCAGGCACACTGATGTTCCACTCACCAGGCTAAACAAGGAGAAAGCTACTGTCAGCTGCCTGTCTGGTGCCAGAATCCACCACATAATGCATGCACTCAGGTCACTCCACAACAAGTACAAATATGACTCTGTCATTGCTTATGTTGGTGTGAATGACCTAAGATGTACCTCCCTGGACTACATAAAAAAGACATGGAGGAGCTCTTCAATCTTGTAGCCCAGGCAGGTATGACCCTAGCCCTGAGTAGCATCCTGCCGTCACCCACAATGATACCACAGTACAAGGACAAAATGATTGACTTCAACAATTGGCTAAGCTTCTTGTGTCATTCTAAGGGGATTCAGTGTCTGTCTGCCTGGGATGACATGATCGGCAGACCACGATGCTTTGCCAGAAATGGCCTGCACCTGTAGCCCTTGGGATTCTGGATACTGGCTAAGGCTCTTGCCATATCTATAGTGCCTTTTGTAGGCAAGGTTCAAATGACAAATTCCCCACCTTAAGAGGGACAAGCAAGCAAAATCTGAGGATAATGCTACTCAATGCTAGAAGTCTAAACCTCAAAATGCATTCACTCGAGGCACTCCTTAAAATGGAGAGCATCGACATCTATGTAGTGACAGAGACCTAGTTCAAGGCTCCAGAGAGCACCCCTGCATTACCAGGCTATAATTCACACCACACATTTCGGCCACCTAACCTGGACCGAAACACTAAAGGCGGAGGCATGTCCATATTCATTAAGGACATCCACACCTCCAGGCTAGTTACTCAGCATAATGCATCCGAGATTATCCAAGTGCAACTAACTCTGGACAAGACCGCAATCCAAACTGTACCTTGCTACAGATCCCCACCATGCCAGAGGATTCACTGGAAAATATTAGGTACAACCCAACACCCTAATAATAGGTGATTTTAACTACCCCAACATTTTCTGGAATTCATAAATTCCAATGCCTTGGATCAACTTATCCACACCCACACCAGGGGCAGCAATATCCTAGACCTGGTCATTACCAACATGGGTGACAGGTGTTCCACATCAGAAGTCAATTCCTCGTTGGTCAGATCCGACCACAAGCTAATCACCCTAGACATCCACATCCCACCCCCCCACCCCCCATTAGGGAAACCACTGTAAACAATTTCTCCAAAGTCAACTTCATGCTTCTTAAAACAGAAGTGGCAAACTTCACGACACCCATGCAGACAGACAATAGAGGTACAACTGCTGAATCCTACACAAATGCACTTTATAAGCACTTACACGAGTGCATGCATCGTGCTATCCCTAACAGAATCAAAATGCTATCCTCCAAAAAAAAAGGAAGCCAATCTGGTGGTTCTTCTGCCATAAACAAACTCTACAACAGAAGAAAGAAACTGTTGCAAAAAGAGTAAAATCACATGATTGGAGGAACTCCCTAGTCAACCTCAGTAAGAAGCTGAGATCCCTCATGAAATCCTCCAAAGCTAGTTATGAAAATAAAATCTCCACTGATTCTAAAGACAACAAAGCATTCTATAGCTATGTCAAGAATCTCAGTGGCAACACTCAGATCTGCTCTGAGTTACAGCACAATGGCACTATATATACAGAACCAGATGATATTTCCAACATCCTGGCAGATAGGTTCAGTGCTAACTTTACTCATCTCTCACTCCTAACGGGCCCATCTCTATAACGGAAGAATGCAAAGTTGTTGTAATCACGGCTGCACAAGTAAAAACCACACTCTCCAAAGCCAAGAACACAGCATCCATGGGACCTGACAATATCACAGGCTGCATTCTACATGAACTGCAGAATAAACTGGCACCCCACCTAAGCACCATGTTCAATCATAGCCACACCTCAGGCTTTGTGCCCACTGAATGGTGCACAGCGACAGTTATCCCACTCCACAAAGGGGGAGCCACCACGGACTCTGGGAACTACCACCCCATTAGCCTGATGAGCCTGGTCTGCAAGGCCATAGAAAGTATCATCATGGATCTTATACATAAAGACATTGATAATCTCCAAACTCTGGACCCCACCCAGTTTGGGTTTGTACAAGGAAGATCATGTCTCCTAAACCTGACTGAATTCTTTGAAGCAGTCACCAAAGCCGTAGACGAGGGTAAGGTGGTTCACACAGCCTATCTAGATCTCGCCAAGGCTTTTGACACCATCCCCCACTCTGGAATTATAGATAAACTCACCAGACTAGGTATAAATCCTTATGTCATTAAATGGGTTGCCAATTGGCTCACTGACAGAACCTACACTGTGAAAGTAGCAGACTCCAAATCCGACTTCAGACCGGTGACAAGTGGAGTACCACAGGGTCCAGTCCTGGGTCCTCTCCTGTTTGGTATCTACTTTCCTGAAGTACAGACTAACACAGAAGGTCTTTGGCTAATGAAGTTCGCAGATGATTGCAAACTAGGAGCCATAATCAAAATTCCTAACAATGTGGACATCCACAAAAGGGCCTCATGGAGACAGATGCCTGGTGTCAAAGCCATGGCCTCAAGCTCAATGCCAAAAAGTGTATTGTCATCTTCTTTGGTAGAAACTCTGTACCCATGAGCTACCACATTGGTAGTAGTCTACTTAACACTGAAAGTGTGATAAGAGACTTTGGGACACAGGTGGACAGTAGTCTCTCCTTTGATAATCACATTGCCACAGTAGTCAGGAAATCCTTTTATGTGGCACACCTCATCATAAAATGTTTCTCATACAGGAAAAAAAGAGGTCATTGTTCCCCTCTACTCGTCAATCATTAGACCCATTATAGAGTATAACGTCCCTTTTGGTATGTACCTCACAAGACATCTACAACAACTGGAAAGGCTGCAGAAATACCTCACAAAGAGGATTACCATCCTCAAACAGGTGCCCTATGCCGACTGTCTCAAAAAACTCCAGCTTTACTCCATCGCATATTGCCTACTCAGAGGGGATCTCTGCCTAACATATGCGAAACCCAGAGCTGTTGGACATGTTCCACTTAAAGAAATGCCAATCCCTCCAAGCTACACACTCTAGGGACCTAAACCTTGTCACTACAATAAACAGAACATGCTGGAGGGATAGATTCCTGTCCCAGAGACTTCCCATACTCTGGAACAAACTACCTATCTATATCAAACAAAGCTCCTCATTAGCACTCTTCAAGAAAAATCTTGATGATTGGATGGGAAATAGAAAATTCACACCGGGGATCATCTCTGTAGCTCTGCTCAACAGGGGTAGAGGAAAATAATTTTCTTGGGTGGCAAAAGCCAGGATAATGTTTTGGCTAGGCTTATATAGGCCATAGGACCAATAGCCTAGTACCTACCTATGAACCTATGATTACCTGACAGAATTTCAAGCTCCTCCAAACTCAGAAAACACAGCTGCCTTTGCAGAATTCCACATAAAAATCCCGTAAAATCATGTTAACTGGAAGCATAGAGTCAGAATGTGCCCTACCAGAAACAGTCCAGAACAAACTTAAAAAGCAAACCACTCTGGTGGAATCCAAACATAAACAGATTGCACAACAAAAGGAAAAAAAGTCATAGCTGAGAAGTGCAACACCCAGCAGGATAAAAACTGTCTAATCAGGCTGAAGAACTAACAGGGCACATTAAGTCTACCAAAGCCTATTTTACAATAATGATAGTCAACTAGGCCAAAGATAACCACAAGGATTTCTTTACCTCTGTCTAAAACCTCAAAGGTAGAACACACTAGTGCACAGAAACTGATTATTAATGGAGCCAATTAAATGGAGGTGGAAGACACAGTACATCTGCTGGCTAACAAATTCAGTTCCAGTTTTACCCCCTCTCTCCCTTGGCTGCCTCACAAATAATATTATCAAACATAACCCCCTAAATTACCATTAGGGAGCAGGTCCTAAATATGTTCTCTAAGGCTAAGTATACTGTGTTGATGGGCCCTGATAATATCCCAGGATACCTCCTAAATTGCTTGAACCATGACATATCTGGACCTCTGGAGCCAATATTTTACCATAGCTTCCAGACAAGTTTCATGCCATGTGAATGGAAGACTGCAGCAGACATCCCTCTGCACAAAGACAGTCCATCAGCAAACCCTGACTAGTCTCATATGCAAAGCCATGGAAAGCATTATCATGGACATAGCTAATAATGACAGAGGAAACCCTCACTATGGATCCGGCCCAGTTTGGCTTTGTTAAAGGCAGATTATACCTACTGTACCTGATGTTTT
>NC_056730.1:572095769-572111284 GCF_019279795.1 Protopterus annectens
CTAGAATTTTGTTACACGGTTGGTTGTGAAAAACTTAGGAGACAAAAGATCTGTCTATCTACTATATATTTGTTACAGCGTTGGTGTGACATTAAAGTGATCGTCTTTTGGACATTCTATGTAAACCAGTTCGTTTTTTCAGTATAGTGGAGGACAGCTGTGCTGTAACCTACAGCTAGAGTTTTGTTTTGTATTGGATTCGTTTGTACAGGGTGAGAGTACCCAGTTGCAGTGTATAGATATGAACTTTCCCACTATCTCCATTTGCAGGTTGGTAGAGGTTGGCTTCCTGAGGAAATGTAGAAATCGTCTCATGTTTAATGGCAACCAGTTAATTCTCCAACAAACTGATATGGTATCTGAGAGATGTATTTATACGTCACTGGAGTCAAAGCTCTCACATAAAACTACTCCTAATGTCAATAAAGTTGTTAGTAGTACACACGCTGCACCCATCACGCACAATTCAAAACAGACATATAGAGCCAGATATGCTGAGACACTTAAATGCAACCTTCTTAAACCCCAAAGACTTCTTTGATGAAGTATACATAACAAATGCCCTCACCAGCTCCAAATGCACTCTTTCAAAGCAACACCCACATCAACCCATAGAGCTACATCTCATGGAGCCCCTACATCTAAGCCCATAAGGCAAGCCAACAAAGAATTCAACATTCTGACCATTGGAGACTCCATCATGAGACACGCTAATGTTCTTCTCACCTGGCTGAGTAAGGAGAAAGTCATGCTCAGTTGCTAATCAGGGTCAAGGATCCCCTAAATTATGCATACACTCAGGTCATTGGACCACAAGTACCAATATGACTCAGGCATAGTCCACATGGCAGTAAATGATCTGAGATGTAACTCCCTAGGGTTCCTATTGAGTTATCGTAGACGCATTTTGTGGAATGCGTCTTGATCGAACCTAAAAGAACAAAAAGGCAAAATATTGCAGTGGCATTTTAGCAAATTCTTTCCCTGGGAAAGAATTTGCTTGGCTGCTTTCATTACTTTGCAATTTTTAGCACTATAGTGCGATCTCAGAGTTGGTATATTTAAGTAGGGAGGTATGCAGGGCATTATGTAGTATTTTAAAGTTTTTTTTTTTTTATTTTGGAACAGCATTTTTTTCCCTTAGAAAAAATCGCTGTTCTAAGGTTTCAATGTTGTAAGCTTTCACTTATATGAGGTCGATTAATTATCGTTTGCTTTTGTAAGCATGCAATAATATAATATAGACCCCCCCTCCCTAGACTATATGAAGAGAGACTTCACGGAGCTCTTGGAACATGTTTCTCAGGCTGGTATGAGCCTAGCACTGAGCAAACAAAAGTTGACTGACTTTAATAATTGGCTTAGTTTCTGGGTCATTCTAAGGGGTTGCAAGATTTGGCAGCATGGAAGGAGATAGTCAACAGACCACACTGCTTTGCAAGGGATGGTCTGCACCTCTGCCCTCTAGGCTTTTGAATATTAGTTAAAACATTGTCTTTCCCCATGCCTTTATCAGGCAATGTCAACCTGAAAGTACTTCTAACATAGCAAATCAAACCCAAGAAAATCTAAAGTTAGTACTGCTCAATGTTAGGAGTCTAAACAAAAAACCTCAACTCCCTAGAAGCTCTGTGCAGTCACTTTTAACATGGTTTAATGCCATGCAGTGCACACCAATGTTTAAGGTAATGTGCAAGGTTATAATGCCTTCCACGCATTAAGACCAGCTACTACAGACAGGGACTAAAGGTAGAACACTCACCATCCAACCCATTACCATATTCATGGGTGACTTTAATTACCCCACTATTAACTGGGAATCCTGTATGACACCAAACATACATGCACAGAGATTTCTAGATTTTGTACACACAAGCTCCCTCGACCAGACTGTCAACACACTAACCAGGAGTGCAATCATAGTGGATCTGGTCCTCACTAATATTGGAGAGTAGCACGCACCACTACAGTAATTTCTGCCCTGGTAAGGTCAGCCACAAAATGGTCTCCTTTGAAGTAAAATAAAACCTGAACCCCCAGCTAAACCAGGATTATTCAGGAACTACTCTAAGGCTAACTTCCTGCTGTTAAGTGATAACCTGGCATAACTACAAGCCCTCATAAACCCTAGGAACACTGCTGCCTATGCATAACTGTTCACAGAAACCCTGTACAAGCATGTTAATAGGGGTATAGAGGCATCTGTACCCACCAGGGAGAAGTGCAAAACTGACTCATAAAACAAGCCATCCTGATGGAATCACAAAATCAATAGGCTGAGTAACAGAAGGAAGAAATTTATAGTAAGAATTAGGAAGTGCAGCACCCAGCAGGATAAAAGTGCTCTCAATAACCTAGTCAAACAACTCCAATGACAAAGTCTACCAAAGCTACATTTGAGTTAAATTTGGCCTGCTAGGCCAAGAATCACCACAAGGTATTCTTTAGCTATATCCTAAACCTCCAAGGAAATATAAAATAGTGTGCGAGCTCAGTGTAAATTTAGGCACCTCTTTTGAGACAGAAGATATACTGGCTCTGAGACTCACAAATATGGGAGAACGCTGCACCTCCACATCATGTCCTTTCTGGTAGGGTCAGATGATAAAGCTGTCTCCTCAAAATAAAAATCAGTGATGTGACCCCCAACAAACCCAGTAACAGAAGCTACTTTAAGGCAAACCACCTATTATTTAGTGATTACCTGACCAAATTTCAAGACCCTCCAAACCCAGATAACACAGCTGCCTTTGCAGACTTGCACAAAAAAATCCTGCACAATCATGTTAAATAGATGCATAGAGACAGAATGTGCCTACCAGAAACAGTCCATAACAAACTTAGAAAGCAAACCACTCTGGTGGAATCCAAATATAAACAGATTGTGCAGCAAAAGGAAAAAAGTCAAAGCTGAAATTAGGAAGTGCAACACCCAGCAGGATAAAAATTGTCTAATCAGGCTGAACAACTAACAGGGAAAACTAAGTCTACCAAAGCCTATTTTAAGATAATGATAGTCAACTAGGCCAAAGATAACTACAACGGTCTCTTTAGCTCTGTCTGAAACCTCAAATGTAGCACACACCACTGCACAGAAACTGATTCTTCATCATCTTCTTTCAGCTGTTCCCATTAGGTGTCACCACAGCGGATCATCTGTTTCCATTTCTGCCTGTCCTCAGCATCTTGCTCTGTCACACCAACCACCTGCATGCCCCCTCTCACCACATCCATAAACCTTATCTTAGGCCTTCCTCTTTTCCTCTTACCTAGCAGCTCCATCCTTAGCATCCTTTTCCCAATATACCCAGCATCCCTCCTCAGCACATGTCTAAACTAACGCAATCTCGCCTCTCTTGCTTTGTCTCCAAACTGTCCAACCTGAGCTGACCCTCTAATATACTGATTCCTAATCCTGTCCATCTTAGTCACGCCCAGTGCAAATCCTAACATCCTTAACTCTACCACATCCAGCTCTGACTTCTGCCTTTTTGTCAATGCCACTGTCTCCAACCTATATAACATAGCTGGTCTCACTACCCTCTTGTAGACCTTCCCTTTCACTCTTACTGGTACCTGTCTGTCACAAATCACTCCTGACACTCTTCTCCACCCATTCCACCCTGCCTGTACTCTCTTCTTCACCTCTCTTTCACACTCACCATTACTCTCTGAACTGTTGATCCCAAGTATTTAAACTCATCCACCTTTACCAACTCTACTCCCTGCATCCTCACCATTCCTCTACCCTCCCTCTCATTTACACCCATATATTCTGTCTTAGCCCTGCTGACCTTCATTCCTCTCCTCTCTAGAGCATATCTGCACCTCTCCAGGGTCTCCTCAACCTGATCCCTACTCTCACTACAGATCACAAAGTCATCTGCAAACATCATAGTCCAAGGGGCCTCCTGTCTGATTTCATCTGTCAACCTGTCCATCACCACTGCTGATTCCTCATGGAGCCAAATAAATGGAGATGGAAGACATAGCAAATCTAACAACTTCAGTTCCAGTTTTACCCCCCCCCCCTTGGCTGCCTCCTAAATAATATTATCAAACATAACCCTCCCAATTACCATTAGGGAGCAGGTCCTAAATATGACTTACTCTAAGGCTAAGAATACAGTATTGATGGGCCCTGATAATATCCCAGGATACCTCCTAAATTGCTTTAAGCATGACATATCTGAACCTTTGGAGTCAATATTTAACCGTAGCTTCCAGACAAGTTTCATGCCACATAAATGGAAGACTGCAATGGACATCCCTCTGCATAAAGACAGTCCATCAATGGACCCTAACTAGTCTCATATGTGAAGCCATGGCAAGAATTATCATGGATATAGTTAATAATGACATAGGAAACCTTCATATCATGGATCCAACCCAGTTTGGCTTCATTAAAGTAAGATTATACCTCCTCTACCTGATGGGCTTCTGTAAAAACATCATTAAGGAAGTGGTTGAGGGCAAAACAATGCATACTGCCTACCCTGACCTGGCTAAGGCATTTGATAGAATACCCCACTCAGGTATTGTAAAAAAACTCATGGAATTAGGCCATAATGCCTATGTTATGCTCTGAATAGCCTGCTGGCTCCCATTTAGGACCTAGGAAGTTAGGGTAGGGAAGATCCCCTCCTAAAAAAACAAGTCACTAGTGGAGTCCATCAGGGCTCTTGACAGGGCTGCTTCTTTTTGACATTTATTTCTCGGAAGTCAAAGCCGATGTCAAACACCTCTGGCTAACCAAGTTTGCAGATCACTGCAAATTAGGAGTAGATGAAGAATCCCCCCAAGTCACTAACATCCTACAGGAAGGACTAGCACAGACAAGTGGCTGGTGCCAAAGCCACAGCTTAAACCTCAGTGCCATGAAATGCATAACAGTACTGTTTGGGAAGTTGGCCACCCTAGGAAACTACCTCATTGATAACACACCCTTAAGATTGGAGCCAGGGATTTGGAGACATATGCTGATGGTAACCTGGGTAGTAAGCAAATCATTCCATGTTTCTCCACTTATAAGCAAAGGCATGACAAGTGGCTCCAAGGAGGTCATTGTTCCTCTGTATTTGGCCCTCATCAGACCTATTATTAAGTACATCTCCCCCTTTGGGATATACCTGACGAGGTACATGCAGCAACTGGAATGTTCACAGAGGTTCCTCAGAAAACTTATACAACATGCCTTATGCATAGATTCATAGGTGTTTACTAGGCTAATGACCACAAGATCCTTTTTAAGGCTAGCCATGCATCCCAAATCTTGGACAAGTTCTGATACCCTTGATAAGTGTAAGCATGAAGATGGGACCTCTGAAAGCCCATTAGAGCTCCATTCTCACTTTTATATAGACCACTGAGGACAATCTTTGCCTGGCATACAAGGCATCATTGGATCCCACTCTGATGGACCTTTTGTACACCCCCAAAACCAATAACATCAGAACTGCCTGATATTGAGACTTGAACCTTGCTTGCTACATAAATAGGACATGTTGGTGGGTCAAGTATATATCTCAGAGAATTCCCTTCCTCTGGAACAGACTTCCCATCAATGTAAAGCAGAGTTCTTCCCTAACCCATTTAAGCGTAACCTGTACCAGTGGATGGGAAACTGGAAGTTCTCGTAGCTATCACAGTTATGTCTCTAATGGATGTAGGCAGTATGTAAGTCCTACCCCAGCTTACATATATCAATTAAAATAACCTTTAAGGCTCAAAAAACTGGCACAATACATTTTGGATGCATAGCTAGGCTTATAAAGGCCCAAGTGGTCATTAACCTATTATATACCTATGAACCATTGAATAATACCTCAGGTCTCCCCTGAAAGTACAACACTAGCCTAGTTCATAGGTTCATAGGTTCATAGATAAGTACTAGGCTATTGGCCCAAGAGCCTACGTAAGCCTAGCCAACAAGGTTCCCTGGCTTGCACCACCCAAGAAAGTTATTTTCCTGTGCCACTGTTGAGCAGAGACACAGAAGTGATCCCCGAGGTGTATTTTCTATTTCCCATCCACTCATCAATATTTTTCTTGAAGAGTGCTAATGAAGAACTTTGCTTGACATAGATGAGTAGCCTGTTCCAGAGTATGGGAAGTCTCTGGGACAGGAATCTATCTCTCCAGCATGTCCTGTTTATTGTGGTGACAAGGTTTAGGTCCCTAGAGCATGTAGCTCAGAGGGATTGGGATTTCTTTAGGTGTAGCATGTCCAACAGGTCTGGGTTTGACATAGCTTTATATGTTAGGCAGAGATCACCTCAGAGTAGGCGATATGCTACAGAGTAAAGCTGGAGATTTTTGAGGCAGTCAGTGTAGGGCATTTGTTTGAGGCCAGTAATCCTCTTTGTGAGGTACTTCTGTGGCCTTTCCAGCTGCTGCAGATGTCTTGTGAGGTACATTCCAAAAGGGGTGTTGTACTCTATAATGGGTCTAATGAGTGCCGAGTAGAGGGGAAAAAATGACTTCTTTTTTCCTGGATGAGAACCCTTTTATGATGAGGTGTGCCAAGTAGAAGGACTTCCTGACCACCGTGGTGATGTAATTATCAAAGGAGAGACTACTGTCTACCTGGGTCCCAAGGTCTCTTATTGCACATTCGGTGTTAAGTAGATTGCTGCCTATCTGCTAGTTCATGGGTACAGAGTTTTTACCAAAGGGGATGACACTGCACTTTTTGGTATTGAGCTTGAGGCCATGGCTCTGACACCAGGCATCTGTCTCAGCGAGGCTCTTCTGTAGGATGTCCACATCATTTGGGGACTTGACTATGGCTCCTAGTTTGCAGTCATCTGCAAACTTCGTTAGCCAGAGGCCTTCTGTGTTAGCCTGTACTTCAGAGAAGTAGATACCAAACAGGAGAGGACCTAGGACTGAACCCTGTGGTACTCCACTTGTCACTGGTTTGAAGTCAGATTTGGAGTCTGCAACGTCAGTGAGCCAGTTGGCAACCCATCTTGTGATGTAGGGATTTATACCTAGTTTAGTGAGTTTAGCTATAATTCCAGAATGGGGGATGATGTTGAAAGCCTTGGCGAGATCAAGATAGGCTGTGTGAACTACCTTACCCTCATCTACGGCTTTGGTGACTGCCTCAAAGAAGATGATCAGGTTCTGGAAGCATGATCTGCCTTTCGCAAACATAAACTGGGTGGGATCCCGAGTTTGGAGATTACCAATGTCTTTGTTTATGAGTTCCATGATGATGCGTTCCATTGCCTTGCAGACCAGGCTCGTCAGGCTAATCGGTTGATAGTTCCTGGGATCAGTGGTGGCTCCCCTTTGTGGAGTGGGATAACTGTTGCTATACACCATTCAGTAGGCACAAAGCCTGATGCGAGGCTATTATTGAATATGGTGCTTAAGTGGGGAGTCAGTTCGTTCTGAAGTTCATGTAAAATGCAGTCTATGGATGCTGTGTTTTTGGCTTTAGAGAGTGCAGCTTTTACCTGTGTAGTTATGATTGCAGGGACTCTGCATTCTTCCTGTATAGATATGGGCCCTTTAGGGTATGGGGGGGGGGGTAAAGTTAGCACTGAACCTATCTGCCAGGATGTTGGCAATATCAGTTGGTTCTGTAATTTTTGTGCCTTTGTGCTGTAACTCAGAGCAGATCTGGGTGTTGCCATTGAGATTCTTGACATAGCTATAGAATTCTTTGTGGCTGTCCTTAGAATTAGTGGTGATTTTGTTTTTGTAGCTAGCTTTGGAGGATCTTATAAGGGATCTCAGCTTCTTACTGAGGCTGACCAGGGCGCTCCTCCTCTCATAGGATTTTACTCTCTTTTTCAACAGTTTCTTCCTTCTGTTGTACAGTTTGTTTATGGCAGGCGACCACCAGATTGGCTTCCTTTTTGTGGAGGATAATGTCTTGGTTCTGTTTGGGATAGCACGATCAATGCACTCGTGTAAGTGCTTATAGAGTGCATTTGTGTAGAATTCAGCAGTTGTAACTGTATTGTCCATCTGCATGGGTGTCATGAAGTTCACCACTTCTGTCTTAAGAAGCATGAAGTTGGCTTTGGAGAAATATTTTACCATGGTTTCCTTAATGGGGATGAGGGCGGGATGTCGATATCAAGGGTGATTAGCTTATGGTCAGATCGGACCAACGAGGAGTTGACTTCAGGTGTGGAACTCCGGTCACTCATGTTGGTAATGACTAGGTCTAGGATATTGATGCCCCTGGTGGGGGTGTGGATAAGTTGATCCAGGGCATTGGAGTTTATGAATTCCAGAAAGCGCTGAGCTAAGGTGTTGGTACACGAGTAGCTTTCCCAGTTAATGGTGGGTTAGTTGAAGTCACCCATTATTAGGGTGTTTGGTTGAACCCTAATAATTTCCAGTTCATCAAGAAAAGAGGAGTGGGAATCCTGGGGCATGGTGGGGGATCTGTAGCAAGCTACAATTTGGATTGCAGTTTTGCCCAGAGTTAGGTGCATGTGGATAATCTCGGATGCATTATGCTGAGCAACTAGCCTGGAGGTGTGGATATGCTTAATGAATATGAACACACCTTCGCCTTTAGTGTTTCAGTCCAGGTTACATGGCCAAAAAATGTGGTATGAGTTATAGCCTGGTAGTGCAGGGGTGCTCTCTGGAGCCTTGAACCAGATCTCAGTCACTGCACAGATATCAATGTTAAAAATCAGTTGGCTAGCCTATTAGTGGGACTAATGGGACTAACTTGGTCAATAGAGGATAAAATAAATGTATAATTGCCTTAGGTCTGTGACTGATGTCTAATAGGCTAGCCAACTGATGGCAGGTAGGGGCCACAGAAATAAAACTATATTTCCTGTGATATGTGTGACATTAACTCATGTACGGTAAAACAAATGGAAGTTTAATCTCAGGAAATGCAGTGTGTGTGTGTGTGTGTGTGTGTGTGTGTGTGTGTGTGTGTGTGTGTGTGTGTGTGTGTGTGTGTGTGTGTGTGTGTGTGTGTGTGTGTGTGTGTGTGTGTGTGTGTGTGTGTGTGTGTGTGTGTTGATATTATGTAATGTTGAACTATTAGTTCTAAATCACTTAAAAAGTTAACACAAGTCCAGATTTTGGCAGTAACATGCATTCTGTGCACAATAAGAAGTACAAAACTCTAACATCTGGTTTTATTGACTAACAGAAATCCTTAGTGATTTTACCAGAAAATCATACATTTTACAATAGACAGGGCAAAAATATGAGGAATATTGTGGATATTCTGCTAAACTCTTGACATTAGGGATCTTAGGGCCCTTGTGCCATCATGGATACTGGCACTTGACAGAATTTACAGTCTCCCTGTTCTTGTCCAGTCTGGTTATTGTGAAGTCTGAGTGCCTAACTATAGGGTCACCAGTGACTAAACTATGTGGAAGCAGATTTAGTAGGCAGGTGGCCTTATCGGTTTAGGCCTGCTTCCTTGGTGGCTCTTAGGTGAACTGCATAGATATGCAATATGTGTGAGTGTCAAACAACTGGGCATTGCCTTATATGAGACCTCTTAGTGTGTTCTAGTAGGCTGGTAATTGTGTCCTTACACTTTCAGAAGAAAGTTATGCACTTAGTGTGTGTTGTAACTGGTGTTGTGGATATATGATGCTTACCAATTAGTGGGCTGATGTGAGAGATTTGTCCCTATGTTTCCTAAAAATTTATATTTCTCACAGGTTATTCTTTCAGTTGGTAGAATCACTGAACAGTTATTAATCATATGGCAAATTCTCTACTAACTTAGAACACCTCATTTGATTAGACTTGCCACAGATGGGGTAAGAAGTGAGGTTTGTCATAATGGTTAAGGTGTTTACGTTAAAGATGCAAGGTACAGGGTTTGATTCTTGGGAAGCATAGCTAGGCTTAAAAATGCCACCTGTGGTCATTAGCCTGGTAATCAACTATGAGTTAGCGACAGCAGACTGCTGACCTGTGTGGACAGAAGGCAGAAAACTAGGGTCACCACAGTACTCTGGGAGTTGAGCGGTGAGCACTATAGCAGACCCTGAAGATTTGTGGGTGAAGTATTTAGGATGATACTCTGAAGTTGGGTTAGGTAATAACTAATCTAGTAGTGCTCACTGAAAGGACAATTAGATTTGACAAGAATGACAAATAGGGGTGATTTGCCTGTGTGTGTGTGTGTGTGTGTGTGTGTGTGTGTGTGTGTGTGTGTGTGTGTGTGTGTGTGTGTGTGTGTGTGTGTGTGTGTGTGTGTGTGTGTGTGTGTGTGTGTGTGTGTGTGTGTGTGTGTGTAGCAGGGGGCACATTGTACACCTTACTGTACAACATGGTAACTTAGTACCAGTCCTGACTTATACTGACAGTGTTTGTAACATTCTTTTTTCCCCAATAATTGTTTAATCACATACAAAAAATACAATTGTTTACATTATTTACAAATACATAAATCTTGACTCGCACAAAGAGTTTTCATAAGCTGTACCATATAATTTAAACTATTGTCAAATGGCACAATTCCAATAACATTGTTCTATTAACAATTTCATTTTTGTAGAACATAGCATTCCTTTTACAGGAGAAGAACCAAATGAATCCTTCAACAAAAGCTCCTCTGATGAGACTGAATGAGATATGCCCTGGGCTGCAGTTTAAACTGGTTAGGCAGACGGGTCCAAGCCATGCTCCAGAGCTTACTGTGGGGGTTGAGGTAGTCGGAAAATACTTTGAAGCTTCAGGACCTTCTATGAAGATGGCTAAACACCACGTGGCAGAAAAGGTAAGATTTTTACATCAGGGACCTTTTTTACTGTAGATTTAAATATAAGATCACTTGACCAGTGTCCCACATAATGGTGTGAAGTCTCTGGCTATTTGAGTTTTCACTCATAAAAAATGTAGGCACAGCATGGGTTTGACACAGCTCGTTTTAGGCTAATATGTCATAGCTAATACTAGAGTTAATGTTGTGTTGTGTTGTGCTTTGAACGACTGGTTAATGTATCTCCTTTGAGCAAGATGTTATCACAGTTTGGATGGAATGTTGTAATTTTAACTAAAATTCAATTACTGTTTTACTACAAAAATGGATTGTAGCATGGTAGTGTTTTAAAACAGGCAAATCAGACCCAAAAGTTGCTAGTAAATAGTTTGCAATTGAGATGTTTTATTGGCTGTGGTCCTTTTTAATGGACTCTTTGCAGAGAGCATGGTTGTGCTAGGAATACCACCTGTCTGTCTCTGTGCTGGACAGATCCTATCTGGCCAATTGCATCCTGAAAAAAAAACATATATATATATATATATATATATATATATATATATATATATATATATATATATATGCACACATACATACATATATATATATATATATATATATATATATATATATATATATATATATATATATATATATATATATATATATGGATCTACTTCATATGATCGACAAACTTTTCAGAGAGACCAAAACACCTAAAGCTCAAAACATCGACAACTCATTTGGTAGAACCTCATAACATCGACACGTGACATTCAAAGCATTAAGCCCTTTCTCCACTGTAGCGTGACCCTGGAGTTAGAATAAATAGATAGTGGGGTGTGGGGGGCTATGCGTAGCCCCCCACATACATAGTAAATTTCACAGATACATGTGGATAGTTATAACAAAGATGACAGTATTTATCTAAATAATGTGGGGGTCTACGCCCCCCACACCCCTCCATTGTGGAGGGCTGTGTCCCTCACACCCCCCTAACTATTTATTCTAACTCCAAGGTCACACTACAGTGGGGAAAGGGCATAATGCTTTGAATGTCATGTGTCAATGTTATGAGTTTCGACCAAATGAGTTGTCGGTGTTTTGAGCTTTAGGTGTTTTGGTCTTACTGAAAATGTTGCATTTGCAAATGTCCTTGAGATTTTAGGGCAGAAAGTGTTTAACACGTTTTCTATAACAGTTGCATAAAATAGTTATTTTGTAACTTAAACACTATAATATTATCTGAAACAACAGAAGCAATGCAAATTATATAATATTAAGCTTTTATTTTGCCAAAAAAGTGAAGTACAGCTCTTTGTACTGGTTGTGGGTATAGTCTGTCTTGCAAAATTCTGTTTTTCTGTAGAAAATGTCCCACATTGCGCATTTGGAAAGTTGGCAAGCCTAGACTAACTGTCTGTAAGATGAGCATAAATTCTGATTTCCTTTACACAATTTTAAAACCCCATTTGCATTTTGCAGTAAAAAATCCATTTATTTTCTGTTTATGTGCCATGCTTTTATTCTTCCTGCATGGTTATAAGACTGTGAAGTTAGTATTTATTAGTGAGGGAGATGTGATGTTCTCATATGGAGGGTACCACATGGGGACAGGGGACCCATGGAGAACATACCAAACCATTTTAAATCAATTTTGTCACCATCTGAAACTCCCCTATTCAAAGAGGACACATGTAAATGCTTCTTTAATATACACCTTAGTTGAAACTGTGTGACCTTAGGCCCCATTGTGTAATTGGCAGTCTTCCATGGACTTCATCCCCATCTCACACTAACTACTTAAGTCTCTACTAACCCACACACTAATCCTCTGCTATACTTTTCCCATTACTGCCCATCTTCCTCCTCTCTCATATATCGTAACTAATGTATTTATTGGTTACAATACCTGATCACCACCAATACAACAAAACAGTCCTCTATAACTTTACAGCTATTAATAGTTTTTTTGTTCTGCTGTAAATGTGACAATATTTTACTATACTTACTGTGTATTTAGATTTATAGGTTCATAGGTAAGTATTAGGCTAGCTGCCTTTGTGGGCCATTTTAAGCCTATGCTATTTCTCTGAAAATGGCAGTCAAACACTATACTTTGTAAATACTTTAACTGCTATGCCATCTCGCAACCCCCTCGAAGAAACTTTCTTTCATTCTATTTATGTCTTTCCCGCACTAAGCCTAAAATGGCCCATTTGGATTAACGTCCTACACTGGTTAATGACTGAAAATAAAATACTTATTATATGTTTGATGTAGCTGAAGATTTGGTCAGTTTTTGGACCATCCTTGATGGATCAGTTTTATGTTTTTTCATTCCTGGTGAATGACCATCTGCTACAGACAGCCTATGCTCTTGGGAGTTCCTTTTTTTATTAACAGTTCAGGTAGCAACCTTATTTTTTTCCTTGATTGGCAGAAAGGTACCTGATAGTGGCTAGAGGGAGGACTGATGAATGTCAAAGGTGGGAGCTATTATATATTTACTGCGTTATATCAAACTTTGATTGATGAAGAGGACGGAAGCAGCCAAGACCTCAGAATGGAGCAGCCTGCTTGTAGCTGAACTGACTGGGAAATGTGGGGGAGGGGGCTTTTGGTCATGTAAGTACAGAAGCTCTTTATTACAGTGTGACCACTTTGTACAGTTGCCATGTGCGGTCATCATTTTCAGAGAAAACTAAAGCATGTAGGCAGTTGATGGATCCCACTTGTTGTAGAGATGGATGGACAGGAATGAATAAATAAATAAATACAATCTGTGTGGCTGTAGCTTGTAATTTTCTGCTGATAAACAGTGTAAATTACAAAGTATGTTTTTTTAAGATGAGCTTGATGCAATGAGTTTCTAACTAATCTCTTTGTTGCAGATATTGGAAACTCTTGGCTTACCAACAGACGTTTCTACTGATATACCAAAAAGAAAGGAAAATGTTTGTGATGATCGAGCGACTAGTAAGGTTTGTATTCTGCCTATGTTTTCTGTTAGGAGCGCTTCCTAGATTCTATAGGTTATAGAAGTTTGTTGTACACTATTTCATTAACAGTTAAAGATTCCATTACATATCTTGGTATTTTCAGATGAAGTGATAAGTCCCCCTGTTCTGTTTGCCTCTTACATTTAATGCAGCACTACCCAGTTCTGACTTCTTTGGGTCCTTTCTGAGCCAGAAAAAATGAAAAAAAAATGCCCCTAATCCTGTCCATCTGTAATGTCAAACCTTCCCTGATAGTGTTCATTATTTTTCCCACATTTACACGAGGGAAAGGATTGTGTGGCATGTTTTGTAGGTATAAAAATGGAGCTGGTATATTTTTAGTTTTTCTTACCCATAATTTCCTTTTCCTAAGCTGCTACATCTAGGGTGAAGTTGTGCACAGACTGCTTTTTAATTGCATTCTGCACTAGTGGAATTTCAGGTGCTTCTCTTTCATGTATGTTTGCCGTGGTTTGATATTTGTAGCAAAAGTCATAGGAAAGGAGGGTCTACTTGAGATAACTGAAATCTCAGTAGACTGACATTCAAAACATTGAGCCCAGAACACTGAAATCTCAAAAAGCTGACACCTTATATACCCGACACACAGAACACCGACAACACAAAATCCCGACTTACCTACCTACAGCATATCAAGAACACCATACTAAGAGGCAACATAAACATTCCAATATAAATTACCTACTTCCCCTCACCCAGACCCCACCCACTAACCAATAAACCTAAATCCCTAAAACTTAACACTAAATATTCATGACGGTCTCCATAGCACAGACATGAATATTCATAACAAACATGAACAATAAACAAAATTAACTACATAACTTAACTTTTAACATTTTTCCTGTGTATAATAAAGTTTTTTTTTCTGTTTGCTGTACATTACTTAACTTCTTTTACAGATATACCATTAAAGTGAGTTCCTCACAACTGTCCTAACTTCATGACACCCAGTAGTACACATGCTGCACCCATCACACACAATTCAAAGCAGACATATAGACCCACATATGCTGATGCACTTAAATACAACCTTCCTAAACCCCAAAGACCTCCTAGATGAAGGAGACATAACAAATACCCTTGCCAAACCTAAATGCACTCCTTCAAAACAACACCTACATCAACACACACAACCACATCTCACGGAGCCTCTACTTCTAAGCCTATAAGGCTGGTCATCACACAATCCAACATTCTGCTCATTGGAGACTCCATTGTGAGACACACTGATGTCCCTCTTTCCAGGCCGAGTAAGGAGAAAGTCATGGTCAGTTGCTTATCAGGGCTTGGATCCACCACATTACACACACACACACACACACACACACACACACACACACACACACACACACACACTCAGGTCATTGGACCATAAGTATCAGTATAACTCAGTCATAGTCCATGTGGGAGTAAATGACCTGAGGCATACCTCCCTTGACTACATGACAAGAGAAAGAGACATCATGGAGCTCTCAAAATGTGTCTCAGGCTGGTATGAACCTAGCACTGAGCAGCATTTAACCTTCCCCAAGGATGAAGTCACAAAATGAACAAAAGATGACTGACTTTAATAATTGGTTTAGTTTCTGGTGTCATTCTAAGGGGGTGCAATATTTGTCAGCATGGAAGGAGATTGTCAACAGACCACACTGCTTTGCAAGGGATGGTCTGCACCTCTGTCCTCTAAGCTTTCAAATATTAGCTAAAACATTGTCTAACCCCATAGTGCCTTTTTTTAGGCAATGCCAAACTGAAAGTACTTCTGACATAGCAAT
>NC_056730.1:572111784-572166090 GCF_019279795.1 Protopterus annectens
AAATGTTGTAATTTTTACCTAAAAATCAATTACTGTTTTACTACAAAAATGGGTTGTAGCATGGTAGTGTTTTAAAATAGGCAAATCAGACCCAAAAGTTGCTAGTAAATAGTTTACAATTGAGATGTTTTATTGGCTGTGGTCCTTTTTAATGGACTCTTTGCAGACAGCATGGTTGTGCTAGGAGTACCACCTGTCTGTCTTTGTGCTGGACAGATCCTATCTGGCCAGTTGCATCCTGGAAAAAAAAATGTATATATATATATATATATATATATATAGATATATATATATATATATATATATATATCTATATATATATATACACACACACACACACACACACACACACACACACATATATATATATATATATATATATATATATATATATATATTTATTTATTTATTTATGTTTTATGTTTTATTTATTTATTTATGTATTATTTATTTTACATTTGTTGACCGGGTTAGTCCGTCTGAGCTTGTGGCTCATTTTCAGCAGAGACCCGGGGAGAAAAGCTCCACAGTAAAGATACAATGAAATCTTAGAATACAATTGCTAGGTAGTACATTAAGTAAACATACATTTTAAAGAATTTTACATACTCGAGCATACAAGCAATTCAGGGCTTGAAATTACAACATATTACAAGATATTTGTACATACTTGTGAAGGTAAAGAGGTGATTGGAGAGAGACAGGAGGAATTATAGGGAGGGATAGAACTTGAGGCCTCTAGGGAGAAGACAGGTCATAGTGGATGAGTGCAGTGACAAGTCCAGTTTTTCTTAAAATATTCACAAGTAGAAGTTTTGAATTGTTTAGGGTGATTTAGTGACCTGATTTCGAGGGGAAGTTTATTCCAGTAAGTTGCAGGGTTATAACTGTAAAGCAAGTGGCTCATTTTATTTTTAGGTTTAGAAATCTGGAGCATGTCGTGGACAGAGCTACAAAGGGATCTAGCAGGAGAGTATTTGGTTAAGAGGGATGTTAGGCTTGGACAAAAGGATGGTAGATATAGGATGGAGTGGACCAGTTGAAGTTGGTGTAGTTTGAGAAGATGGGAGAATTCTAGCCATTCTAGTTGCTTAAGAGATGAGCAGTGGTGAGACTTATAGGTTTGGTTTGCAGAAAATCTGGAAACCTTGTTATAGGTAGTTTCTAGTTTGGTGAGGAGTGTAGAGTTTAGATTTGTGAATATTTGGCAGCAGTATAGTAGGGTGGGAAGAAGAAAAGCATGAGAGAGAGAGTTATTTTGGCCCTATTAGTAAGGAATGCCTTGTTTCGTTACAGATGTCAGAGTTTCTGATGCGTCTTTTTTATGCAATTAGTGATGTGAATATCAAATTTAAGCTGATCATCTATGGTGAACCTAGTAGTTTTGAGATGGGTTCTACTGAGATGATTGTTATGTTGCATGAGTGGATGGTGAAAGTGGATTTGAGGTTAGAGAGGTTTTTGGGGAGAAAGAGGACAAGCTTAGTTTTCTTTGGATTGAGAATTAATTTGTTATCACTGAGCCATTCCTCTATCGAGTTGAATGTAGCTTGAGTTAAAGAGTGAAGGTCAGATGGGTTGTCTGCAGTTGCGATGACAGTAGAGTCATCAGCATACTGCACTAGTGATGAGTGGAGGCAGGAGGAGTGTAATTGGTTGCTAAATATATTAAAGAGTAGAGGCCCAAGGATGGATCCTTGGGGGACACCCATTTCCACTGAGAGAAGGGGGGATTGTGCAGAGAGCCATTTAACTGATTGCTGGTGGTTAGTGAGGTAGCCTGTGAACCAAGATATGGTATGAGAGGAGAAATTAAGGCTTGTTAGTTTGTAGAGGAGAAGTGGATGGGAGACAGTATCAAAAGCTTTGGAGAGGTCCAGGGTAGAGACAAGTTTATTATTTTCTCGGGTGAGTGATAACAGTATTTATAAAGGATGTTAATGCAGTTGTGGTGCTGTGTTTGGGACGGAAGCCGTGTTGAGTATGAGTTAGTACATTTTTCTGAAGTAAGTAGTGTATAAGCTGGTTATGGATACATTTTTCTAATATTTTGGAGAGAGGAGATAGTATGGCAATTGGTCTAAAGTTTGTTATATCGGAGGAGTTTCCACCTTTATGAATAGGTAAGGTATAGAAATGTTTCCATAAGGAAGGGACGTAGGATTTGGTCATGGAGCGGTTAATTAGGATAGATACTGTGTAGGCCAGTGGTTCTGCTGCAATTTGTAGAAAGTAGGAGGGAAGCTTGTCTATTGAAGAGGAGCAGGGTTTAAGCTTAGAGAGAAGGGATTTAATGTAAGAAGTTGGCATTGTTTTGAGGGAGAAAGTCTCTTGGGTGTTAGGAAGAGAGGAGTTATGAGAGGGTTTGCAGGAACAGTTGCATGTTGGGAGAGAATTTACTAGAGAGGCTATCGATTCAATGAAGTGATGATTAAAGATGGTAGCTGTTTCCTCAGGTGTTTTGTTTGGGCAAGGGTTTAGAGAGGATGGGTTTCCAGGGTGTAGTATGTGGTTGCTTGAGTTCCAAAACTTTTTTGGGTTGGATTAAGAGTATTAGGAGTAAATATACCAACTCCAAGGTCGCACTACAGTGAGGGAAAAAGGTAATTTCCTAACCCCACTGTAGTGCGACCTTGGAGTTGCTATATTTAATTACGGGGGGGGTGGGAGGTGGAGCCCCCCACATGGGGGGTGCAGGGGTGCTTGCCCCCCTGCATAAACATAGTACAAAGTGTCTGGGATGTTGTTTGTAGTTGCTTCATAATTTTCAATGATTTGAGAGTCGATGAAATGAGTTTTCGACGATTTGGTCTCGATGATTTGCAATTCGATGAAATGGTAATTCGATGATATGAAGTGGAACCATATATATGTATATATTTTTATATATATAAGTGTTTAACAAGTTTTCTATAACAGTTGCATAAAACAGTTATTTTGTAACTTAAAAACTATAATATTATCTGAAACAACAGAAGCAATGCAAATTATATAATATTGAGCTTTTATTTTGCCAAAAAAGTGAAGTACAGCTCTTTGTACTGGTTGTGGGTATAGTCTGTCTTGCAAAATTCTGTTTTTCTGTAGAAAATGTCCCACATGGCGCATTTGGAAAGTTGGCAAGCCTAGACTAACTGTCTGTAAGATGAGCATAAATTCTGATTTCCTTTACACAATTTTAAAACCCCATTTGCATTTTGCAGTAAAAAATCCATTTCTTTTCTGTTTATGTCCCATGCTTTTATTCTTCCTGCATGGTTATAAGACTGTGAAGTTAGTATTTATTAGTGAGGGAGATGTGATGTTCTCATATGGAGGGTACCACATGGGGACAGGGGACCCATGGAGAACATATCAAACCATTTTAAATCAATTTTGTCACCATCTGAAACTCCCCTATTCAAAGAAGACACATGTAAATGCTTCTTTAATATGCACCTTAGTTGAAACTGTGTGACCTTAGGCCCCATTGTGTAATTGGCAGTCTTCCATGGACTTCATCCCCATCTCACACTAACTACTTAAGTCTCTACTAACCCACACACTAATCCTCTGCTATACTTTTCCCATTACTGCCCATCTTCCTCCTCTCTCATATATCGTAACTAATGTATTTATTGGTTACAATACCTGATCACCACCAATACAACAAAACAGTCCTCTATAATTTTACAGCTATTAATAGTTTTTTTGTTCTGCTGTAAATGTGACAATATTTTACAATACTTACTGTGTATTTAGATTTATAGGTTCATAGGTAAGTATTAGGCTAGCTGCCTTTGTGGGCCATTTTAAGCCTATCCTATTTCTCTGAAAATGGCAATCAAACACTGTACTTTGTAAATACTTTAACTGTTATGCCATCTCGCAACCCCCTCGAAGAAACTTGATCATTCTATTTATGTCTTTCCCACACTAAGCCTAAAATGGCCCATTTAGATTAACATCCTACACTGGTTAATGACTGAAAATAAAATACTTATTATATGTTTGATGTAGCTGAAGATTTGGTCAGTTTTTGGACCATCCTTGATGGATCAGTTTTATGTTTTTTCATTCCTGGTGAATGGCCATCTGCTACAGACAGCCTATGCTCTTGGGAGTTCCTTTTTTTATTAACAGTGTAGGTATCAACCTTATTATTTTCCTTGATGGCAGGAAGGTACCTGATAGTGGCTAGAGGGGGGAACTGATGAATGTCAAAGGTGGGAGCTATTATATATTTACTGCGTTATATCAAACTTTGATTGATGAAGAGGATGGAGCCAGCCAAGACCTCAGAAAGGAGCAGCCTGTTTGTAGCTGAACTGACTGGGAAATGGGGAGGGGGGGGCCTTTTGGTCATGCAAGTACAGAAGCTCTTTATTACAGTGTGACCACCTTGTACAGTTGCCATGTGTGGTCATCATTTTCAGAGAAAACTAAAGCATGTAGGCAGTTGATGGATCCCACTTGGTGTAGAGATGGATGGACAGGAATGAATAAATAAATAAATACAATCTGTGTGGCTGTAGCTTGTAATTTTCTGCTGATAAACAGTGTAAATTACAAAGTATGTTTTTTTAAGACGAGCTTGATGCAATGAGTTTCTAACTAATCTCTTTGTTGCAGATATTGGAAACTCTTGGCTTACCAACAGACGTTTCTACTGGTATACCAAAAAGAAAGGAAAATATTTGTGATGGTCGAGAGACTAGTAAGGTTTGTATTCTGCCTATGTTTTCTGTTAGGAGTGTTTGCTAGATTCTGCAGGTTATAGAAGTTTGTTATACACTATTTCATTAACAGTTAAAGATTCCATTACATATCTTGGTATTTTCAGATGAAGTGATAAGTCCCCCTGTTCTGTTTGTCTCTTACATTTAATGGAGCACTACCCAGTTCTGACTTCTTTGGGTGGTTTCTGGGCCAGAAAAAATGAAAAAAAAATGCCCCTAATCATGTCCTTCTGTAATGTCAAACCCTCCCCTGATAGTGTTCATTATTGTTCCCACATTTACATGAGGGAAAGGGTTGTGTGGCATGTTTTGTAGGTGTAAAAATGCAGCTGGTATATTTTTAGTTTTTCTTACCCATAATTTCCTTTTCCTAAGCTGCTACATCTAGGGTGAAGTTGTGCACAGACTGCTTTTTAATTGCATTCTGCACTAGTGGAATTTTGGGTGCTTCTCTTTCACGTATGTTTGTTGTGGTTTGATATTTGTAGCAAAAGTCATAGGAAAGGAGGGTCTACTTGAGATAACTGAAATCTCAGTAGACTGACATTCAAAACATCGAGCCCAGAACACTGAAATCTCAAAAAGCTGACACCTTATATACCTGACACACAGAACACCGACAACATGAAATCCCGACTTACCTGCCTGCAACATATCAAGAACACCATACTAAGAGGCAACATAAACATTCCAATATAAATTACCTACTTCCCCTCACCCAGACCCCACCCACTAACCAATAAACCTAAATCCTTAAAACTTAACACTAAATATTCATGACGGTCTCCATAGCACCAACATGAATATTCATAACAAACATGAACAATAAACAAAATTAACTACATAACTTAACTTTTAACATTTTTTCCTGTGTATAATAAAGTTTTTTTTTCTGTTTGCTATACATTACTTAACTTCTTTTACAGATATACCATTATAGTGAGTTCCTCACAACTGTCCTATCTTCATGACACCCATCTGCACATTTGAGTTGTAACATATAGGTAGTGTCCCCAGGAGGGTAGACATCAGGGAACTGACAGCCCACGTATAAAAGAGCTGCTCATTAGGAATGTTTGTGTCTCACATGGCAGTATAACCCATAATACCAAAGGTACATTTAAAACCAATGAGAACTAGTTGGGAGCATCTCATATGGTCTGTCATGCCAGACATGAGGAACAATAGTGTGAAGCTGTCCACCTCTAAACTGAAATAAGAGCAGGCTTATGTGAAACACAAGGAGTTTGCATCTTCTACCCACAGACTTTGACTTGCAGGATCATTGTAACTCGTGCCTAAAAAAACCCTAAAAGTTAGGGCAAGCACTCCTACTGATATTCTTGGCTTGATACATAAATGAGGAAGCTACCCCATGTGGCACCATAAATCTTAATAAAGGAAGCAGGGTTTTACAGAGTTTATAAAAAGAAAGAATGATAGGAAAAAAAGATTGATTTAATCAATTTTTGATGTGACTTGTCGTAGTTTATTGTAATCTGAAGTCTGTTGAAGGCAGAATCCCTTGCCATGATCAACAGGTGATATTTACAAACTACTATGAACTGAATGTCTAGACAGGAGATCATCATGATGTACATGTTGTTCCTTCCAGTTGTGATGTAAAGTTGGGGCAGTAAAGGGTCCATGGAACATATCCTATTTTCTGTAAAGGAGAGGAAAGAAACACTAGTTATGACAATGTGAAACTCTGTCTTACAATAATAGGATATGACTGCTGAGATCTGGAACCAGCCCTAGTGTCCAGCTATTTATTATTTTTTTTAATACCCAAAAAGAAGCAGGGAAGTGGATCTGTCTTTCTGAAGGTTAGTGACCTAGTGGATGTCTACATTTTTGCTAGGAGGAACAGCTATAATATATGTGCTGTGAGGAAGGCAAGAACAGAAGTTTTATATATAACTTCACCCCATCTTGCTGGGTGGATTCCTAGTGCACGCATGTAGAAAAATCTCATCTCCCTTTGTTTTAACAGAAAAGCACACTTTCTAAAGCTTTGTTTACCCTATCTAAAACCTGGACAGCCCAGGCGTATAGCACAGGATTACAGTTGAACATATTTACAGTGTAATTATGACAGATGTTTTTCAACTATATATGTCTGCTCACCCGGAGTGTCTGGTCAGTACCTCTGTTGAGTTGAGAAACATCTCCTCCTTTAGCCAGCTGCTTTGGTCCTGATAGGCCTTATCATCTCCTCAATACTATGTTTTTGAGGGGAGAAAGTGAAAAGCACCTTCCTTCTCATCTAGATCTGACACATCTAGACTCTAAGATTCCTCTGGAGAAGTAGACCTGGCCTATATTAGTCTTTATAACCATCTGAGACTGAAAAAGTGGTGAGGGACCTGAACTCTGGATAACCTCAGGAAAGACCTCCCAGAGCTAACTGGCCTTTGTTAGTGGTTGCAGGGAAGAAAGATTGTTGTAGATAAAAATGGGACAAGTAGGCAATTCTGTGTTTATTAGCTATCCTAAAATGTGACCATCATACCTGGGGTTCCAAGAATTGCAGGGTCTCTAGTTAAAACCTGAAACAGTCATGAGTACTATACACATGTGAGTCTGCATACATATTTATGTCATCATATTTATGGAATGGGGAGAGAAACTGTCGTACCATATGAAATCCCAGAGATACATAGCAGACTTGCTCATTACACACAGAAAGTAACTACATGTGAGAAATGATTCTCTAACCCCTGGACCCGTCAGGCAAATATCTTAATCAATGGGACACTGTTCTGCTCTGAACAAGTGTCTGGGATGAGATCTTGCACCTATTTCAAGAAGGGATGTATCTGGGCTGCCAAAGCTGGAAATGATTGGGAATGTAAGGAATGCTGCAGGGAATGCAATATCTGATGCAACAGTTGGATAACCACCAGGTGGGTCATGAGGTAAGATAAAACTGACAGCACCAGGTAGGTAAATCGTGTGCTTGTGTCAGAAGCAGGAAACTGATGGCCACTGGGTTGCCATAACTGGGTTCTGACTTGGTCTGCATCAGGACAGTCACTAACTCACCTGGTTTCACCCAAACTCTATAGGAGGGGTGAAATGGGGTTCCTGTAGACAGAATATGGGAAAGTTAAAATGTAGATGTTTCCCAGAGTACAGTCCTGCACTATGGAGCAACACCTGTCCAAATATCTGGGCTTCTGATGTACATAGGAGAGGCATGGGTTGGGATGATCACAGCTCCTTCCCTGGAAATATTTTGCTGTCTGTTTATTTTATTAAGCTTTATAATTGTAAAGTGCTTATCCATAACCTGAACTTGTGTTTCCTACATAATTTGTTTCACCATCTGTTGAACAAGCAGCAATAACAACAGATGTTTATGTAGAATATTTTTTATGAAGAATAGTTATCACTAAACATTCTGCATTTACATGTGGCCCAAGGAATATCCCAGGATGCCTTCTAAATAGCATGAGACATGACTTATCAGTCCATCTGGAATTGCAATTTAACAGTAGCCTCCAAACAGGCTTCATGCCTCATGAATGGAGAACAGCAACAGTCATCCCTCTGCCCAAAGATGAGCCATCTACAGACCCTGGAAACTACAGACCCATACATTTCACTAGTTACATATGTAAAGCCATGGAAAGAATTATCATGGAAATGATCAGTAATGATAAATCTACAGACACTGGAGCCAACCCAATTTGGATTCATCAAGGGCAGGTCATGCCTACTCAACCCGGTGGAATTCTTTGAGAAGGTCACCAAATCAATGATGATGGCACAATGGTTTACACTTCCTACCTTGACCTGGCCAAGGCATTTGACACAATATCCCACTCAGGCATTGTTGACAAACTCAAGAGGATTGGTATAAACCCTTATCACACCCAATGGATAGCCAAATGGCACATAGACAGGACCCAGGAAGTTAGAATTGGTTAGTCTCCCTCTAGAAAGAGGCCAGTCACAAGTGGAGTCCTTCACGGATTGGTCCTTGGACCACTCCTTTTTGGCATTTACTGCTCTGAAATCAAGGCCAATGTCAGTGGCCTCTGTCTGACTAAGCTTGCAGATGATTGCAAACTAGGAGCAGTCATTCAATCCCACACTCACACAAATGTTCTCCAAGAAGGGCTGACACAGACAAACAACTGGTATCAGAGCCCTGGACTAAAATTAAATGCCAGGAAATGCATAATAGTATCCTTCAGGAAGTCATCCACCCCTGGTAACTATCATAGGTTCATAGGTTCATAGGTGTGTACTAGGCTAATGGATCTGGAGCCTTTACAAGCCTAGCCCATAGAAGTGCCCTGGCATTGTGCCGCCCAAGCAGAGGCACTGGAGTGATCCCCAGGGTGGATTCTCTATTTCCCATCTGCTCATCAAGATTTCTCTTGAAGAGGTCCATTGAGGTGCTTGGCTTGCCATGTATGGGAAGTTTATTACAGAGCATGGGCAGTCTCTGGGTTATAAACCTGCCCCTCCAGCATGTTCTGTTGAGGGTGGTAATGAGGTTGAAGTCTCTAGAGCGTGTGGTATGGATGGATTGGGATTTCTTTAGATGTAGCATTTCTAACAGAGCTGAGTCAGACATGGCTTTGTAAGTCAAGCAGAGATCGCCTCTTAGTAGATGATATGAGACAGAGAATAGCTGGAGTTTTTTTAGTATGTCAATGTAGGACATGTGTTTAAGGCCTAGGATCCTCTATCGTATTGAAAACACACCCCTTAGAGTTGACCCAGTAGTCAGAGACTTGGGAACACACATACACAGTAATCTTGCCTTCAACCATCACATGTCTACATTAGTGAGGAAATCATTCTGTGCTGTGCAGTGTATAAACAAAGCTATGGCATCTAGGTCCAAGGAAGTCATTGTTCCACTGTATTCGGCATTCATCAGACCTGTCATTGAGTACAATCCCCCTTTAGTATGTGCCTAACCAGGCATATACAACAAATGGAACTTCCACAGAGGTTTCTCACTAAAAGAATACATTGAGTAATTAAAACTGTCCTCTGAAGACTGCCTCAAGGCCCTATCCCTGTATTCTGTCTCCTACCGGCTGTTGAAGGGAGATCAATTCCTGATATACAGGGCATTGTCAGACCCCTTCTGATGGACCTCTTGCATATCAGCAAACAAACAGGATCAGAATTACCTGTTATAAAGACTTAAACCTTCCTTATGGTATAAATAGGATCTGCTGGAGAGACAGGTATGTATTCCAGAAACTATCCCATCTCTGAAACAGGCTCCCCATCCTTGTGAAGCATAGTTCCTCCCTACCCAACTGAAGTGTAACTTGTACAATTAGATGAGGAACAGAAAATTCATCCCTGGCTTGGCACTTATGTCTCTAATGGACACAGGAAACCTGTAAATGTTTCATCTCCCTGGCCCCTATTTACACTTATCAAGGGTACCAGAACCTGTCAGAGATTTGGGATGAGTGATTAGGCTTAAAAAGGCCCTTGTGGTCATTAGACTAGTAAACACCTAAGAAGCTATGAACTAAATGCCAAGAAATGCATAATAGTATCCTTCGGGAAGTCATCCACCCCTGGTAACTATCATAGTGACTGCACACCCCTTAGAGTTGACCCAGTAGTCAGGGACTTAGGGGCACACATAGGCAGTAATTTAGCCTTTGACCATCATGTTTCTACAGTAGTGAGGAAGTCATTATATGTTACACAGCTTATAAACTAAGTTATGGCAGCTAGGTCCAAGGAAGTAATTGTTGCACTGTATTTGGCATTCATCAGACCTATCATTGTGTACAGTGACCCTTTGGTATGTAACTAACAAGGCATATCCAATAATTGGAACATCCACAGAGGTTCCTCACTAAAAGAATAGAGGGTGTAAATAACATGTCCTATGCAGACTGCTTCAAGACCCTATCCATGTATTCTGTCTCCTACAGGCTGTTGAAGGGAGATCCATGCCTGGCATAAAGGGCATTATTCAACCTCAGTCTGATGCACCTCCTGCATATCCGCAAAACAAACAACACTAGAATTACCCATTCTAAAGACTTAAACCTTGCCTGTGATGTAAATAGGACCAGTTGCAGAGACAGGTATGTATCCCAGAGACTATCCCGTCTCTGGAACTGGCTCCCCAACCATGTGAAGCAGAGTACTTCCTAACCCAATTTAAGTGTAACTTGGACAATTGGATAGGGAACAGGAAATTCACCCCTGGCTTGGTACATATGTCTCTAATGGACACAGGCAGCGTGTAAATAGTTCATCCCTCAAGCCCCTCCTTGTAACTCTTTCATCTCCGAAGCACCTGCTTACACTTATCAAGGGTACCAGAACTTGTCAGAGATTTGGGATGCATGATTAGGCTTAAAAAGGCCCTTGTGGTCATTACCCTAGTAAACACCTATGAACCTATGAAAATGCATTTGTAATTAATTTTTAGGTCCACTAATGTGTAACATAACCACTGGGAGCTTTCAACATGATAACCTATGTATTCAGATGGAAATAGGGTAGATAGAAGAGATTACTTCTGACAGCTGACCACAGAAGAGACTGCTTCTGAGAATTTTCCAGAACTCTCCCAGGGTGGAACTTATGAATTTCCCCCTTATATGTGGTATTTCTTTATCCAGTTGCACTCTGCATTTTAAGCATTAATGTAAAGAAAAAACTTCAGCTTTTGATCTTTGCTTGACCTGTGCATTTCTGTTCTGCTCTCTGTAGTGGTATTACTTTGTACTATTATGCCTTGTTGCTGTTACATTAGTGTTCTTTACTGGCAGTACCTAAGGTAATACTACACTTTTGCTGGTACTATTTAAAGTAATTTTGCATCATTGCCAGTTATTTATACTTGGTATATAGAAACCAGATTAACTTATTATGTCAGTTATTGATTGTACTTTTTGATCACTGGTTTTGACACACTGCTGCTTGTTGCTGATTGCTGTACTGTATGCATTTAAAGCTACTGCTCCACAGTACTTCTCTACAGAGTATTGGGTTACATCATCTGCTCTACTATTGTTACTTATTTATTTATTTATTTATTTTACTTTATTTTACATTTGTTGACCGGATTAGACTGGCTGGGCAGGTGCCCTTTTTCAGCAGTGACCTGGGGAGAAAAGCTCCATTTAGTACAAGTAAAAATAAAATACAGCAGTCAAATATTAATATAACACAGCTTATTCTAACAAATAGAGTAAGCAATGAAAAAAAATTAAGAACTCTAAAACAGTCTATACAGTACAATCACAACAGAAAAGTAGACTACTTACAGTCTTTACAATACACTTTGATTAAACAGTAGTTTAGAATAAAGGCTTTATAGAGTAAGGGAATGTAGTAAGATGTGAAGATGAGAGTAGGTGACATGGAGGGGTTAGGAATTAGTATAGAGAGGAGACAGATAGGGAAATAAGAGGCAGAGAGAAGAAGGGCTAGGAGGAGGAGTTTAGATTTATATAGGGGATGGTGAATAGGAAAGTTTGAAATGTGAAGAGACTGGAGGTTGAGAGTATAAAAAACTAGTGGAATAACAGGGGGAGAAGGGATGTACAGTGGAATAGTATGATAGATCAAAGAGGGAGAAAGTGGGATAATATGTATACTTGTTACTGATTGCTGCATTTAAAGCTTATGGTCTACAGTACTTCCCTACAGAGTATTGGAATACACCATTTGATATACTATTGTTACTTGTTACTGATCATTGCATTTAAAGCTACTGCTCCACAGTACTTCTCTACAGAGTACTGGGTTACATCATCTGCTCTACTATTGTTACTTGTTACTGATTGCTGCATTTAAAGCTTATGGTCTACAGTACTTCCCTACAGAGTATTGGAATACACCATTTGATATACTATTGTTACTTGTTACTGGTCACTGCATTTAAAGCTATTGGAATACACCATTTGATATGCTATTGTTACTTGTTACTGATTGCTGCATTTAAAGCTATTGGAATACACCATTTGATATACTATTGTTACTTGTTACTGATTGCTGCATTTAAAGATGCTTCTCTACAGTACTTCTCTGTACTACAGAGTACTGGATTACATAATCTGATAAAGAGTCGTTACTTGTTCTGATTGCTCTGCTGTTACTGCATCACATCTGTTAGCTTTACTGTTGGATCTATTTGTTTATACTATTTGCACTTGGATTCATTAGGTAGAGACCAAATTAACCTATTATTTCATCTGTTGATTGAATTTCATCTTGCCATTTATGATTGCTGATGGTACATTGTTACTTGTTCCTTCTATAGTTACATTTTGTGGTCTTCTACCCTTTACTGGATCCAGGATTATCACCGTTTTCTAGTCCAATCCATTGTATCCTTCTGTTTTATACTAAGAGTAGGGTTATTAAACTATCCTATTTTCTCATACCCCTTTGGCTGCACTGACCATTATGGAATCTTATGTAGGCAGTCTGATAGCACTAGGTGTTTTGAGGCAGCATAATGGCTGACACATCAACATCATCATCATCATCATCAGCCCCCTTTTTCCTGTTTTCTACAGGAGTTTGGTGCCAAATCACACCATCTCTCTGAAATCAAAGTCACTCTGCTACCTTCTTCTTCAGTCATGCCTGACTGTAGCTGGTCTTCTACCACAAAATCCATCCACCTCTTTACTGGATGCTCGTGTTTCCTTTTCCCTTCTTCCTATCTGTCCCAAATAATTTTCATCAGATTGTCTTCTTTTCTACACATGTGCCTGAACCACCGTAATCAGTTCTCTTTGACCTTCTGTGCAATTGGAGACACTTTGGCTTCTGCTCTTATAACCTTATTTCTTCATCGGTCCCATAATGTGCATCATACCACTTACCTCAGGCACTTCATTTCCATCACCTCTAACTTTCTCAGCTGCTCTGCCTTTACTGTCCAAGTTTCTGTACTGTAAAGTACTAATGGTGGAACCACTGTTTTGTGCCCCTTACTTTTCAGTTTCTCTGGCATTCTTGTGTCAGACACTAGACCTGACACTCTGTGGCAGTCGTCTGCAGTCCCAACTTGCTGTGAGGGAAAGGGCAGTTTGCTTTTGCTTCCTTGTATTTTATATTAATTATTGCCTTCTTCTATTTTGTATGTTGTGATTTGTTTTCTTTACACTGTGTTTTACTTGTATTCTGCTTTTAATTCCATATTAAAACTTGGAAAGATACCACAGCTGTGTCTCTTGTGAGTCACATGGAAATTAGAACAGGTCAGTTAAGGAGTCACACAGAAGTTAAAACAGGTCAATTAAGGTTACTTATCTGTGAATTGAGGGGCTGGAGCTAGGAAGTAAACCTTCTAGTTAAGGGGTAAAATAAAATATTTCAAAGCTTTACTGGAAAAGCTCAATTAGACTCTGCCAAAACTTGCTGTGAGGGAAAAGTTAGTTTGCTTTTGCTTTCTTGTTTTTTGTATTACTTTATTCCTGTCTTCTATTTTGTATACTGTGATTTATTTTCTTTACACTCTGATCAACTTGTACTCTGCTTTTAATTGCATATTCAAACTTGGAAAGAGATCACAGCTGTGTCTCTTGTGAGTCAGACAGATATTTTTAACATGTTTTGCACCCTCCCCACCCTGTTGCTCTTGTGTTCCTAAACACAACTGTCTTTCTAGTTGCCTATCCCTTATGTTAATTTGACCACATATCTCCTTCTCTCTCTCCTTTCACTGGCTGTTGTGAGTAAGCACAAAATTATCATTTTGTGAAATCACTTCTCTTCAACTATTTAAATTTATTGGCCATCCCACTGTATTCCATAGAACCAGAATACAAAAGTGCCCACTCCCTTTCAATCTGTCTTGCTCTTTTACAATTAGAGGATCTCCACTTAGACAGCTAAAGCTTAAGTTACCCCTTTTTCAAATCTAACTGCTTAGTGCACACTGCAGTGCTTAGGATATTAATCCATTTTTTCATATTATCTTTAAACATCTATTGCAAGACCACCAGTTATTGGAGAGCCCACATTTTGCTTAACACATTTTGCCTCTCAGTAGTCATCTTGGGATTAGTGCTTCTGTTTTTGCCTAGTGCGTGAAGGTGCACAGGGACATTATTTTCTGGAAAATGCTGATCACCAGAAAGCATAATAACTGCTTCATATGTGACAGCTTGGAATTTGTGATTATATTCTACTCCTGGTGGGAGAAGGAGCAGAGTGCATTGATTCCTGACTGTTTCTGGTTGGGCACAGAGTGCCTGTGCTTGACATTCCTGATTGGTCTGGTTCCTACTCAAGGAGTCTACCAGAAAAAGGCTACAACAAGTATATAGACCCTTGCATCATCTGGGAAAAGACTGTGGATCACCAAGGTGGATGTGGCCTGCTTCTCATCTTGGGATTAGTGCTTATGGCTTGCATCTGGTGAGAGAAGAAGCAGAGAAGCATTGTATCCCAGCAGAGTGAAGCTGTGGTGAGACTAGGACTAGTAATAGCCAGGGAGTAGTCATGCATGTGACTTCCCAGTTTTCATCATTCTAGACAAGCTAATCATTTGTTCTCAATAAGTATTGCTTGACTTGTTTCCAACTTCAGAATATCTGCCTAAATACTTCATCCTTAAATTTTCAGGGTCTATGTATTAGTTTACCCTCAACTGTTTGATGGTGCCCTGTAGAGACACAGACACCTTGAGTGACATTTTTCCTGTAAAAACACAATTGAAATTTTACCGATAACTAGTTGCACACAGGACAACTAGTTTGCAGTGACAAGCACTGTCCACAGAGTTGCAAACTGGATACTCCTAGCATTGCTTTATAGTCTCACTCAGCTGTCTAATCAATAAAAAAGGTCTGTTGCCATGGATATGAACTTTCCCACTATCTCCATTACTAGCTTGATGGATATGGGCATCCTGAGGCAATGTAGACATTGCCTCATGTTTACTCACAACCAATTAATTCTCAAACAAACTGATATGGTATGTGAGAGATTTATTTACACAATGTCACTAGAGGCAAAGCTCTCACATAAAAGTACTGCTAATGCCATTAAGGTTGTCAGTAGTACACATGCTGCACCCATCACACACAATTCAAAGCAGACATATAGACCCACATATGCTGAGGCACTTAAATACAACCTTCCTAAACCCCAAAGACCTCCTAGATGAAGTAGACATAACAAATACCCTCAACAGACCTAAATGCACTCCTTCAAAACAACACCTACATCAACACATAGAGCCACATCTCATGGAGCCTCTACTTCTAAGCCTATAAGGCAAGCCACCACACAATCCAACATTGTGGTCATTGGAGACTCCATTGTGAGACACACTGATGTCCCTCTCACCAGGCCGAGTAAGGAGAAAGTCATGGTCAGTTGCTTATCAGGGCTAGGATCCACCACATTACACACACACACACACACACACACACACACACACACACACACACACACACACACACACACACACACACACACACACACACACACACACACACACACACACTCAGGTCATTGGACCATAACTACCAGTATAACTCAGTCATAGTCCATGTGGGAGTAAATGACCTGAGGCATACCTCCCTTGACTACATGACAAGAGAGAGAGAGACATCATGGAGCTCTCGATATGTGTCTTAGGCTGGTATGAGACTAGCACTGAGCAGCATTTAACCTTCCCCAAGGATGATGTCACAAAATGAACAAAAGATGACTGACTTTAATAATTGGTTTAGTTTCTGGTGTCATTCTAAGGGGGTGCAATATTTGTCAGCATGGAAGGAGATTGTCAACAGACCACACTGCTTTGCAAGGGATGGTCTGCACCTCTGCCCTCTAAGCTTTCAAATATTAGCTAAAACATTTTCTTACCCCATAGTGCCTTTTTTAGGCAATGCCAAACTGAAAGTACTTCTGACATAGCAAATCAAAACCAAGAAAATCTAAAGGTATTACTGTTCAATGCTAGGAGTCTAAACCAAAACTCCACTTCCTAGAAGCTCTCTTCACCTTAGAGATTGCTGACATCTGTGTGGTCACTCAGACATGGTTTAAAGCCATGGAGAGCATACCAGCAGTGCAAGGTTATAATGGCTTCCACACATTTAGACAACCTAGTTAGGGACTAAAGGTGTCGGTGCCTTTTATTTACATCAAAAATAAAGATACCTCAAGGCTGGTCAAACAGGACAATGCAGTTGAGCTGATCCACATTCAAATCACCATAGGCAAAATCCAATACCACTTCCTTGCAAGCTATAGATGCCACTCTATTAACGGGGAAACCCATACCATATATTTAAACTTATTGGAAACACTCATCATCCTTCCCAATACCATAATTATAGGCAAGTTTAATTACTCCACTATTAACTGGGAATCCAGTATGACACCAAATGAGCAGGCGCAGAGATTTCTGGATTTTGTAAACACAAACTCCTTGGATCAGGTTGTCAGTACACCAACCAGAGGTGCAACCATATTGGATCTGGTCCTCACTAATATTGTAGAGTGCTGTACACCCCATACTGCAATGTCTTCCCTGGTAAGGTCAGACCACAACATGGTCTCCTTTGAAGTAAAAATAAAACCTAGACCGCAAGCTAAACCTGGAATATTCAGGAACTACTCAAAGGCTAACTTCCTGCTATAAGTGATAACCTGGCAAATTTCAAGCCCCCATAAACCCTGAGAACACTGCTGCCTATGCAGAACTGTTCACAGAAGCCCTGTATATGCATGTTAATAGCTGCATAGAGGCAACTGTACCCACCAGGAAGAAGTACAAAACTAACTTTAAAAAAAAAGCCACCCTGGTGGAATCACAAAATCCATAGACTGTATAACAGAAAAATTAGGAGGTGCAGCACCTAGCAGCATATAAACAATCTCATCAAACTAAGCAAACAACTCAGATGACAAAAAAAGTCTACCAAAGCCAAGTTAGAGTTATATTTGGCCTCCCAGGCCAACGACAACCACAAAGCATTCTTTAGCTATGTCCGCAACCTCAAACGGCAATCCACAGTCATATGTTGAGCTCATTGTAAATGTTGCGACCTATACTGAGTCAGAATATATACTGGATCTGGCACTCACATATATGGGTGAACTCTGCACCCCCCATCAAGTGTCCTTTCTAGTACAGTCAGACGATAACGCTGTCTCCTTCAAAATAAAAATCAATGCTGTGACCCTCAACAAACCCAGTAACAGGAACTATGTTAATGCAAACTACCTATTATTTAGTGATTCTGGCTGCAGTGTGATTCTCAAACAATCTGGAAATATATGGCTGATTGATAAGTATATTTCTTGGCATTTTAACCTTTCAGAGTTCTGCATTGTCTTAATTTTGCCTGACTGAATTATTTTATATATTTTCTGGCATTGTTTTCTGTTTCTCATCTGTCCTGAAACTTTTTACCCCTCCCCACCCTATTCTTTTGGTGGTGTTATACTTGGTGGCTTTGCACTTGCCCACCCCTACTGTAAATTTGATCTGGGACACCCCTCCCAGAATGATGTTCATTCTACTTAATAGAGAGAGAACATTTGAGAAGGCCAACCCACTTAGGTTCTTAACCTTGAATTTTTCTTCTGCTCCTTCTTCCTCTCTCCTTGCACTTTACTAAAAAAAATGAACTTTATTTTGCTTTTGCCTCTTCTTAAAAGTACTCAATTGTATTTATTCTGCTACATTTATTACTGCTTGGAAGTAGCCTGATTAAATTGTAACTGTTACTCTAAGACTTTTGGTTTAAGCACTTAGGCTCCAGACCAGTTGTTTTATATTAAGAAGGTTTGTGGTCTGCACTGTTGTGGCAGGACAAGTAGCTTACATCCTTCTAAGCTGGGAATTACTGATTGAATGCTCAGTGTCTGTTATTCTAAAAGTGTATTAGTTCTGGTTAAAGCACTTGGGCTTCAGGCCAGTTATTTTTCATTAAGAAGGTTTGTGGTCTGCACTCTTGTGGGAGGAGAGGCTAGATTCTGCCCTTCTGAGCTGGGAATTTCTGGTTAAAAACTTATTGTGCCTGCGTATTTGAACTGTTTCTTTCTGAAATTGGTGCTGCTTGGTTGCTGTAGCATAGACTAAATTCAGGCATCCTGAATCTAGTTTTGTTTGTATAACTTGAGCACTAATCCAGGCCATCACTTTTGGAGAAGGTTCCCCTGCACTCTAGTGGCAGGAGTGTGCAATTAGAACTTGTCTGATTGAAGACTGCTGGAACAGGACTCATATTTGAGCTTTTTTACTGGTTAATTGGGTAATTTGTCTAAATCAGTTTGCTTATTTTCTATTGTTATATAAAAATAATTGCACTTTATTCATCTGCTTTTACTGTATTTGTGTTTCTTCCTACTTTATTACTTTATTTTGCTTTTGCTGCTTGTTCTTAAAAGTACTTAATTGCATTTATTCTGCTGCATTTATTACTGCTTGTTAGTAGCCTGGTTAAATTGTAACTGTTATTCTAAGCCTTTGGTTGAAGCACTTGGGCTTCAGACCAGTTGTTTTACATTAAGAAGGTTTGTGGTCTGCACTGTTGTGGCAGGACAGGTAGCTTACATCCTTCTAAGTTGGGAGTTGCTGATTGAAGGCTTAGTGTCTGTTATTCTAAAAGTGTATTAGTTCTGGTTTAAGCACTTGGGCTTTGGGCCAGTTATTTTACATTAAGAAGGTGTGGTCTGCATTCTTGTTGGAGGAGAGGGTAGATTTTGTCCTTCTGAGCTGGGAATTTCTGGTTAAAGGCTTATTGTGCCTGCTTATTTGAACTGTTTCTTTCTAAAATTGGTACGCCTTGTTTTCTGTAGCATAGACTAAATTTAGACCTGCTGAATCTAGCTTCCTTTGTATAACTTGCGCACTAATCCAGACCATCTTTTTGTGGAGAAGGTTCCCCTGCACCCTAGTTGCAGGAGTATGGAGTTAGAACATGTCTGATCGAAGACTGCTGGAACGGGGCTCAGTTTTTAGCTTTTTATTGCTTAATTGGTTAATTTGTTTAAATCAGTTTGCTCATTTGCTATTGTTATATTAAATATATATATATATATATATATATATATATATATATATATATATATATATATATATATATATATACACTTTATGCATCACTGCTTAGCTAGGGTTAAACTATTCCTGACGCCATAAAGTCTGCTCTTCAAATTTTCCCTTAGAACTAGCCAGTTTTTTAGTCTTAGCACTAAAATCTTTTTCTTTAAGCCCAGCACTTGTTCAGAACTCATTGTAAGCACTAAATAAGCTACAAATTAGTACAGCACTCAACTTTCCTCACTTGTCTAGAGGAAAACAGTTTTTAGTACTTAATAAATAAGCACCTATCCAGGCATGTCTAAAGGTCAGCTCCCAGTGTTTTGTCCTGTCTACCTGATGAATCTGGGCATCTTGGGGAAATGCAGCAATTGCCTCATGTACAAAGACAATCCTCTCCTCCTACCACCCAACACTACAACCTGTGAGAGATGCACTTATATAGCCAAACTGGAAGCAAATCTCTCTTCACCCAAGACTGGACTAGGCAGTCAAGAGGAGAAGGTAAACACTTGCACCACACCACACTCATCACATAGTCCCTGAAAACCTACACCACCAAAGCACACACATAGAAACAGAAAACACACACCTACATTTGTGGAGGCTCTCAATAAAAATATGCTCAAGCAGCAAAGACCTCCAAAGCAGAAATGCAAGCAACTTCCACCCCCCCAAAACAACCCAAATGACACATAGCCCACAAACTCAGTGTGCCACTCAACCACAGCCCATAAGGCATAACAACGTACCCAATATTCTAGTTATAGGTGACTCTATAGTCAGGCACACTGATGTTCCACTCACCAAGCTAAACAAGGAGAAAGTTACTGTCAGCTGCCTGCCAGGTGCCTGAATCCATCACATAATGCATGCACTCAGGTCACTCCACAACAAGTACAAATATGACTCTGTCATTGTCCATGTTGGTGTGAATGACCTGAGACATACCTCCCTGGACTACATGAAAAGAGACATGGAGGAGCTCTCCGATCTTGTAGCCCAGGCAGGTATGACCCTAGCCCTGAGTACCATCCTGCCATCACCCATAATGATATCACAGTACAAGGACAAAAATTGACTTAAACAATTGGCTAAACTTCTGGTATTATTCTAAGGGGATCCAGTATTTGTCTGCCTGGGATGACATGATCGATAGACCACGATGCTTTGCCAGAGATGGCCTGCACCTGTCGCCCTTGGGATTCTGGATACTGGCTAAGGCTCTTGCCAACCCTATAGTGCCTTTTTAGGCAAGGTTCAAATGACAAATTCACCACCTTAACAGGTACAAGCAAGCAAAATCTGAGGGTAATGCTACTCAATGCTAGAAGTCTAAACCTCAAAATGCATTCACTCGAGGCACTCCTTAAAATGGAGAACATCGACATCTGTGCAGTGACAGAGACCTGGTTCAAGGCTCCAGAGAGCACCCCTGCATTACCAGGCTATAATTCATACCACACCTTTGGGTCAGCTAATTTGGACCAAACACTAAAGGTGGAGGCATGTCCATATTCATTAAGGATATCCACACCTCCAGGCTAGTTGCTCAATATAATGCATCCGAGATTATCCAAGTGCAACTAACTCTGGAAAAGACTGCAATCCAAACTGTAACTTGCTACAGATCTCCCACAATGCCCCAGGGTTCCCACTCCTCATTTCTTGATGCACTGGAAAATATTAAGGTACAACCCAACACCCTAATAATGGGCGATTTCAACTAACCCACCATTAACTGGGAAAACTACTCATGTACCAACTCTTTTGCTCAAAGTTTTCTGGAATTCATAAATTCCAATGCCTTGGATCAACTTATCTGCACCCCACCAGGGGCAGCAATACCCCAAACCTGATCATTACCAACATGGGCAACCAGTGTTCCACACCAGAGGTCACTTCCTCGTTGGTCAGATCCAAACACAAGCTAATCATCCTAGACATCCACATCCCACCACCCCCATTAAAGAAACCACCGTAAAAAATTTCTCCAAAGTCAACTTCACGCTTCTTAAGACAGAAGTGGCAAACTTCACGACACCCATGCACATGGACAATAGAGGTAAGACTGCTGAATCCTACACAAATGCACTTTATAAGCACTTACACGAGTGCATGCATCGTGCTATCCCTAACAGAACCAAGATGCTATCCTCCAAAAAAAGGAAGCCAATCTGGTGGTCCCCTGCCATAAAAAAACTCTACAACAGAAGAAAGAAACTGTTGCAAAAAAGAGTAAAATCCCATGATTGGAGGAACTCCCTGGTCAGCCTCAGTAAGAAGCTGAGATCCCTCATAAAATCCTCCAAAGCTAGTTATGAAAACAAAATCGCCACTGATTCTAAAGACAACCACAAAGCATTCTATAGCTATGTCAAGAATCTCAATGGTAACACTCAGATCTGCTCTGAATTACAGCACAATGGCACTACATATACAAAACCAACTGATATTGCCAACATCCTGGCAGATAGGTTCATTGCTAACTTTACCCCCCTCTCACCCCCTAAAAGGCCCATCTCTATACCAGAAGAATGCAAAGTTCCTGTAATCACTGCTGCACAGGTAAAAACCACACTCTCCAAAGCCAAAAACACAGCATCCATGGGACCTCACAACATCCTAGGCTGTGTTCTACATGAACTGCAGAATGAACTGGCACCCCACCTAAGCACCATGTTCAGTCATAGCCTCACCTCAGACTTTGTGCCCACTGAATGGCACACAGCGACGATTATCCCACTCCACAAAAGGGGAGCCACCACGGACCCCAGGAACTACCACCCCATTAGCCTAATGAGCCTGGTCTGCAAGGCCATGGAACGTATCATCATGGATCTTATACACAAAGACATTGGTAATCTCCAAACTCTGGACCCCACCCAGTTTGGGTTTGTAAAAGGCAGATCATGTCTCCTAAACCTGATAGACTTCTTTGAAGCAGTCATGAAAGGCGTACACGAGGGTAAGGTGGTTTACACAGCCTATCTAGATCTTGCCAAGGCTTTTGACACCATTGCCCACTCTGGAATTATAGATAAACTCACTAAACTAGGTATAAATCCCTTTGTCACAAGATGGGCTGTCAACTGGCTCACTGAGAGAACCCATATTGTGAAAGTAGCAGACTCCAAATCCGACTTCAGACCACTGACAAGTGGAGTACAACAGGGTTCAATCCTGGGTCATATCCTGTTTGGTATCTACTTTTCTGAAGTACAAGCTAACACAGAAGATCTTTGGCTAATGAAGTTCACAGATGACTGCAAACTAGGACCCATAATCAAAACTCCTAACGATGTGGACCTCCTACAAAAGGGCCTCATGGAGACAGATGCCTGGTGTCAAAGCCATGGCCTCAAGCTCAATGCCAAAAAGTGCATTGTCATCCCCTTTGGTAAAAACTCTCTACCCATGAGCTACCACATAGGTGGTAGTCTACTTAACACCAAAAGTGTGATAAGAGACCTTGGGACACAGGTGGACAGTAGTCTCTCCTTTGATAATCACATTGCCCCAGTAGTCAGGAAATCCTTCTATGTGGCACACCTCATCACAAAAGGTTTCTCATCCAGGAAAAAATAGGTCATTATTCCCCTCTAGTCGTCACTCATTAGACCCATTATAGAGTACAATGCCCCTTTTGGTATGTACCTCACAAGACATCTACAACAACTGGAAAGGCCACAGAAACACCCCATAAAGAGGATTACTGGCCTCAAACAGATGCCCTATGCAGACCGTCTCAAAAAACTCCAGCTTTACTCCATCACAAATCGCCTACTCAGAGGTGATCTCTGCCTAACATACAAAGCTATTTCAAACCCAGAGCTGTTGGACATGCTCCACTTAAAGAAATGTCAATCCCTCTGAGCTACATGCTTTAGGGACCTAAACCTGGTCACATACAATAAACAGAATATGCTGGAGGGATAGATTCCTGTCCCAGAGACTTCCCATACTCTGGAACAAACTACCTATCTGTATCAAACAAAGCTCCTCATTAGCACTCTTCAAGAAAAATCTTGATGATTGGATGGGAAATAGGAAATTCACCCTGGGGATCACCTCTGTGGCTCTGCTCAACAGGGGCACAGGAAAATAATTTTCTTGGGTGGTGAAAGCCAGGGTACCTTTTTGGCTAGGCTTATATAGGCCATAGGGCCAATAGCCTAGTACCTATCTATGAACCTATAATTACCTGACCAAATTTCAAGCCCCTCCAAACCCAGAGAACACAGCTGTCTTTGCAGAATTCCACATAAAAATCCTGTAAAATCATGTTAACTAGAAGCATAGAGCCAGAATGTGCCTACCAGAAACAGTCCAGAACAAACTTAAAAAGCAAACCACTCTGGTGGAATCCAAACATAAACAGATTATACAACAAAAGGAAAAACATCATAGCTGAGAAGTGCAACAACCAGCAGGATAAAAACTGTCTAATCAGGCTGAACAACTAACAGGGCAAATTAAGTCTACCAAAGCCTATTTTAAGATAATGATAGTCAACCAGGCCAAAGATAACCACAAGGCTTTCTTTAGCTCTGTCTGAAACCTCAAAGGTAGAACACACCAGTGCACAGAAACTGATTGTTAATGGAGCCAATTAAATGGAGGTGGAAGACACAGCACATCTGCTGGCTAACAAATTCAGTTCCAGTTTTACCCCCTCTCAACCTTGGCTGCCTCACAAATAATATTATCTAACATAACTCCCTAAATTACCATTACTGAGCAGGTCCTAAATATGCTCTCTAAGGCTAAGAATACCATATTGATGGGCCCTGATAATATCCCAGGATACCTCCTAAATTGCTTGAATCATGACATATCTGAATCTCTGGAGTCAATATTTAACCATAGCTTCCAGACAAGTTTCATGCCATGTGAATGGAAGACTGCAGCAGACATCCCTCTGCACAAAGACAGTCCATCAACGAACCCTGATTAGTCTCATATGCAAAGCCATGGAAAGAATTATCATGGATATAGTTAATAATGACATAGGAAACCCTCACTATTGATCTGACCCAGTTTGGCTTTGTTAAAAGCAGATTATACCTACTGTACCTGATGGACGTCTTTGAAAACATCACCAAGGAAGTGGATGAGGGCAAAGCAATGTATACTGCCTACCTTGCCCTGGCTAAGGCATTTGATACAATACCCCACTCAGGTATTGTAAACTAACTCATGGAATTAGGCATTAACTCCTATGTTATGTTCTGAATAGCCATCTGGCTTCCAGATAGGACCTAGGAAGTTATGATAGGGAAGATCCCCTCCTAAAGAAGCAGGTCACTAGTGGAGTCCCTCATGGCTCTTGCTGGGCTCGCTCCTTTTTGACATTTATTTCTCAGAAGTCTAAGCCATTGTCAAAGGCCTCTGGCTGACCAACTTTGCTGATGACTGCAAATTAGCAGTAGACATAGAATCCCTCCAAGTCACTAGCATCCTACAGGAAGGACTAACACAGGCAAGTGACTGGTGCCAAAGCCACAGCTTAAAACTCAATGCCATGAAATGCATAACAGTGCCATTTGGGAAGTTGGCCACCCTAGGAAACTACCTCATTGATAACACACCCTTAAGAGTGGACCCAGAGATTTTGTGACATAAGGTGATAGTAACCTGGGTGGGTCTATATTATATTCTCAAAAGCCGACAATGTGTCATCTGACTGATGTCAATCTTATAATATAGACCAACCTGGACAGTAAGGAATCATTCTGTTTCTCAACTTATAAGCAAGGGCATGATATCTGGGTCAACGAGGTCATTATTCCTCTGTATTTGCCCCTCATCAGACCCATTAGTAAGTACATCTCCCCCTTTGGGATGTACCTGACCAGGTACATGCAGCAACTGGAATGTTCACAGAGGTTACTCACAAAAGGAATAAAACATGTTTTATGCAGAACACCTCAAAGCCCATTCTCTATACTCACATTCATATAGACTGCTGAGGGGGCAATCTGTGCCTGGAATGCAAGGCATCATTGGATCCCTCTCTAATGGACCTTTTGTACACCCCCAAAACCAATAGCATCAGACCTACTTGATCTAGGGACTTGAACCTTGCTTGCTACATAAATAGGACATGTTGGTGGGTCAAGTATATATCTCAGAGAATTCCCTTCCTCTGGAACAGACTTCACATCCATGTAAAACAGAGTTCTTCCCTAACCCTATTCAAGCATAACCTGCACCAGTGGATGGGAAATTGGATGTTCTCCAAGGTATAGCAGCTATGTCTCTAAGGGTCACAGGCAGTCTGTAAGTCATACCCTAGCTTACATATATCCTTTAAAATAACCTCTAAGGCTCAAAAAACTTGCAGGATATGTTTGGGATGCATGGCTAGGCTTATAAAGGCCCAAGTGGTCATTAGCCTATTATACACCTATAAACCTTTGAATACTACCACAGCTCTCCCCTGAAAGTGGAACACTGGCCTAGTGTGACTAACCTGGTCAACAGTGGATAAAATAAATGTATACCTGCCTTAGGTCTGTGACTGATGTCTAATAGGCTAGCCAACTGATGGCAGGTAGAGGCCAGAGTCAAAGATATGTGTGACATTAAAACAAATGGAAATTTAATCTCAGGAAATGCAATGTGTGTGTGTGTGTGTGTGTGTGTGTGTGTGTGTGTGTGTGTGTGTGTGTGTGTGTGTGTGTGTGTGTGTGTGTGTGTGTGTGTGTGTGTTTGGTTCCCCTTCAAAACATCTAAAACCCATAACATCTAAAATCAAAATATCGAGACCATAACATCTAAAATCCATAACATCTAAAACCCATAACATCGAATTTCATAACATCTAAAATGTATAATATTGAATAGTGTATCATCAAACGTGTAAATGTTATAGTTTAATCTGTTAATCTTGTGGTATCACTATGAAATGTAGTTTTTATTTCTATAGTTATTATTTATATAGTGTAGGAATTTATACTATTTATATAGTGTTTAATTTGCCAATCTGTACGTGGTTTTAGGCCATACAGGTAAGTGATACAGACATTATGTGTACATTCTTTATGGCGATTGCGATACAGTGGGGTAAGGAAATTAACTTTTCCCATTGTAGTATGATCTCAGAGTTGGCATATTTAATTTATGGGGGGTGGGAGGCTTGCCCCCTGCAGAAACATAGTAAAAAGTGTGTTTGTTAGTTTGGTGTCGTTATATGTGGAGGGGATGTTATTTTCATGTGATTTGTAGTGTTCAGTGTTGTGATGCACATTTTAGATGTTATGAAATTCGATGTTATAGGTTTAGATGTTTTGGGTTTTAGATGTTATGATTTCGATGTTATGATTTTAGATGTTATGAGTTTTAAATGTTTTGAAGGGGAACCATGTGTTTGTATTATGTAATGTTGAAGTATTAGGTCTAAGTCACTTAAGAAGTTAATACAACTCCAGATTTTGGCAGCAATATGCATTCTTTGGACAATAAGATGTATGAGACTGTAACATCTGGTATTATTGGCTGACAGAAATCCTCAGTGATTTTACCAGAAAATCATACATTTTACAATGGACAGGGCAAAAATATGAGGAATATCTGGGATATTCTGCTAAACTCCTGACATTTGGGAACTTAGGGCCCTTGTGACATCATGGATACTGGCACTTGACAGAATTTACAGTCTCCCTGTTCTTGTCCAGTCTGGTGATTGTGAAGTCTGAGTGCCTAACTATAAAGTCACCACTGACTAAACTATGTAGAAGCAGATTTAGTAGGCAGGTGGCCTTATCGGTTTAGGCCTGCTTCCTTGGTGGCTCTTGGGTGAACTGTGTAGATATGCAGTATGTGTGAGTGTCAAACAATTGGGCATTGCCTTATGTGAGACCTCTTAGTGTGTTCTAGTAGGCTGGTAATTGTGTCCTTACAGTTTCAGAACAAGTTATGCACTTAGTGTGTGTGGTAACTGGTGTTGTGGATATATGATGCTTACTGATTAGTGGACTGATGTGAGAGATTTGTCTCTATGTTTCCTAAAAATTTATATTTCTCACAGGTTATTCTTTCAGTTGGTAGAAGCACTGAACAGTTAGTAATCATACGGCAAATTCTACACTAACTTAGAACACCTCATTTGATTAGACTTGCCACAGATGGGGTAAGAAATGAGGTTTGCCATAATGGTTAAGGTGTTTACGTTAAAGACACAAGGTACAGGGTTTGATTCTTGGGAAGCATAGCTAGGCTTAAAAATGCCACCTGTGGTCATTAGCCTGGTAATCAACTATGAGTTAGCGATAGCAGACTGCTGACCTGTGTTGACAGAGGGCAGAAGACTAGGGTCAGCACAGTACTCTGGGAGTTGAGCGGTGAGCACTGTAGCAGACCCTGAAGATTTATGGGTGAAGTATTTAGGATGATACCCTGAAGTTGGGTTAGGTAGTAACTAATCTAGTAGTGCTCACTGAAAGGACAATTAGATTTGACAAGAATGACAAATAGGGGTGATTTGCCTGTTGGCTACTAGTGTGGATGTATGTGTATCCATGTGTGTGTGTGTGTGTGTGTGTGTGTGTGTGTGTGTGTGTGTGTGTGTGTGTGTGTGTGTGTGTGTGTGTGTGTGTGTGTGTGTGTGTGTGTGTGTGTGTGTGTGTGTAGCAGGGGGCACTTTGCACACCTTACTGTACAACACAGTAACTTAGTAACTAGTCCTGACTTATACTGCTGGTGTTTGTAAGATTCCTTTTTTCCCCAATAATTGTTTAATCACATACAAAAAATACAACTGTTTACATTATTTACAAATACATAAATCTTGAATCGCACAAAGAGTTTTCATAAGCTGTACCATATAATTTAAACTATTGTCAAATGGCACAATTCCAATAATATTGTTCTATTAACAATTTCATTTTTGTAGAACATAGCATTCCTTTTACAGGAGAAGAACCAAATGAATCCTTCAACAAAAACTCCTCTGATGAGACTGAATGAGATATGCCCTGGGCTGCAGTTTAAACTGGTTAGGCAGACGGGTCCAAGCCATGCTCCAGAGCTTACTGTGGGGGTTGAGGTAGTCGGAAAATACTTTGAAGCTTCAGGACCCTCCATTAAGATGGCTAAACACCACGTGGCAGAAAAGGTAAGATTTTTACATCAGGGACCTGTTTTGCTGTAGATTTAAATATAAGATCACTTGACCAGTCTCCCACATAATGGTGTGATACATCCCCTGTTCTCATTTTAGGTTAATAAATCATAGCTAATACTAGAATTAATGTTGTGTTGTGTTGTGCTGCTCTTTGAAAGATTGGTTACTGTTTCTCTTTTGAGGAAGATGTAATCACAGATAGTTTACAACTGAGATGCTTTATTGGCTGTGGTCCTTTTTAATGGACTCTTTGCAGAGAGCATGTTTGTGCTAGGACAACCACATGTCCTTCTTTGTGCTGGACAGGTCCTATGTTGGCAGTTGCATGCTGAAAATATATATTCCCAAGTTTCCTGTAACAGTTGCATAAAACAATTATTTTGTAACTTAAACATTTTAATATTATGTGAAATAACTGAAACAATCCAAATTATATAATATTAACCTTTTATTTTGCCAAAAAAGTGAAGTCCATTTCATTGCACCAGTTGTAGGTATGGAGTGCCTTGCAAAATTATGCTTTTCTGTAAAAAATGTCGCACATTGCGCATTTGGAAAGTTGGCAAGCCAAGACCATCTGTGTGTAAAATGAGTATAAATTCTGATTTCCTTTACTCAATTTTAAAACCCCAACCGCATTTTGCAGTAAAAAAATCCATTTTTTTTCTCTTTATGTGCCATGCTTTTATTTTTCCTCTATGGTTATAAGACTGTGAAGTTAGTATTTATTAGTGAGGGAGATGTGAGGTTCTCATATGGAGGGTACCACATGGGGGGGGGGGGGACTCAGGCAGAAAGTACAGTTATGTACACTTACCATAAATGTAGATGTTCAAGTGTATTCACTGTTGCAGTCATCACTTTTGGACTATCTGCTTGCAGTAGCCCTCAGTCAGCCTGATTAACAAAGTCTTGGGTCCTGCATCAGTTGCAGTCCTTCCTTCCATGACGTCAGGTCATCAGGGGTATAAAACATGCAGCCGACGCCATTACATCAGTTTTTCTTGCCCCAGCTGTTAGTTGCCCCCTTAATGGGAAGCAATTAAATCTATAAATATACAAGGTTATACCTCCAACAAAAAAGCAAATACATCGAAAAGCTTTTGAAGATAGAAAAGGAAAGTAGAGGTATATCCAAAATAAGAAAGGGGGCTGGAGGGAGGGTAACCAGGACTGCAACAGTGAATACACTCGAACATCTACATTTATGGTAAGTGTACACAACTGTACTATGTTCTTCGTGTTTCACTGTTGCAGTCATCCCTTTTGGTTAGATTCCCAAAGTAAAGGATGGGAAGAGGAATTTAAATAACATAAATAACATTAGGACCGGCTAAAAGGCCCTGCAAGACTGAAGGACAGAGCATCCACATTCTAAGCTTGTTTGTGGGTAGTCCTTGTGCAAAATTTGTCCAAATGATAGTTTTGGGGGGGAGGCAAACAGGTCTATATCTGAGCTCCCTCATTTGTTTGTCAACATGTTGAAAATCCTTAGTTCCAGTTTCCACTCGTGTGGGTCCATGAGGTTTCTGCTTAGTACGTCTGTCAGTGTATTTAGTTTTCCTGGCAGGAATTGAGCTTGTAGATGCACTTGATAGCTCAGGGCTGTGTTCCACAATGTCATGGATAGTCTGCAGAGGGGGTAAGAATGTGTACCCCCCTGCTTGTTTATGTACCACATAACAGTGGTGCTGTCCGTCTTTATCATTAATTGTCCTGGAAGAATGTGGTCCTTGAAGGCTGTCAGAGCATTCTGTGCAGCTAGCATTTCTCTCTGATTGATATACAGGTGCATTTGACTTGGGTTCCATTTGCCCTGAATGCACTTCCCTGCCAAATGAGCCCACCATGCATAATCTGAAGCATCTGTTGTTAAGATGTGGGCGGCAGAGGAGTAGTGTGAATGGTAGTCCCCTGTTTTGGTGGCAGGCCTCTGCCCACCAAAGGAACTCTAGGCGTAGACAAGGTATGATAGGAATCATTGCTTCTAGATCCTGTGAATGTTGACACCATAGGCTTTTGAGATACCGTTGCAGTTTCCTCATATGCAGCCTTGCATATGGAATTAGAAGATTGCAGGAGGCAATGAACCCCAAGGCTTGCAGTATTTGCCTTGCAGATAGCTGGGTTTTTGTGGTCACTTGTTTGAAGTAGGTTGTCAAATGAATCCGTTTCTCTGGCATGAGGAAAGCCATCTGGGAAGTTGTATTCAAGCTTGCTCCCAGGAATATAATTTGTCGACAGGGTACCAGGTGTGATTTATTTTCTTTTATGGTGTACCCCAGACAACTCAGTACCCTTTGAACAAAGGCCAGATGATTCAACAGTATGTCCTGGCTTTGTACCTGAATTAGACAATCGTCCAGGTATGGGTATATTAGAATATTTCTTTGCCTGCAGAATGCAATGACTGGAGCTAGGCACTTTGTGAATATCCTGCGCGCAGTAGATCAGCCAAAGGGCAGTGCAGAGAACTGATAGTGCATGTAGCCTACTTTGAAGCATAGGTATCTTCTGCAAGACTCCCTGATAGGGATGTGCAGATATGTTTCATTTAAATCTAGTGTTGCCAGCCATGCATCTTTGCCTAGCATAGGAAGCAGCTGATGAAGAGTCAGCATCATGAATTTTGGAATCACCAGAAAGGTATTTAGAGCAGAAAGGTCCATGATTGCCTTTTCTGGGAACCAGGAAAAGTCTCGAATAGAACCTTTGTCCCTTTTCCACTTCTGGTATCAACTGAGTAGCCCCCATGCTTAAGAGAGAGAGTACTTAATTTTGGGCCTCTGCCCACTGATTTGAGGGTAGATCTGGCCACCCGCTTGGTGTTGGTAAGGTGTGGACGTGAAATCTATATCCTTGGGACACTGTATTTAAAACCCATTTGTCCTGGGTAATGAGTTCCCAGTTTTTGGCCTGCAAACCAATCTTTCTACCTAAAGGAGCATTCAGTTGGGAAGTGTTTGGAAGCTTTAGAAGCAAGTCATTGAGACTGTTTGCCATAGGGGGTCTTACTACTCCCTGATTTCCGTGTGGAAACCCCCACTGCTTAATCTTGTGTGTCCCCTAAGACTGAAACCTGGGGTTTCTGCTATGTCTGGGTTTGGCTTGAGAAGACCTTGAAGAGGTTGGAAAGGACCAATTCTTAGAGGGCTAGTGCCTACTAAATCTAGGAGGCTGCACTTGTAAGAAATCTTTAACAGTTTGCATAGATTTGGCTTTATCTTCCATCTTTTTAAGAACTTCCTCGGCCTTGTTTCCAAACAGGCAGTCCTGATTTAAGGGAGCATCCAGCAATTTAGCTTTAACATGATCAGGTAAAGATTGCTCCTTAAGCTAAGCATGTCTTCTGAGCACAGAACCAGTAACTGCAGCACTGCAAGAGGCCTCTAAAGAATCAAATCCACATTGCAAAGTATGTTTTCCAACCTGTTCAGCAGAATGCATTAAATCCTGTAATTCTTTATTTTCTGCACAGTCAGGAATCAACATCAATTTCTGTTTAAGCCATCCAATAACATGTTGTTGATACTTTAACATATGAAACTGGCAGTTTATAGCCCTAATGGCCAAGGTTGCAGAAGTGTAAACCTTCTTACCCCATCTATCCAGTGCCCTGGAGTCTCTATCAGAAGGGGTAGGATTTTTAGCAGTAGAAGCCTTAATGCCCTTGGGTCCCTGTGAAATAGTCTCTGGATCCGCAATAGGATTTTTAAAAAGGAACTTATGTAAATCAGGAACCCCGTAATATCTGTCAGGTTTTCTGGGAGTAGGAGGCAAAGAATCAGGGGCCAAACTAGATTCTGAAAAAGCATCATCAACAATGTCTAGTACAGGAGGAATAGCTAAAGGCCTGTGCTGAGGCAGGAGTAAGAAATCCCTAAGCCTCATTTTTGAATCAGAAAAATCCTGGCTTTCCCAGTGGAAATGTTCCCTTAGAGTATGTAAGGTTTCACTAAAAGAAAAATCCTCTGGAGGGGAATCAGAGGGAACAGAGTCCTCTGCATCAGAATCCTCTTAAGTAGATAAGGGCAAATCCAGATCATCAGAAGAATCAGAAAAATCAGAATCCAAGTCAGAAGATTCATAACAACTTCAGTCCTAGGTCTCTTAGAAAGGGGAGGCTGGCTTCCCCTGATTAAAGTAATAAGATCTTCAGCCATTCTTATCATTTGTTTTTTAGGCATAGAGGCCTGAGCATGCAGCCTGGGCGTCAGGTTTTTATTCATGGTTCGAGATTTAGGCCTAAGAGAAGAAGGAGGCATTGGTTTAATAAGCAAGTCCATAGGCTTGAATATACCCTCAGAAGCCGGTGCCTGCACAGCAGCTCCGGACCCATCCAAGGTAGAGACATCCGCAGGTTCCATAGTTGAAGCATCTCGCGGCATACCGGACTCCGAATGTGTCTCAGTAGAGGCCTGCGAATCAGAAGTAGTGGGTATCAGGAGCTGCAAAAGCACCTCACTGAGTACTGGCGGCCTGTCTCTGTCTTTGGGATCTGTACGGATCACCAAACTGCAACATAACCAAAATAGATTCGGCCGGGCATACTTGCGCGAAAGTGCTTTTCACCGAAAGGCACTTTTGCATAAGTATGCCTGTTGCAGAGATCGCACTACAGTAGGGATAAGGGATAATTCCCTTTTCCCTACTGTAGTGCGACCTCGGAGTGAGAATATTTAAGTAGGGGGGTGCACGTAAAAGTAATGTTTTTTTTTTAAACACACTTTAATGAAAGCGCTTTTTCGGTGAAAGCACTTTCGTTAAAGTGTGTTCGGTGATTGTGGATTCGGACTATTGAACTTTCGTTCAGTAGTCCTGGATCCCTGTCTTTATCCTTGCATTTTTTCAGACTCCCGATAGTCAGATGGCTAACCGACGACATTTTTGGATAATTAAACCAAGAACCTAAATATTTAGAGGTGAAAATATACCGACGACGGATAGTGTGCTGATTAAATAAAGCACAAAACCGACAGCAAGATACGTCATGGTCAGGGCCTAGGCAAGGAATACAGTACGAATGAAAATCTTTGTGAGGTAGTTGCTTTCCACAAATAATGCAATTCTTAACTTTTACTGACATCGGTAAGGAGCAAGAAAAAGTTTCCCCAAAGGGGTACTTAGCTTTAGTTGAAGACTTCAGTTCTGAAACTCAAAAATGAAAATTTCAGGAGTCTGCCGACCGGCACTTGCAAACTGTTTCTGCTTCGGGCACTGCACGGCAAGAAAGACTGATGTAATGGCATCGGCTGCATGTTTTATACCCCTGACGACCTGACGTCATCGAAGAAGGGACAGCAACTGACGCAGGACCCAAGGCTTTGTTAATCAGGCAGACTGAGGGCTACTGCAAGCAGATAACTCAAAAGTGATGACTGCAACAGTGAAACATGGAGAACATCATACCACACCATCTTAAATCAATTTTTTCACCATCTAAAAATATCCTATTCAAAGATGCCACATGTAAATGCTTCTTTAATACATGGCTTAGTTGAAACTGTCTGAACATAGGCTCCATTTTGTAATTGGTACTACTTTAGTTTCTAATAACCCCACATACTAATCCTCTGCTACATTTTTCCCATTACTGCCCATCTTCCTCCTCTCTTATATATCACAGTTTTTTGTTCTGCTGTAACTGTGACAATATTTTACTATACTTACTGTGTATTTAGACTTATAGGTTCATAGGTAAGTACTAGGCTAGCTGCCTTTGTGGGTCATTTTAAGCCTATGCTATGTCTCTGAAAGGTGACAATCAAACACTGTACTTTGTGTTTGTGAGGTAAATACCTTAACCGTTATGCCATCTCACAACCCCCTTGAAGAAACTTGATCATTCTATTTATGTCTTTCCCACACTAAGCCTGAAATGCCCATTTGGATTAGCATCCTACACTGGTTAATGACTGAAAATAAAATACTTATTGTATGTTTGATCTAGTTGAAGATTCAGTCAGTTTTTGGACCATCCGTGATGGATCAGTTTTATGTTTTTCATTCCCGGTAAATGGCCATCTCCTACAGACAGCCCATGCTCTTGGGAGTTCCTTTTTTTTTGATTAACAGTGTAGATATGAATCTTATTTTTTTCCTTGACTGGCAGGAAGGTACCTGATAGTGGCTAGAGGGGGCAACAGGTGAATGTGAGAGGTGGGAGCTATTATACATTTACTGCATTACATCAAACTGTGACTGATGAAGAGGATGGAACCAGCCAAGACCCCAGCAAGGAGAGGCCTGTTTGTAGCCGAACTGACTGAGAACTGGGGGGACCTTTGGGTCGTGTAAGTACAGAAGCTCTTTATTACAGTGTGACCACCTTGTACAGCTCCAGTGTGCGGTCATCATTTTCAGAGCAAACTAAAGCATGTAGGCAGTTGATGGATCCCACTTGGTGTAGAGCTGGATGGACAAAAATCAATGAATAAATAAATACAATCTGTATGGCTGTAGCTTCTAATTTACTGCTGATAAACAGTGTAATTTACAGAAATGTGTGTTTTTTTAAGTTGAGCTTGGTGTAATGAGTTTCTAACTAATCTCTTTGTTGCAGATATTGGAAACTCTTGGCTTACCAACAGACGTTTCTACTGGTATACCAAAAAGAAAGGAAAATGTTTGTGAGGGTCGAGAGACTAGTAAGGTTCGTATTCTGTCTGCCTATGTTTTCTGTTAGGAGTGTTTGCTAGATTCTATAGGTTATAGAAGTTTGTTGTACACTATTTCATTAACAGTTAAAGATTCCATTACAAATCTTGGTATTTTCAGACAAAGTGATAAATTCTCCTGTTTGCTTTGTCTCTAACATTTAATGGAGCACTACCTGGTTCTGACTTCTTTGGATGCTTTCTGAGCCAGAAAAATGAAAAAAAAATGTCCCTAATGATGTCCTTCTGTAATGTCCAATCTTCCCCTGAGAATGTTCATTATTGTTACCACCTTTTTGTGAGGGGAAGAGTTGTGTGGCATGTTTTGTAGGTGTAATAATGCAGGAGGTTTTTTTTTTTAGTTTTTCTTACCCATAATTCCCTTTTCCTATGCTGCTACATCTAGGGTGAAGTTGTGCACAGACTTTGCTTTTTTATTCCTTTCTGCACTAGTGGAATGTCAGGGGCTTCTCTTTCATGTATGTTTGTTGTGGTTTGATATTTGTAGCAAAAGTCATAGGGAAGGAACATTTAGTAGTGAATAAATCACAAGTCCTCCTCAAAGGAAAATTTTCTTTTCCTGTGTATAACAAAGTTTTTTTTCTGTTTCTTATACATTACTTAACTACTGTTACAGCTATACCATTATAGTGAGTTCCTCACAACTGTCCTAACTTTATCACACCCATCTGCACATTTGAGTAGTAACATATAGGAAGTGTCCCCAGGAGGGTAGACATCAGAGAACTGACAGCCCGCGTATAAAAGAGCTGCTCATTAGGAATGTTTGTGTCTCACATGGTAGTATAACCCATAATACCAAACATACATTTAAAACCAATGAGAACTAGTTGGGAGCATCTCATATGGTCTGTCATGCCAGACATGAGGAACGATAGTGTGAAGCTGTCCCGATTCACCTCTAAACTGAAATAAGAGCAGGCTTATGTGAAACACAAGGAGCTTCCCATCTTCTACACACAGACTTTGACTTGCTGAATTATTATAACTTGTGCCTAAAAAAACACTAAAATTTAGGGCAAACACTCCTACTGATATCTTGGCTTGGTACATAAATGAGGAAGCCACCCCCTACAGCACCATGAATCTTAATAAAGGAAGCAGGGTTTTTACAGAGTTTATCTAAAGAAAGAACACTAGGAAAAAAGGATTGATTTAATCAATTTTTGATGTGACTTGTCCTAGTTTATTGTAATGTGAAGTCTGTTGAAGGCAGAATCCCTTGCCATGATCAACAGGTGATATTTACAAGCTAGAATGAACTGACTGTCCAGACAGGAGATTGTCATGATGTACATTTTCTTCCTTCCATTTCTGATGTAAATTTGGGACAGTTATGGGTCCAAGGAGCATATCCCATTTTCTGCAAAGAAGAGGAAAGAAAGATTACTTATTACTATGTAAAACTCTATTTTACAATAATAGAATATGACTGCTGAGATCCGGAACCAGCCCCTAGTGTCCTGTTGTTTTTTTTTTAATACCTGAAAAAGAAGCTGGGAAGTGGATCTGTCTTTCTGAAGGTTAGTGACCTAGTGGATGTCTACATTTTTGATAGGAGGAACAGCTACACTATATGTGCTGTGCGGAAGGCAAGAACAGATGTTTTATATATAACTTCACCCTGTCTTGCTGGGTGGATTCTTAGTGCCGGCATGTAGAAGAATCTCAAGCTCCACCTTCATGTGGGAGGAGTCAGGTTGCAAGTCAGGATTGCTGAGGAGGTTTTCTAAAGCTCCTCTGCTTCACTTTTATTTCCTGGTGATTGTGTTAACAGAAAAGCACACTTACTAAAGCTTTGTTTACCGTATCTGAAAGCTGGATGACACAGGCCTATATTACAGGATTACACTTCAACATATCTACAGTGTAATTATGACAGATGTTTTTCACCTATATATGTCTGCTCACCCGGAGTGTCTGGTCAGTACCTCTGTTGCTAGGAGTTGAAAAATATCTTCTTCTTTAGCCAGCTGCTTTGGTCCACCTGTTCAAACATTTGGGCTTCTAACATAGGAGAGGCATGGGTTGGGATGATGACAGCTCCTTCCCTGGAAATGTTTTGCTGTCTGTTTATTTTATTAAGCTTTATAATTGTAAAGTGCTTAGCCATAACCTGAACTTGTGTTTCCTACATAATTTGTTTCACCATCTGTTGAACAAGTAGCAGTAACAACAAATGTTTATGTAGAATAGTTTTTTTTATGAAGGATAGTTATCACTTCATTTTCTGCATTTACATGGAGCCAAGACAATATCCTAGGATGCCTGCTAAATAGCATGAGACATGACCTATCAGGCCATCTGGAATTGCTATTTAACTGTAGCCTCCAAACAGGCTTCATGCCTCATGAATGGAGAACAGAACAGTCAACCCTCTGCACAAAGATGGGCCATCTATGGACCCTGGAAACTACAGACCCATAGATCTCATTAGTCTCACATGTAAAGCCATGGAAAGAATTATCATGGAAATGATCAGTAATGATATAGTAAATCTCCAGACACTGGACCCAACCCAATTTGGTTTCGTCAAGGGCAGATCATGCCTACTCAACCTGGTGGACTTCTTTGAGAAGTTCACCAAAGGAATGGATGAGGGCACAATGGTTTACACTGCCTACCTTGACCTGGCCAAGGCAAATGGCAAAATATTCCACTCAGGCATTGTTGATAAACTCAAGAGGTTAGGTACAAACCCTTATCTCACCCAGTGGATAGGCAACTGGCACACAGACAGGACTCAGGAAGTTAGAATTGGTGAGCCCCCTCTAGAAAGAGACCAATCACAATTGTAGTCCATCAGGGATCAGTTTTTGGACAGCTCCTTTTTGGCATTTACTGTTCTGGAGTCAAGGCCAATATCAGTGGCCTCTAGCTGACTAAATTTCCAGATGATTGCAAATTAGGAGCTGTCACTGAATCCCACACTGACACAAATGTTCTCCAGGAAGGGCTGACATAGACAAACAACTGGTGTCAGAGCCCTGGACTAAAACTAAATGCCAAGAAATGCATAATAGTATCCTTTGGGAAGTCATCCATCCCTGGTAACTATCATATTGACAACACACCACTTAGAGTTGACCCAGTAGTCAGGGACTTGGGGACACACATAGATAGTAATCTAGCCTTTGACTATCATGTGTCTAGAGTAGTGTGGAAATCATTCTATGTTGTGCAACTTATAAGCAAAGGTATGGTGTCTAGGTCCAAGGAAGTCATTGTTCCACTATATTCGGCATTCATCAGACCTATCATTGAGTACAGGGCCCCTTTGGTATGTACCTAACCAGGCATATCCAACAAATGGAACATCCACAGAGGTTCCTCACTAAAAGAATACAGGAAGTAACTAAAATTGTCCTATGTAGACTGCCTCAAGGCCCTATCCCTGTATTCTGTCTCCTACAGGCTGTTGAGGGGAGATCTATGTCTGTCATACAGGGCATTGTCAGACCCCACTCTGATGGACCTCCTGCATATCAGCAAAACAAACAGGGCCAGAATTACCTGTTATAAAGACTTAAACCTTGCCTGTGATATAAATAGGACCTGCTGGAGAGACAGGTATGTATCCCAGAGACCCTGTCTCTGGAACAGGCTCCCCATCCATGTGAAGTAGATTTCCACCCTAACCCAATTCAAGTGCAACTTGGACAATTGGATGGGGAACAAGAAATTCATCCCTGGTTTGGTACCTATGTCTCTAAGGGATGCAGGGAACCTGTAAATGGTTCATCTCCCAGGCCCCTCCTTGCAAATGTTTCATCTCCCAAGCCCCTGCTTACACTTATCAAGGGTATCAGAACTTGTCAGAGATTTGGGATGCATGGCTACACTTAAAAAGGCTCTTGTGGTCATTAGCCAAGTAAACACCTATGAACATATGATTCTAGTGACTTCCTGATTTAGACTTCCCTTTTCCTAGACCACCCCTCCCAGATACTTGAAGCTGTTAATCTGTTCCTGTATTTTCCCATCTATCTCAGTTCTCAGCTTCTTCTGATTTTCCCATTTGCTGTCATTACTACTGTCTTATCTGTACTCAAGTTTCAGCCCATGTACCTTCAGTTTTACATTCCATTCCCCTATCCTTTCTTGAAGATCTTGCTCAGAGTCTACCTGTAATGCCACATTGTCTGCATACAGCATCTTTTCTGATCTGTCCCCTCTGACCTGTTAGTTAAGAAGGAAATACCTGAGAACATAGCACCTGCTTAGGCTAAGAAGAAGGAAATGTTTGATGAAATATCACCCGCTAAGGCAAAGAAAAATTGAATTCATGACATAACACTTGTGAAATGTTGTTTTTCAGTTTTGGCCTATGCTTGTTTATGGCCAGTGCCTTGTTTTATAAATGCATCTGTGGGAAACCTATTTCTCAACTGTGTAGAATTTCACAGAATGTCCATATTTTTGCTTCATATTCATAAAATCTGTGTGTTTCTGGTACATCATTGAGGACTGAAGATACTAAATAATGTCAGACATTTGTGTTTCAGACTTCTTATCCTTCAGAAAATGCTCGCTAATCCAAACCTGTTATTCTGTGAACTATGCGAGCTTATAAAAGCAATATTTGAAATCTGTTGCTAATGTTGGTCATTTGTCTCCAATATTTTGACTGCCTTGTATAAGTCTACAACTAGATTAATCCCTTCTCCCATTTCAGTTTGTATTACATTCTCAGTTTCTCCCATGCTGACAATATTCATGTGTTCTGTAGGTTCTGTATAGGTACTTACTAGGTTAATGACTTCAATTTTATATCTTGTCTAGAAATGAAAATACATGTTGTATAAACACTGTGATCATTCCAGGACTCTCTTGTGCATGTCTGCAACAGGAATAGAAGATGGGATAAAGGCAGTTGTAGACATACACAGGAGAGTCCATTTGTACATTATGTGCTGCACTATGAAGACAGTAGAATCAGGCCAAAGGTTTACTCAGTGCAATAAATGCACACATGAGAAGTTTAATCACAAACAGGGTACTATGACCATGGTATTTATACACAACAGCATGTATTTAAATTAGGTGCTCTAATTCTTCAGCCACTCTCATTGGTGAGATAACCATGATGTCACTGGTGTGTAAGGTTTACTCAGTGCATAACATGTACACATGACAAGTTTAATCACAAACAGGGTACTATGACCACAGTGTTTATACAGCAGCATGTATTTAAATTAGGTGTTCTATTTCTTTGGCCACTCTCATTGGTGAGATAGCCATGATGTCACTGGTGTGTAAGCTTTACTCACAGCATAACATGTACACATGAGATGTTTAATCGCAGGCAGGGTACTATGACCACAGTGTTTATACAGCAGCATGTATTTTCATTTCTGGACAAGATATAAAGCAAAGCATGTTTATAATTAAGAAATATGGCAACAATTGCTCTGTACAGCAAATGCAGAAACTTGGACACCTGCAGGGATACCTACAAACACTGTGCAGCTTCTGAACAACAACAAGACATATTGAATTGAGTTATATAGGTGTGTCACATTGCAGGTGCTTCAGTAAGCAAACACATACTTTGTACCTATTCAGTTTTCACAGTGCAGTATTCTGCAATGTGATTCGCTACCTGGCCATGGGTGATAATGTTATGTTTACTTTTGTATATCTTACCAACTGTTCCCTGCAGCCTCTGGGTGTCTGGGATGCAGTACAGAACAGTTTCTTCAGTCAGTAAAATAAAAACAATTTGTTGGCATAGGAACAGTAAGCTTCACCAACAGACACAAAGCTAAATATGTGTTTTACAGTCAGGATATTGTGTTGTGAGGGACTGTAATTTGCCTGTTCTGTGGTCATTGGTAACTGTGATTCAGTAATATTTCTTTCACTCTGGCCATCACTGTGGATTTATTATTTTACTTTTTTAAATTAGGTGTTTTACTTGTTCAGCTACTATCATTGGTGAGATAGCTGTGATGTCACTGGTGTGTGAGGGTTAGTATGTGTGGTTGTCACTAAGGGTTTGCCCGCACAACAATGCAATAAGTAACTATTGTACAACACTGTACATACATGACATGCTTATCTTGTACAAGAGTGATCTGCTGCACACAGCATTACTGTATAGTTCACTGTGGTGACATTGCCCAATCATGTTGTGTTGTAATCACAACTGGACTCTCATTGTTTTGGCTGCACTATATATTACAGCCCACAATTCATGTATTTATGAACTGTGGTCACTCATATCATTTGCATACCTGCTTCATAGTTGCACTTCTCTAGGTATGCAGTTGACTATCCCCTCTCCATAATATTTCAAAAAGATTATGAACTGTGTAGGTAGCTGGCATGTGGTTTTAGTCACCAGCCATACAAAGCTGATTACAGTGTTTATGAAGGCCATCCTTGGTTTCATGAACAGTGAGCAAAAAGTTGATATTTAAGTATTTAATTGGTTTAAATGTACTTTAATTTGTGTATCAGGATGTCAGATGATGCACTTTTAGTATTACTTTTTTAAAAGTAGTGCTATCACTATTACTATCCATTATTTACATCTTACCCATGTGCCTTCCTTTTCAGAGTACTCTGGTCACCTTCGCTCGGTATGAAGTACTTACAGATATCACTGATGTTCCAGAAACTGATGATTACATCACCAACAATCAGGGCAAAGTGGAACTGGACAGAGATAGCAGCACAGATGCCCAAGAATCCACAGATTTTAACCCATGCAACCAGTCCAGTGAAACCAGCACCACTGTCTCAGATGCTGAAGACCTCACTCCCTGCGGTGAGAGAAACATCACAATCCCAGCTGCTGCAGACCTCATCTCCTGCAATGAAGACAAGGCTGATGTGAGTGGTGAGAAAAACTTCACTGTTCCAGATGATGAAAACCTCATCCCTTGCACTCAGGACATGGCCAATGTGGGCAATGGCACAAACACCAGTATACATGATACTGAAGAGCTCATACTCTGCACCCAGGACAAGGCTGACATGGGGAATGATACAAACTCCACTGTACCTTATACAGAAGAGCTCATGCCCTACACTCAGGACAAGGCTGACATGGGGAATGATACAAACACCACTGTACCTTATACAGAAGAGCTCATGCCCTACACTCAGGACAAGGCTGACATGGGGAATGATACAAACACCACTGTACCTTATACAGAAGAGCTCATGCCCTACACTCAGGACAAGGCTGACATGGGGAATGATACAAACACCACTGTACCTTATACAGAAGAGCTCATGCCCTACACTCAGGACAAGGCTGACATGGGGAATGATACAAACACCACTGTACCTTATACAGAAGAGCTCATGCCCTACACTCAGGACAAGGCTGACATGGGGAATGATACAAACACCACTGTACCTTATACAGAAGAGCTCATGCCCTACACTCAGGACAAGGCTGACATGGGGAATGATACAAACACCACTGTACCTTATACAGAAGAGCTCATGCCCTACACTCAGGACAAGGCTGACATGGGGAATGATACAAACACCACTGTACCTTATACAGAAGAGCTCATGCCCTACACTCAGGACAAGGCTGACATGGGGAATGATACAAACACCACTGTACCTTATACAGAAGAGCTCATGCCCTACACTCAGGACAAGGCTGACATGGGGAATGATACAAACACCACTGTACCTTATACAGAAGAGCTCATGCCCTACACTCAGGACAAGGCTGACATGGGGAATGATACAAACACCACTGTACCTTATACAGAAGAGCTCATGCCCTACACTCAGGACAAGGCTGACATGGGGAATGATACAAACTCCACTGTACCTTATACAGAAGAGCTCATGCCCTACACTCAGGACAAGGCTGACATGGGGAATGATACAAACACCACTGTACCTTATACAGAAGAGCTCATGCCCTACACTCAGGACAAGGCTGACATGGGGAATGATACAAACACCACTGTACCTTATACAGAAGAGCTCATGCCCTACACTCAGGACAAGGCTGACATGGGGAATGATACAAACACCACTGTACCTTATACAGAAGAGCTCATGCCCTACACTCAGGACAAGGCTGACATGGGGAATGATACAAACACCACTGTACCTTATACAGAAGAGCTCATGCCCTACACTCAGGACAAGGCTGACATGGGGAATGATACAAACACCACTGTACCTTATACAGAAGAGCTCATGCCCTACACTCAGGACAAGGCTGACATGGGGAATGATACAAACACCACTGTACCTTATACAGAAGAGCTCATGCCCTACACTCAGGACAAGGCTGACATGGGGAATGATACAAACACCACTGTACCTTATACAGAAGAGCTCATGCCCTACACTCAGGACAAGGCTGACATGGGGAATGATACAAACTCCACTGTACCTTATACAGAAGAGCTCATGCCCTACACTCAAGGCTGACATGGGGAATGATACAAACTCCACTGTACCTTATACAGAAGAGCTCATGCCCTACACTCAGGACAAGGCAGACATGGATAGTGAGGAAAATACCTCTGTCCCAGAAAATGATGTTTTGGTCTACCACACTCAGATCAAAGTGGTTAAAGACAGTGACAGTAGCACAGCTGAACAGTTGGATAGATCATCTGTATTTAAGAAATTTCATTTTAATTTCAAAAGATTTTGTTTTGCTGTTCGCAAATTTTTTGCTGACCTGAACTGCTTTCATAATAATGCTGATGAAATTAATTAAAAGAAAAACAGTAAGTAAATCCAAATGGCCACAAATGCAGAAGAACTCAAAAATATAACAAATAAAGCAATTAAAAACATTACACCACTTCCTGTTCTAAATTAATTTTAGAACTGGCTTTATACTAACATGCCCTTTCAGTCCAGATTCCTTGTCAGCACAGAGCAAGTTTTACCCATCTATATTCAGAACTTTCAGTTTCTGAAACAACATCACCCCCCTAAGTTTGTCTTAAATGATAAGTGAAACTGCAAACTTAAAATAGTGAGAATCTCCTATCACATTAATTTGTTTAAATAATGCAATCATTCTAACACATCTTCTGCCATCTGATAAATGATGATATATTTGTTCTTTGAGTTTTCTGTTAGTTTTACCAACATAATTGTAATTACAGCTATTATTTATTTATTTGTTTAACATTTGTTTACTGGGAAAGTCCAACTGGACACAGGTCCTTTTTCAGCGGAGACCCGGGTAGAAAAGCTCCATGAGTAACAGTAAATTTTAATGCATGAATTACAATAATCAATAAAGTATAAAGTAAACAAAATGTAGTATACATAAGAAAATACAAATTTGTTACATCATGACAACAAAACCTAGGCTTTGAACATAGCTAGTACTATTTGTAAAGTATGACTTATGTCAAGATATAAGGTTAAGACAGGCCGGTAGAAATAAAAGATTAAACACCGGGGAAGAGGTTGGATATGGTTGGGGTATACTGTGGTGTATCAGAGCATTTATGAGGGGGTTAGTACAGGAACATAGCCACTTACTTTTTAGATAAGCTTTAAGTGATGGCTTAAAGTGGTTAGTGGATGAGATTGAGAGAATGGAGTTAGGAAGGGAGTTCCATATTTGAGATATATAGCTGGAAAATAAAGATTCTCCTGCAGTGTTGTTGGCCTTGGAGATGGTATGTAAGTTCTTATTGTTAGAGCGAAGTGGTCTGCTGGAACAGTAAGGAAGGATGAGATTTTGTAGTGCAGGGATTCTGGTCAGTTCTGTTACAATTCTGTGAGTTAGAGACAGTTGGTTGTAAAGAATAATGTTGGGAAGCTCAAGCCAGTCTAGTATCCTTAAAGCTGTACAATGATGTGTTCTATATGGGCAGTCAGATGCAAACAGCAATTTTATTATAACATGCTTCTAGCTTAGATAGGTCAGTTTTCCTAAGATTAGTTAAAATTGGAAAGGCATATAGTAGAGTGGAGACCAGATGGCTTTGTGCTTATGTAATTTTGGCCATTTTGGTCAGGAACCTTTTGTGCCTATATAAACTTCCAAGTTTTTATGGACTTTTTATTTTTAAGGAGACATGTAAGCCAAATTTTAGGGTATTGTCTATTTCCACTCCAAGAAGCTTTGTATGGGTTGTCGGGAAGATGATAGCATTGTCTTTGGCTATTATGTTAAATGGTGGGCATGTGATAGATGTCTTGTTAGGTTGGAAGAGTAATAATCTAGTTTTGTTTGGGTTCAGGATTAGATGGGCATTGGCTAACCATGTTTCAGCAGAAGTGAAAGATTCCTGTGTTTGAGAATGAAGAGCTGATAGATAAGTGGTAGCACAGATAAGTGTTGAATCATCTGCATACTGTATTATAGAACCACGTGGAGTAGGTGTGTGTAGATTATTAGTAAACAGGGAGAAAATTAGAGGGCCCAAGATAGATCCTTGGGGATGCCAATGGATAAAGGAAGGTGAGGAGATAGGTCACCTTGCCATAGAACAGATTGCTGATGGCCAGATAAATTGTTAGTAAGCCAAGCTGTGAAAGATGGTGAGAAGGATATTTCAGTTAATACATTTATTAGTTTGGAATGGTAGACCATATCAAAAGCTTTTGATAGGTCTAGAAAGATGGCAGATACAAGGTTGTTGTTATTCCTGTGATGGCTTACGGTATTAGTGAAGGATAAGACAGCAGTAGTGGTACTATGTGATGGGCGAAACCCATGCTGAGTGTTTGCGAGAAGGTTATTTGTTAGTAAGAATTTCATGACCTTGCGATGAATACACCTTTCGAGTAGCTTAGAAAGAGGTGAAAGAATAGCAATTGGATGATAGATTGTCAGTTCTGTGGAAGGTCCCATTTATGAAATGGGATTACAGGGGAGATTTTCCACAGTTGATGAACCTTGTTTTCGAGAATGAATCTATTTATAAGGATTGATACTGGGAAGGCTATAGATTCAGCTGCAATTTTGAGGTATTCACTGGGTAAGTTATCTACGGCAAGTGTAGTAGGTTTTAGTTTCTGTAGTAGTTTTTTATAGTGGCTGTAGGAACTGGGGAGAAAGAGAATGAGGCATTGCTAGTTGGAGACTTGACTGGTTTGGTATCAGGAGTAGGGGTTTGCTGCTTGGAAAGGGCAATTATAGATTCAGTAAAATGTTTGTTAAAAATGGTAGCTATGTTATTGGAATTGTTGTGGATGTTTGGGGTTGGTGTAGTAGATTTTCCTGAGTGAAGGACTGAGTTTATAGCAGGCCAGATTTTTTGAAGGTTTTATGTGTTTTGAATGTTATGATAGAAATGTATTTTATCCTGTTTTATTTGTTTTTTTGCCTCATTTCTAAGTTAACCAAAAGGAAGAAAAATTGTCAAGTCTGTCACCAATAAACAAAAAAGGCAATTTGGAAGGAGAGGATCACTGAAACTATAATTAAAACCTCTTCAGGTCAACTTTATTCACATAAGCACAGTACACACATTAACACTTGAATTCCACACTATGTTTTAATTTTACCCAACTTCAGATGTCAAATACACACAACCTTGTGTGTCTCTCTTTATATATACACCCAATTATTTATTATCCAATAAAATCAACACCCCAATTAGTGTTCCATAACTGTGTCCCCTTAATATTAAAACTAAAATTTCATCTCATATAATATAAAAACATCACAAATAAGACAATGTATGTAAATTGTTGTAACCACTTTGCCTTAAAATGTTATAAAATAAGTGCATTATCAAAATTAGTAATTTGATCAAGATCTGAAAAACTATAATATATATTGCATATCTGATATATGTAGTGGTAGAGTTCCAGCTAGTGGACATTTTAAAAATGTAAAACTTGTAATGTATCTGTTACATAAACATCATATCTTATTTATTTTTATTTATTTATTTATTATCATTTGTTAACCAGGTTGGTCCAACTGAGCCAGGGTCCCATTTTCAGTGGAGACCCGAGGAGAAAAGCTCCAGATACATTTCACAATATAAAAACAGAGATATATTTACAAAGGTAAAATATGAAGTTGTTATACATAGAAAATAAGAATCACAATTTTACAGAGTTGTGTACAAGTTGCATGGTGTTACTATAGAACAGCAATAAAATGTTTACATGTAGAAACAGTATTTACAAGAATCAGGTTATAGGTCTACAGTAATAGATGTATTAGAGAGACAATTAGAAAAATCTGATGTATGCAGAGAGTCAGGAGATAGAACTAACAGGAGAGCAGTAAGATGTCAGGTAGGAGTTTGACAAGGACAGGACCAGGCCTTTAGTAGGTAGTTTTTAAGTTCGAGTTTGAATTGGGCTTTATGGGGGATAATTCTTATATTATAGGGGAGGGCATTCCAGGTATGAGCAACAGAGAATTTATAAAGGGATTTACCAATATTTTAGTGGGTTTGTAGATGTTGAGAAGATTTTTGTCAGATGTACGAAGCTGGCGATGGGGGTTATAGAGTGATACTGGGTTTGAGATGGAGGGACAGGATGTAGGGTTGTAGAGTATAGAGTGTGGAATGTGTAACTGTGGAAGAAGTTGTTTTGGAATTCAGGCCAGAGTGAAGTCTTAAGAGCTTGGCAGTGGTGTGATTTATATGGTTGGTTGGAGGCAAATCTAGCTATTTTGTGGTAGGTTTGTTCTAGTTTGGAGAGGAGAGATGACTGAAGGCTAGTGAGCACTGGAGCTGCATACAGAAGACAAGGTAGGAGAAGAGATACAGCAAGGGAGGGTTTGGTGGGGGTAAGAGTGGTTTATGATTACGGTACTGAAGTCCAAGTTTTTGGTTGGTTTTCTTTATACATTGATTGATATGTATGTCAAACTTTAGTTCGTCAGCGATAGTTACACCAAGTAATTTAGTATAGGGTTCAGGTGTGATGCTAGTATTGTTAAGTGAGGTAATAGAGAAGGAGGATTTAAGATGTATCATTTTTTTGTTAGGAAAAGTAGAAGCTTTGTTTTTTGGGGTTTAATATTAATTGATTATCAGTGAGCCAGGTTTCAATGGAGGTGAAGGTGTCTTGGGTATGTGCAAGGAGTTCTGGGATACTGTGGGCAGTGGTGATAAGGGTTGAATCCTCAGCATATTGTAAGAGTGTAGAAAGGTTAGAAGCGGTATGTAGTGTGTTAGTGAAGATATTGAACAAGAGGGGTCCCAGGATGGTACCTTGGGGAACACCGGTGATGATGGGTAGAAATGGAGAGGTGACCAATTGCCAGTGTATAGATTGTTGTCTGTTTGATAAGTAACTAGAGAATCAGTTTATAGAAGGGGTAGACAGGTGGAGATCAGAAAGTTTGGATAGCATTTTGGGGTGGGAGACTGTATCAAAAGCCTTTGAAAAATCATGGAATAGACAAGAAACTAGGAAGTTATTATCCTGGGCTTCTGCTACAGTTTGGGTGAAAGAGAGTAGTGCAGTAGATGTACTGTGGTTGGGTCTGAATCCATGTTGGCTGGGAGTAAGAAGATTGTTATAGGTTCATAGGTGTGTACTAGGCTAATGGTCCTGGAGCCTTTACAAGCCTAGCCCATAGGATTACCCTGGCATTGTGCCACCCGACCTTAGTTCCCAGTCTAGCAAATGTTTAAGTAGTTGGGTGTGGATACATTTCTCAAGAATTTTGGAGAGTGGGGAGAGAATGGCAATGGGGCGATAGTTGGATGGGTCTGTGGAGTTACCTCCTTTGTGGAGAGGGGTTGTGAAAAAGGATTTCCAAATGTCAGGGACAAGGGCTTTGGTAATAGAATGATTTATAAGGATAGATACAGAATAAGCAATTGAATTGGCAGCAATTTTGAGGAATTGGGGGTAATTTATCAACTGAGAGAGAACAAGCTTTGAGTTTGTTCAGTTGTGTTTTGATGAATGCAGTGGTAACAGGTTGAAAGGAGAAAGTAATGGGGGAAGGGGGACTGGGAGGTAGTGGTAGAGAAAAGGCAGTGGGACTTTGTTGTGTTAGTTTTTGAATTGATTCTATGAATGTGTTTGTTTAAAAGTGCTGCAGTCTCTGAGGCTGAGTTGAGAGGGAAGGGGTTGGGGGTTGGTGGTTTGCTAGGATATAGGATTCTATTAACTGTATTCCAAAATTTCTTAGGGTTGTTGTGTGGGCTACTTTGGCTGGAGTTAAAGAATTTTTTTTGTCTTTAATGACCAGTTTTTTACTCAAGTTCCTAAGTTGTTTGTAATGTTGAAGTAAGGTAGGGGTTTATTTTTGATCCAAGTTTTCCAGGCAATATCCTTCTGATGCATAATACAGTGTGTTTGCTTAGTGAGCCAGGGGGCACAGTTTGATTTTACCCTAATTTTTCTGGTTGGAGCCATAGAGTTGAGAACATCGAGGAATGTCTTGTTGAAAGTAGCTACTGCGTCATTAAGGGGGAGGTTATGAAGGAAGGTCCAGTTGATGTTGGACAGTATAGAGTTGAACTTAATGGGGTTGAATTGAGTTAGATTATGACATTCTCTGTAATGGTGTTGTTTGCGAGAATGGTCGCTGAGTGAGTTGGGAAGGATGCCAGGGCTATGACAGAGACTGGGGTCAGAAGTAAGGATCCAATCCAGTATGGAACCTGTAGTAGAGTTTTTGTTGGTCCTGGTAGGGGAGGATATAAGTTGGTGGAAAACAAATAGATTGAGGCTGTGAGTTGAAGAAGAGTGGGATAGTGAACTCCAATCAATGCTGACATCACCAAGTATAATAGTTTCATAGAGAACATGTTGGGTTAGCCAGGAGAGAAAGTTTTCTAGAATAGGGATATTGTCACCTGGGGATATAAATGGATACAATGGCAAATTTTTTGTGAGGGTTGAGATGGCAGGTTACAACTAGGATTTCAGCAGGGGCAAAGCTGGGTAAGGAAGTAGGGAGTGGAGAAAGAGTAAGTTGGTCGGAATAAAGGATGGCTATGCCTCCACCTCTCTTGTTTGTTATATCAACACGATAGATGTTATATCCTGGGGTAGGATTTCAGAGGTGGAGATGTGGGGTTTTAACCATGTTTCTGACAGGGTAAGGATGTCAGGAGACTTAAGATGGATCCAGGCATGCAATGCTGGGATTTTGTTTACAATGGTTTGGATATTTAGAGAAAAAATAGTTAGAGATTTAGATGGAGGAGAATGTGCTTGGGGTAGTGAGTGATGGGGAGGGGTAGGGGTGATTGTTTGAGAGATGTGGATGAATTAGGTCCTGGGTTGGGGTGGATGTCCCCATCCAGGAGTAGTGAATCAGAGTGGTTGTCCCTGTCCAGGAGTAGTGAGTCAAGGAAGCTAAGTACTGGGGAGAGTAGCTTAAGAGTATAGGGAGTTCTATGTGTTTCAAAGTTGGAAAGAGATACATTAGGGTTGTTTTTTATTGTAAAGAGGTTGGAGGGAGAGATTGGGAATAGGTATGGTGAGATGAGAAATGTGGGTGGGTTACAGACAGAGAAGTAACTGTGAGAGAGGGTAGGAGTTGGTGATGTGAAATTCAGAGATGTATGATAGGATGTTGACAGTGATAGGAGGAGGAGGGGGATAGTAAAGTAAAGTAGCGACATTGTGAGGGAAGTATAAGGTGACTGAGTGTTGTGGTGAGTAAGTTGTGTTTTAGAAGAGAATAATGAGAAGTAGTGAAAATGTTTTGAAAAAGGAGAGGTAAGGAATATGCAGATAAGGGCTAAGGTCAGTTGGTAAAATGGATAGTACAGTATGTGAGAAGTTTAAGAGAAGGAGAAAGGTAGTTGAGTGGGAGGAGATAGAAAGTTGGGTGAGGGGAGAGGTAGGTTGAAGGGGAGGGGTCTAAGTGGTTAGCTATGAGAGATTGGCTGATTGGAAGTGGGGAGGAGTGTAGGGAGTATAAATCTAATGACTGTGGGGGGGTGGGAATGGGGATAGGGTAGGGGAGCGGAGAGAGCCTGAGCAGAGTGAGGGCAAATGGAGCAGGATGACCCGGTTAAAGGAAGCACAAAGAAAAACAATCATACAAAAATGTATCTTGCTACTATAGAAAATCAAACACAGTCTACAATACTAATTTCATCTTCATGTTAAAAGTATTCCTAAGCCTTATTTATGTTCACCCTGTTATAACTTAGCAGCTCTCATTTTCAATAGGGGTGTGATGGATATACTTTCATTTAGACCTGGGATTTTGTTAGCTTCTAAAGTGACTTGCCACCATAATTCTTTGTATTCAGTTTGTGTTTCCCATGGTCCACCCCTTTGATCTTTTTGTATATCCTCCAAAACAAAGAATAAAAACTTAGCTTTTGTACATTTTTGGTATGCTTGTACAAGGCATTTTTTTCATTCTTGGTTTGGATATCATAGTTATGCTCATATATTCTTCTCCTGAGCTGTCTTTCAGTTTTTCCTATATAAAACTGGTCACAGGCTTCACATAGTGCTAGGTATACTAAACCTACCATATTACAGTTGTAATATTTCTTTCCTTCTACACATTTATTCCCACATTTTATATGGACAGATTCTCTATGTAAAATAAATGGACATTGGGAACATGTTCCACATTTAAATGTTCCCTTTCTTTTGGCTTGATGAGTGTTAGTTCTACTCTTGTCACCCTCTAAAATCTCTTTTAAATTTTGTGCTTTCTTATATACAGTACTCAGTGGTGCTTTTTCTATCTCCTTTATGTCAGTCAGTGCAGTAAACCTCTCCCATTCCCTCTCAATAATGCGTTTCACATTGTTGGCATTTCCATTATATTCAGTAATGAAGGCCCTCTTATATCTGTTCTCTGTTTTTTGTTGTGGTTGTATAATCTGCCCATCTGTCAGTATATTCTCCCCCAGTATGGGTTTAAATCTATCTTTCCTTCCTTCTGAAACTTCCACTTTTACTTCTTGAATTAACCTCTCATGGTACCCCCTTTCTTTAAATAGGTTCCCTAGGAAATTACATTCCAACTCAAAATCTTCCTCTTCTGACATCATTCTACTACACCTGGCATATTGTCCTTTTATTGTGCTTCTTTTTTGATGGAAAGGGTGAGCACTTATGTAGTGGAGAGAGGAGTTGGAAAATGTCTCCTTCCTGAATATTTTGGACTTAAACCCATTGTGCTTTTTTGTATGGTTACATCCAAGTAATTTAGTGTGTCATGGGAAATATTATAAGTAAACTTTAAGAACTCAGTAGTATTCCATATGTAGGTTATAAACTCTTTCAGCTTATCTATTGATGCTGTCCACAAAATACAGATGTCATCAAGGTATCTTTTGTATAAAATCCAGCATTCTTTGTATTCTGAGTGATATATAAATTTCTCCTCCCAGGCTGCTAATACAATATTTGCATAGGTGGGGGTACATGCAGCCCCCATAGCAACCCCTTTTATTTGCTGAAAGAATTCTCCATTAAAAATATGTAATTGTTCTTTAATACAAGTTCTATCAAATATTGGCACAAGAGAAAATCAATTTGTTGCATGTTTTTATTTTGTAATAAAGCCTCCTCAAATAGTTTGGGTGTATATGGGTGTATATATAAAGAGAGACACACAAGGTTGTGTGTATTTGACATCTGAAGAAGTTGGGTAAAACAAAAAGTAGTGTGGAATTCAAGTGTTAATGTGTGTACTGTGCTTATGTGAATAAAGTTGACCTGAAGAGGTTTTAATTATAGTTTCAGTGATCCTCTCCTTCCAAATTGCCTTTTTCACTCATTTCTAAGTTCCTGATACTGTTGTTTAGAAACTACTGTGTTAGTCTTATGCCATAGTTCACAGGCTTTATCTCTAGTTTTCAAAAGGGCCCTGGTGTCTCTGCTTAGCCAGGGGCATAGTTTGATTTTACTCTGATGGTTCTAACAGGGGCATGTGCATTTAATATATCTGAAAAGGATTTAGTAAAGTGGTTCACTGCATCATCCAAGTCAAGGTATTTGAGTGGAGTCCAATTGCACCTTTGTAGGTCAGCTAGGAAGTTGTCAAGATTAAAGTTATATTTTTTTCTAAGTTGTTTAAACATAGTAGGTTTTGGTGGGAATGTGTGTTGTCATATAAGAAATGTGGGTAGGTGGTTGCTCAGACCATCAGGAAGGCAACCTGATTGGTATGAGTGAGAGGAGTTATTTAGTAATATCCAATCCAGGGTTGATTGTTTTTTACTAGCTTTATCTATTCAGGTAGATTCTTGAATAGTTTCAGAAAAGCAGGCGTTGCCAAAACTAATAAAAAGAAAAAAGCCACCAGCCACGAACAAACTCCTTCCATAAAATGTAAGGACCAGGTAATCCACGAGACCAACAGTTTGGTTAACGCTTTTATTCACCACACATAAAAACATGCGTTTCGCCCTAACCAAAGGACTTCATCAGACAAATACAATAAAATCCATTCAGTTTAAATACTTCCCATAACTATTAATTTGATTTGGAAACCAATGATTTCCTAGTTATAAAATTCAAATGAACAAATCACAGTGTCTTATTCTTGCATATTAATGTCTTCCTTTTAAAGTGTCTTGTGCTTTACTCAGTATTGACCTACATACAATTCAGGTTTTCCTCTAAATATATAATTACAATAAAATAAGTAAATAAGTAAATAAATAATTTAAAAACCTCCATACTAAAAAATTATTTATTAAAAAGTTAAATATTTTAAATTGATGTTATATTTCCAAAAACAGTGAAACCAATACATTCAAATGTTTTGTTTTGTCAAATTCTCCTGTGTGTATGTTTACCCCCTCTAGTGTCCATATTTAATAATTACATGAAATTTTAATCAGATGTTGTTAGCGCTTAATTTTAAATATTCTGCCGAGG
>NC_056730.1:572166590-572210880 GCF_019279795.1 Protopterus annectens
GGGTAATGGGGGGGGATGACGAATGATTTTCTGCTACAGTTTGGGTGAAAGAGAGTAGTGCAGTAGATGTACTGTGGTTGGGTCTGAATCCATGTTGGCTGGGAGTAAGAGGACTGTTATAGGTTCATAGGTGTGTACTAGGCTAATGGTCCTGGAGCCTTTACAAGCCTAGCCCATAGGATTATGCTGGCATTGTGCCACCCGACCTTAGTTCCCAGTCTAGCAAATGTTTAAGTAGTTGGGTGTGGATACATTTTTCAAGAATTTTGGAGAGTGGGGAGAGAATGGCAATGGGGCGATAGTTGGATGGGTCTGTGGAGTTACCTCCTTTGTGGAGAGGGGGTTGTGAAAAAGGATTTCCAAATGTCAGGGACAAGGGCTTTGGTAATAGAATGATTTATAAGGATAGATACAGGATAAGCAATTGAATTGGCAGCAATTTTGAGGAATTGGGGGATAATTTATTAACTGAGAGAGAACAAGCTTTGCATTTGTTCAGTTGTGTTTTGATGAATGCAGTGGTAACAGGTTGAAAGGAGAAAGTAATGGGAGAAGGGCGACTGGGAGGTAGTGGTAGAGAAAAGGCAGTGGGACTTTGTTGTGTTAGCTTTTGAATTGATTCTATGAATGTGTTTGTTTAAAAGTGCTGCAGTCTTTGAGGCTGAGTGAAGGGGTTGGGGGTTGGTGGCTTGCTAGGATATAGGATTTTATTAACTGTATTCCAAAATTTCTTAGGGTTGTTGTGTGGGCTACTTTGGCTGGAGTTAAAGAATTTTTTTGTTTTTAATGACCAGTTTTTTATTTAATTTCCTAAGTTGTTTGTAATGTTGAAGTAAGGTAGGGGTTTTATTTTTGATCCAAGTTTTCCAGGCAATATCCTTCTGATGCATAATACAGTGTGTTTGTTTAGTGAGTCAGGGGGGACAGTTTGATTTTACCCTAATTTTTCTGGTTGGAGGCATAGAGTTGAGAACATCGAGGAATGTCTTGTTGAAAGTAGCTACTGTGTCATTAAGGGGGAGGTTATGAAGGAAGGTCCAGTTGATGTTGGACAGTATAGAGTTGAACTTAATAGGGTTGATTTGCGTTAGATTATGACATTCTCTGTAATGGTGTTGTTTGCGAGAATGGTCGCTGAGTGAGTTGGGAAGGATGCCAGGGCTATGACAGAGACTGGGGTCAGAAGTATGGATCCAATCCAGTATGGAACCTGTAGTAGAGTTTTTGTTCGTCCTGGTAGGGGAGGATATAAGTTGGTGGAAAACAAATAGATTGAGGCTGTGAGTTGAAGAAGAGTGGGATAGTGAACTCCAATCAATGCTGACATCACCAAGTATAATAGTTTCATAGAGAACATGTTGGGTTAGCCAGGAGAGAAAGTTTTCTAGAATAGGGATATTGTCACCTGGGGGGATATAAATGGATACAATGGCAATTTTTTGTGAGGGTTGAGATGGTAGGTTACAACTAGGATTTCAGCAGGGGCAAAGCTGGGTAAGGAAGTAGTGAGTAGAGAAAGAGTAAGTTGGTCGGAATAAAAGATGGCTATGCCTCTACCTCTCTTGTTTGTTATATCAACATGATAGATGTTATATCCCGGGGGTAGGATTTCAGAGGTGGAGATGTAGGGTTTTAACCATGTTTCTGACAGGGTAAGGATGTCAGGAGACGTAAGATGGATTCAGGCATGGAATGCTGGGATTTTGTTTACAATGGTTTGGATATTTAGAGAAAAAATAGTTAGAGATTTAGCTGGAGGAGAATGTGCTTGGGATAGTGAGTGATGGGGAGGGGTAGGGGGTGATTGTTTGAGAGATGTGGATGAATTAGGCCCTGGGTTGGGGTGGATGTCCCCATACAGGAGTAGTGAATCAGAGTGGTTGTCCCTGTCCAGGAGTAGTGAGTCAAGAAAGCTAAGTACTGGGGAGAGTAGCTTAAGAGTATAGGGAGTTCTATGTGTTTCAAAGTTGGAAAGAGATACATTAGGGTTGTTTTTTATTGTAAAGAGGTTGGAGGGAGAGACTGGGAATAGGTATGGTGAGATGAGAAATGTGGGTGGGTTACAGACTGAGAGGTAACTGTGAGAGAGGGTAGGAGTTGGTGATGTGAAATTCAGAGATGTATGATAGGATGTTGACAGTGATAGGAGGAGGGGGATAGTAAAGTAAAGTAGCGACATTGTGAGGGAAGTATAAGGTGACTGTTTGAGTGTTGTGGTGAGTAAGTTGTGTTTTAGAAGCGAATAATGAGAAAAAGTGAAAATGTTTCGAAAAAGGAGAGGTAAGAAATATGCAGAGAAGGGCTAAGGTCAATTGGTAACATGGATAGTAAGTATGTGAGAAGTTTAAGAGAAGGAGAAAGGTAGTTGAGTGGGAGGAGATAGAAAGTTGGGTAAGGGGAGATGTAGGTTGAAAGGGAGGGGTCTAAGTAGTTAGCTATAAGAGATTGGCTGATTGGAAGAGGGGGAGGAGTGTAGGGAGTATAAATCTAATGACTGTGGGGGTGGGTGGCAATGGGGATAGGGTAGGGGAGCAGAGAGAGCCCGAGCAGAGTGAGGGCAAATTTAGCAGGATGACCCGGTTAAAGGAAGCACAAAAAAAAAAACAATCATACAAAAATGTATCTTGCTACTATAGAAAATCAAACACAGTCTACAATAGTAATTTCATCTTCATGTTAAAAGTATTCCTAAGCCTTATTTATGTTCGCCCTGTTATAACTTAGCAGCTCTCATTTTTAATAGGGGTGTGATGGATATACTTTCATTTAGACCTGGGAGTTTGTTAGCTTCTAAAGTGACTTGTCACCATAATTCTTTGTATTCAGTTTGTGTTTCCCATGGTCCACCCCTTTGATCATTTTGTATATCCTCCAAAACAAAGAATAAAAATGTAGCTTTTGTACATTTTTTGGTATGCTTGTACAAGGCGTTTTTTTTTTCATTCTTGGTTTGGATATCATAGTTATGCTCGTATATTCTTCTCCTGAGCTGTCTTTCAGTTTTTCCTATATAAAACTGGTCACAGGCTTCACATAGTGCTAGGTATATTAAACCTACCATATAACAGTTGTAATATTTCTTTCCTTCTATACATTTATTCCTACTTTTTATACAGACAGATTCTCTATGTAAAATAAATGATCATTGGGAACATGTTCCGCACTTAAATGTTCCCTTTCTTTTGGCTTAATGAGTGTTAGTTCTACTCTTGTCACCCTCTAAAATCTCTTTTAAATTTTGTGCTTTCTTATATACAGTACTCAGTGGTGCTTTTTCTATCTCCTTTATGTCAGTCAGTGCAGTAAACCTTTCCCATTCCCTCTCAATAATGTGTTTCACATTATTGGCATTTCCATTATATTCAGTAATGAAGGCCGTCTTATATATTTTCTTTGTTTTTTGTTGTGGTTGTATAATCTGCCCATCTGTCAGTATATCCCCCCCAGTATGGGCTTAAATCTATCTTTCCTTCCTTCTGAAACTTCCACTTTTACTTCTTGAATTAACCTCTCAGGGTACCCCCTTTCTTTAAATAGGTTCCCTAGGAAAGCTCAAAATCTTCCTCTTCTGACATCATTCTACTACACCTGGCATATTGTCCTTTTATTGTGCTTCTGTTTTGATGGAAACGGTGAGCACTTATGTAGTGGAGAAAGGAGTTGGAAAATGTCTCTTTCCTGAATATTTTGGATTTAAACCCATTGTGCTTTTTTGTATGGCTACATCCAAGTAATTTAGTGTGTCATGGGAAATATTATAAGTAAACTTTAAGAACTCAGTAGTATTCCATATGTAGGTTATAAACTCTTTCAGCTTACCTACTTATGCTGTCCACAAAATACAGATGTCGTCAAGGTATCTTTTGTATAACATCCAGCATTCTTTGTATTCTAAGTGATATATAAATGTCTCCTCCAAGGCTGCTAATACAATATTTGCATAGGTGGGGGTACATGCAGCTCCCATAGCCACCCCTTTTATTTGCTGAAAGAATTCTCCATTAAAAATATGTAATTGTTCTTTAATACAAGTTCTAGCAAATATTGGCACAAGAGAAAATACATTTGTTGCATGCTTTATTTTGTAATAAAGCCTCTTAAAATAGTTTGGGTGTAAATGGGTGTATATATAAAGAGAGACACACAAGGTTGTGTGTATTTGACATCAGAAGAATATGGGTAAAACAAAAAGTAGTGTGGATATCAAGTGTTAATGTGTGTACTGTGCTTATGTGAATAAAGTTGACCTGAAGAGGTTTTAATTATAGTTTCAGTGATCCTCTCCTTCTAAATTGCCTTTTTCACTCATTTCAAAGTTCCTGATACTGTTGTTTAGAAACTACTGTGCTAGTCTTATGCCATAGTTCACAGGCTTTATCTCTAGTTTGCAAAAGGGCCCTGGTGTCTCTGCTTAGCCAGGGGGCATAGTTTGATTTTACTCTGATGGTTCTAACAGGGCCATGTGCATTTAATATATCTGAAAAGGATTTAGTAAAGTGGCTCACTGTATCATCCAAGTCAAGGTATTTGAGTGGAGTCTAATTGAACCTTTGTAGGTCAGCTAGGAAGTTGTCAAGATTAATGTTATGTTTTTTTCTAAGTTGTTTAAACATTGTAGGTTTTCATGGGAATGTGTGTTGTTGTATCAGAAATGTGGGTAGGTGGTTGCTCAGACCATCAGGAAGGCAACCTGAATGGTATGAGTGAGAGGAGTTATTTAATAATATCCAATGCAAGATGGATTGTTTTTTTACTAGCTTTATCTATTTGGGTAGATTCTTGAATAGTTTGTGTAAAACCATGCAAGTTTATGGGATGAATGGGGTGATCTGTATCATGCAAGCCAGTCTAAATTAAAATAACCCAGTATGAAATCCTCTTGACTAAGGGTACTGTTTGCCCAGTGCAATAGATGTTATCTACATAGTTGGGGCATTATTTCCAAGTGGGATATAGCAGCCAATTATATTGTGTTTTTTCTTGAATTTATAGTTAGTGTGGTGTAGATGATTTCTGCACTGTTCAGTTGTGGGGTTTTGCAGTCAAGGAAAGTTAAAGTGAGATTGTCTTTAAATAGGATAGAAACTCCACCTCCTCTTTTGTTGAGTCTATCCACCCGTAGTATGGAGTAATCTGAGGGTAGTATTTCATTATCTTTTGTACCTGGTTTTAGCCATGTTTCAGTGATTATTACTCATAAACAAAGACATTGGTAACCTCCAAACTCTGGACCCCACCCAGTTCGGGTTTGTGAAAGGCAGATCATGCCTCCTGAACCTGACCGACTTCTTTGAGGCAGTCACCGAAGCCGTAGACAAGGGTAAGGTGGTTCACACAGCCTATCTTGACTTTGCCAAGGCTTTCAACACCATCCCCCATTCTGAAATTATAGCTACACTTACTAAACTAGGTATAAATCCCTACGTCACAAGATGGGTTGCCAACAGCTCACTGACAGAATCCACACTGTAAAAGTTGCAGACTCCAAATCTGACTTAAACCAGTGACAAGTGGAGTACCACAGGGTCCACTCCTGGGACCTCTCCTGTTTGGTATCTACTTCTCTGAAATACAGGCTAACACAGAAGGCCTTTGGCTAACAAAGTTCACAGATGACTGCAAACTAGGAGCCATTGTTGAGTCCCCAAATGATGTGGACATCCTACAGAAGGGCCCCACTGAGACAGATGCCTGGTGTCAGAGCCATGGCCTCAAGCTCAATGCCAAAAAGTGCATTGTCATCCCCTTTGGTAAAAACTCTGTACCCATAAACTACCACATAGGCAGCAGTCTACTTAATGCCGAATGTGTGATAAGAGATCTTGGGACCCAGGTGGACAGTAGTCTCTCCTTTGATAATCACATCGCCACAGTAGTCAGGAAATCCTTCTATGTAGCACACCTAATCACAAAAGGGTTCTCATCCAGGAAAAATTAGGTCATTGTTCCCCTCTACTCGACAATAATTAGACCCATTATAGAGTACAATGCCCCTTTTGGAATGTACCTCACAAGATATCAGCAGCAGCTGGAAAGGCCACAGAAGTACCTCACAAAGAGGATTACTGGCCTCAAAAAGATGCCTTGCACTGACCATCTCAAAAAACTCCAGCTTTACTCCTTAGCATATCACCTACTCCGAGGTGATGTCTGCCTAACATATAAAGCTATGTCAAACCCAGAGCTGTGGGACATGCTACACTTAAAGAAATTCCAATCCTTCTGAGCTACATGCTCTAGGGACCTAAACCTTGTCACCACAATAAACAGGATATGCTGGAGAGATAGATTCCTGTCCCAGAGACTTCCCATACTCTGGAACAAGCTACCCATCTATGTCAAGCAAAGCTCCTCATTAGCACTCTTCAAGAAAAATTTTGAGTGGATGAAAACTAGGAAATACACCCCGGGAACCACTTATGTGGTTCTGCTTGACAGGGTCAATGGGAAAATAAGTTTCTTGGGTGGTGTAAGCCAGGGAACCTTGTTGGCTAGGCTTACTAAGGCACTTAGGCCGATAGCCTAGTACCTACCTATGAACCTATGAACCTATGTCTGGGGAGTATGTGGCTAGAGTGGCATGGAGGATGTCTAATTTGTTAGCTATACTTCTAATATTAATGTTCGTTAGCAATAGGTCTGATTTTTTTTATGTTTAGAATTGGATGGGTAGGGGTGTTGAGACTAGAGTGACTAGGAGGGTTGGTGTTTTCTGAGAGTTGTCCAGGGTTTGGGTGGATGTCACCACTAAGCAGTAGCCTAGAGGCAATGTTAGTAAGTAATTTCAATCGCTTGATAAGCTCATTGTTGAATAACTGATGGCTATAGTGACTATCATTAGCAGGTATTATTTTAAGTGGAAAATATTGGAGGCTAGTAATATTGACAAGTATAGGAGAGATGCTTTGTATGGGATGTCGGGGAGATGACAGCATTGTCTTTGGCTATTATGTTAAATGGTGGGCATGTGGTAGATGTCTTGTTAGGTTGGAAGAGTAATAATTTAGTTTTGTTTGGGTTCAGGATTAGATGGGCATTGGCTAACCATGTTTCAGCAGAAGTGAAAGATTCCTGTGTTTGAGAATGAAGAGCTGATAGATAAGTGGTAGCACAGATAAGTGTTGAATCATCTGCATACTGTATTATAGAAATATGTGGACTAGTTGTGTGTAGATTACTAGTAAAGAGGGAGAAAAGGAGAGGGCCTAAGATGGATCTTTGGGGGACACCAATGGATAAAGGAAGGTGAGGGGATAGGTCACCTTGCCATAGAACAGATTGTTGATGCCCAGATAAATGGTTATTAAACCAAGCTGTGGCAGATGGAGAGAAGGATATTTCAGTTAGTACATCTATTAGTTTGGCATGGGAGACCATATCAAAAGCTTTTGATAGGTCTAGAAAGATGGCAGATACAAAGTTGTTATTCCTGTGATGGTTTACGGGATTAGTGAAGAATAAGGGAGCAGTAGTGGTACTATGCGTTGGGTGAAACCCATGCTGACTTTTTGAAAGAAGGTTATTTGTTAGTAAGAATTTCATGACCTGGACATGAATACACCTTTCGAGTAGGTTAGAAAGAGGTGAAAGAATAGCAACTGGATGATAGATTGTTAGTTCTGTGGAAGGTCCCCCTTTATGAAATGGGATTACAGGGGAGATTTTCCACAGTTGATGAACCTTGTTTTCGAGAATGAATCTATTTATAAGGATTGATACTGGGAAGGCTATAGATTCAGCTGCAATTCTGAGGTATTCACTGGGTAAGTTATCTGTGGCAAGTGTAGTAGGTTTTAGTTTCTGTAGTAGTTTTTTTATAGTGGCTGTAGGAACTGGGGAGAAAGAGAATGAGGCATTGCTAGTTGTAGACTTGGCTGGTTTGGTATTAGGAGTAGGGGTTTGCTGCTTGGAAAGGGCAATTATAGATTCAGTAAAATGTTTGTTAAAAATGGTAGCTATGTTATTGGAATTGTTGTGGATGTTTGGGGTTGGTGTAGTAGATTTTCCTGGGTGAAGGACTGAGTTTATAGCAGGCCAGCTTTTTTGAAAGTTTTTTTTGGTATGTTTTTTGAATGTTATGATAGAAATTTATTTTATCCAGTTTTTTTTTGCCTCATTTCTAAGTTAACCAAAAGGAAGAAAAATTGTCAAGTCTGTCACCAATAAACAAAAAAGGCAATTTGGAAGGAGAAGATCACTGAAGCTATAATTAAAACCTCTTCAGGTCAACTTTATTCACATAAGCACAGTACACACATTAACGCTTGAATTCCACACTATGTTTTCGTTTTACCCAACTTCAGATGTCAAATACACACAACCTTGTGTGTCTCTCTTTATATATACACCCAATTATTTATTATCCAATAAAATCAACACCCCAATTAGTGTTCCATAACTGTGTCCCCTTAATATTAAAACTAAAATTTCATCTCATATAATATAAAAACATCACAAATAAGACAATGTATGTAAAATGTTATAAACAGTTTGCCTTAAAATTTTATAAAATAAGTGCATTATCAAAATTAGTAATTTGATCAAGACCTGTAAAATTATAATATATATTGCATATCTGATATATAGTGGTAGAGCTTCATCTAGTGGACATTTTAAAAATGTAAAACTTGTAATGTATCTATTACATAAACATTATATCTTGGTACTATAGGAAATCAAACACAGTCTACTATACTAATTTCATCTTCATGTTAAAAGTATTCCTAAGCCTTATTTATGTTTGCCCTGTTATAACTTAGCAGCTCTCATTTTCAATAGGGGTGTGATGGATATACTTTTGTTTAGACCTGGGATTTTGTTAGCTTCTAAAGTCATTTGCCGCCATAATTCTTTGTATTCAATTTGTGTTTCCCATGGTCCACCCCTTTGATCTTTTTGTATATCCTCTAAAACAAAGAATAAAAACTTAGCTTTTGTACATTTTTGGTATGCTTGTACAAGGCATTTTTTTATTGTTGGTTTGGATATCATAGTTATCGTCATATATTCTTCCCCTGAGCTGTATTTCATTTTTTCCTTTATAAAACTGGATACAGGCTTCACATAGTGCTAGGTATACTAAACCTACCATATTACAGTTGTAATATTTCTTTCCTTCTATACATTTATTCCTACATTTTATATGGACAGATTCTCTTGTAAAATAAATGGACATTGGGAACATGTTCCGCATTTAAATGTTCCCTTTCTTTTCTTGATGAGTGTTAGTTCTACTCTTGTCACCCTCTAAAATCTCTTTTAAATTTTGTGCTTTCTTCTATACAGTACTCAGTGGTGCTTTTTCTATCTCCTTTATGTCAGTCAGTGCAGTAAACCTTTCCCATTCCCACTCAATAATGTGTTTCACATTATTGACATTTCCATTATATTCAGTAATGAAGGCCCTCTTATATCTGTTCTCTGTTTTTTGTTTTTGTTGTTTAATCTGCCCATCTGTCAGTGTATTCCCCCTCAGTATGGGTTTAAAATCTATCCTTCCTTCCTTCTGAAACTTCCGCTTTTACTTCTTGAATTAACCTCTCAGGGTACCCCCTTTCTTTAAATAGGTTCCCTAGGAAATTAATTCCAGCTCAAAATCTTCCTCTTCTTCCATCATTCTACTACACCTGACATATTGTCCTTTTATTGTGCTTCTGTTTTGATGGAAATGGTGAGCACTTATGTAGTGGAGAAAGGAGTTGGAAAATGTCTCCTTCCTGAATATTTTGGATTTAAACCCATTGTGCTTTTTTGTATGGTTACATCCAAGTAATTTAGTGTGTCATGGGAAATATTATAAGTAAACTGTAAGAATTCAGTAGTATTCCATATGTAGGTTATAAACTCTTTCAGCTTATCTACTGATGCTGTCCACAAAATACAGATGTCATCAAGGTATCTTTTGTATAACATCCAGCATTCTTTGTATTCTGAGTGATATATAAATTTCTCCTCCCAGGCTGCTAATACCATATTTGCATAGGTGGGGGCACATGCAGCCCCCAAAGCAACCCCTTTTATTTGCTGACAGAATTCTCCATTAAAAAATATGTAATTGTCCTTTAATACAAGTTCTATCAAATATTGGCATGAGAGAAAATCAATTTGTTGCAAGTTTTTATTTTGTAATAAAGCCTCCTGAAATAGTTTGGGTGCATATGGCTGTATATATAAAGAGAGACACACAAGGTTGTGTGTATTTGACATCTGAAGAAGTTGGGTAAAACAAAAATGTAGTGTGGAATTCAAGCGTCAATGTGTGTACTGTGCTTATGTGAATAAAGTTGACCTGAAGAGGTTTTAATTATAGTTTCAGTGATCCTCTCCTTCCAAATTGCCTTTTTCACTCTTTTTTAAGTTCCTGATACTGTTCTTTAGAAACTACTGTGTTAGTCTTATGCCATAATTCACAGGCTTTATCTCTAGTTTTCAAAAGGGCCCTGGTGTCTCTGCTTAGCCAGGAGCATAGTTTGATTTTACTCTGATGGTTCTACCAGGGGCATGTGCATTTAATACATCTAAAAAGGATTTAGTAAAGTGGTTCACTGCATCATCCAAGTCAAGGTATTTGAGTGGAGTCCAATCGCACTTTTGTAGGTCAGCTAGGAAGTTGTCAAGATGAAAGTTATGTTTTTTTCCAAGTTGTTTAAACATAGTAGGTTTTGGTGGGAATGTGTGTTGTCATATAAGAAATGTGGGTAGGTGGTCGCTCAGACCATCAAGAAGGCAATCTGACTGGTATGAGTGAGAGGAGTTATTTAGTAATATCCAATCCAGGGTTGATTGTTTTTTACTAGCTTTATCTATTCGGGTAGGTTCTTGAATAGTGTGTGTAATACCATGCAAATTTATCTGATGGATGGGGTGATCTGTATCATGCAAGCCTAAATTAAATCTAAATTAAATTAACCAAGCATGAATTCCTCCTGACTAAGGGTACTACCTGCCCAGTGCAATAGACATTCTATAACTGGGACATTATTTCCAAGTGGGATATAGGAGCCAATTATATTAAGTGTTTTTCTTGAATTTATAGTTATTGTGGTGTAGATGATTTCTGCACTGTCGAGATGTGGGGTTTTGCAGTCAAGGAAAGGTAAAGTGAGATGGCCATTAAAGAGGATAGCAACTCCTCATTTGTTGAGTCTATCCACCCGTAGTATGGAGTAACCTGGGGGTAGTATTTCATTATCTTTTGTACCTGATTTTAGCCATGTTTCAGTGATTATTACTATGTCTGGGGAGTATGTGGCTAGAGTGGCATGGAGGATGTGTAATTTGTTGGCTATACTTCTACTATTAATGTTCATTAGCAATAGGGCTGATTTTTTTCTGTTTAGGATTGGATGTGTAGGGGCGTTGATACTAGAGTGACTAGGAGGGTTGGTGTTATCTGAGAGTGGTCCAGGGTTTGGGTGGATGTCACCACTAAACAGTAGCCTAGAGGCAATGTTGGTAAGTAATTTCAATTGTTTGATAAGCTCATTGTTGAATAACTGAAGGTTATAGTGACTATCTTTAGTAGGTATTATTTGAAGTGGAAAATATTGGAGGCTAGTAATATTGACAACTGTAAGAGACATGGTGAGATATGTACATGGAGTAGTATGGTAAGGTGGGTTAGTGGTGTGATTAAAAGTGGGTGTCTGGTATGTGTTTTGGTGATAAGTAGTGAGGTGAGACAGTAATATGAGTGTACTAAGAAGTGATAGGTGAAGCATGAGCATGTTGTAGGTCTAGGAGGAGGAACCAGAATAACAGGAAGTGCATGTAATTGGATGGATAAAGTGAGGGAGTGACAGCCTAGTGAATAAGAGTAGAAGCTCTGGGGTGGGTGGGATATGGGGGCAGGGTAGGGGAGCAGAGTGAGCCCAGAGGGTGAATGGAATGGGGAGAGCAAGCCCCAGCAGAAGGGAGTCCAAAAAATCAGGAGCCAGGAAATGTAAGTAAGGCAATACACTATGTCAGATCGTTTAATCTTACAGAAAACAAATGTTGCTAGCAGGCCTTTTAAGGATGAGTAGAGCTAAGGGAATTGGGACTGAACTAAAATTTTGTTTTGGAATAGTTTTGATCTTAGACTCTGGAGCTCACCTCTTTGCATACAGAGGGAATAGGGATCTTATACAATTAGCAGAGTATGTCACCACCTTCTGGCCAACTTGATTAAAGCTCTCCAAGTTGGAAGCTGAATGGAGCTCATGCATCTGTACTCAGCTCACAATGATAGTCACAAAGTAGGAGAAAATTGTTAAAACAATTCAATGACATTCACCTAATGATTAATTGTAAAGGAAGGCTTGTGTATAAAAGTAAGTTGAGATTTCCCAAGGCTGATTTGAGCTTTTGCTGAAACTTTGCTTTAGAACCAGAAATGGGGAGGGGGTGTAAATCCCGAGGCTTGTGGATGGCCTGAGCAAACTGAAAAAAGAACCAATAGACAGACTGTGATCAGAAAGTGAATAGTACAGTTCTAGGAGAAATGGAGACAAACTGGGAGAGATTAGAGGATATTAGTCAGAGAGTGATGGAGGGATTATTAGAACACAGAGAGTGGGTATAAGAAATGGTACACTAAGTAGGTATAGTGATAAATGTCCAGGGAAGAGTAAAGAATCACAAAGAATAGGAAACAGTGTATAGGCAGACCATAATAGACAAATTATTATTATTTAGAAGACATATTGGATTAATAAGTTATTCAAACATATTAATGTGTTGGCAGATTCTCACTGTTTAAGGTTTGCAGTTTCACTGAATTATAAAACAAGCTTTCACGAAAATGCTTCTTCTGGTTGTGTATGCATAACAACTTCAAACTGCAATTTATAAAAATTAAAACAATTAAAATATGACACCACTTCCTTTTCTTCCTTAATTTTAAAATTGGCTTCATACTAACATACCCATTCAGTCCAAGATCCTTGTCAGCACAGAGCAAGTTTTATACATCTATATTCTGCATTTTTGGCTTCTAAAACAAAATTACCACCAGTACATTTTAATAAATGATCTATAAAATGAAATAATTAATTAAATATGACTTAATTTACCTGTTAAATATCTTTGTGATTCCTACAATGGATTTTATTTATTTATGTAATGTTGATAAAATAAAACTTTGTTTTGATTCAATAAAATCATAATGTAAATGTACCATATATGCAAATGTGTTTTCATTCATTTGTGTTTTACTAGCCTGCAGCCTTGATGGTATGATGTGTTAGTGACTCATGTGCATTATGTCACATTGTTACAAAACAGTACATGGTATATCCGAGGGTTAGTGATTCATATGCAGCATGTTACATTGTAACAAAACAATACATGGTATATTAGCATTAGTGATTCATGTGCAGTATGTTACATTGCAACAAAACAGTACATAGTATATCCTAAGGTTAGTAACTCATGTCCAGCATGTTACATTGTAACAAAACAGTACATGGTATATCCTAAGGTTAGTGATTCATGTGCAATATGTTACATTGTAAAAAAACAGTACATGGTATATCCTAGGGTTAGTGATTCATGTACATTATGTTACATTGTTAAAAAACAGTACATGGTATATCCTAGGGTTAGTGAGTCATGTGCAGCATTTGACATTGTAACAAAACAGTAGATGGTATATTAACATTAGTGATTCATATGTGTAAAAAACAGTACATGGTATATTAGCATTAGTGATTCATGTGCAGCATGATACATTGTAACAAAACAATACATGGCATATCATAGGGTTAGTGATTCATGTGCAGTGTGTTAAACAGAACATGGTATATCCTAGGGTGCAGCATGTTACATTGTAAGAAAACAGTACATGGTATATCCTAGTGTTAGTGATTCATGTGCAGCAATTTACATTATAACAAAACAGTCCATGGTATATTAGCATTAGTGATTCATGTGCAGTATGTTACATTGTAATAAAACAGCACATGGTATATCCTAGGGTTAGTGATTCATGTGCAGTATGTTACATTGTTACAAAACAGTACATGGTATATTAGCATTAGTGATTCATGTGCAGTATGTTATATTGTAACAAAACAGTACATGGTATATCCTAGGATGCAGCATGTTACATTGTAACAAAACAGTACATGGTATATCCTAGGATTAGTGATTCATGTATAGCATGTTACATTGTAACAAAACAGTACATGGTATATCCTAGGGTTAGTGATTCATGTGCAGTATGTTACATTGTAACAAAACAGCACAAGATATATTAGCATTAGTGATTCATGTGCAGCATGTAACATTGTAACAAAACAGTACATGGTATATCTTAGGGTTAGTAATTCAAGTGCAGTATGTTACATTGTAACAAAATACTACATTGTATATCCTAGGGTTAGTGATTCATGTGCAGCATGTTACATTGTAACAAAACAGTACATGGTATATCCTAGCATAAGTGATTCATATGCAGCATGGTACATTGTAACAAAGCAGTAAATGGTATACCCTAGGGTTAGTGATTCATGTGCAGCATGTTACATTATAATGAAACAGTACACAGTATATTAGTTGTAGTGATTCATGTATAGCATGTTACATTGTTACAAAGCAATACAGGGTAAATTCTAGGGTTAGTGATTCATGTGCAGCATGATACATCGTAAAAAACAGTACATGATATATCCTAGGGTTAGTGATTCATGTGAAGCATGGTACATTATAATGAAACAGTATATGGTATATTAGCATTAGTGATTCATGTATAGCATGTTACATTGTTAAAAAGCAGTACATGGTATATCCTAGGGTTAGTGATTCATGTGCAGCATGTTACATTGTAACAAAACAGTACATGGTATATCATAGGGTTAGTGATTCATGTGCAGCATGTTACATTGTAACAAAACAATACATGGTATATCCTAGGGATAGTGATTGTTGTCCAGCATATTACATTATAACGAAACAGTACAAGGTATATTAGCATTATTGATTTATGTATAGCATGTTACATTGCTACAAAGAAGTACATGGTATATCCTAGCATTAGTGATTCATGTGCAGCATGTTCCACTGTAACAAAACAGTACATGATATAAACCTGGGTTAGTGATTCATGTGCAGCATGATACATTGTAACAAAACAGTGCATGGTATATCCTAGGGTTAGTGATTCATGTGCAGCATGTTACATTGTAGCAAAACATTACTTGTTATATCCTAAGGTTAATGAATCATGTGCAGCATGTTACATTGTAACAAAACAGTACATGGTATATCCTAGGGTTAGTGATTCATGTGCAGTATGTTACATTGTAACAAAATAATACATGGTATATCCTAGGGTTAGTGATTCATGTGCAGCATGTTACATTGTAACAAAACAGTACATGGTATATCCCAGAGTTAGTGATTCATGTGCAGCATGTTACATTGTAACACAAAAAGTACATGGTATATCCTATGGTTAGTGATTCATGTGCAGTATGTTACATTGTAATACAATACTACATGGTATATCCTAGGGTTAGTGATTCATGTGCAGCATATTACATTGTAACAGAACAGTACATGGTATATACAAGGGTCAGTGATTCATGTGCAGCATGTTACATTGTAACAAAACAGTGCATAGTATATCTTAGGGTCAGTGATTCATGCGCAGTTTGCTACATTGTAAATAAAACAGTACATGGTATAGTAGCATTAGTGATTCATGTGCAGTATGTTACATTGTTACAAAACAGTCCATGATATATTATCATTAGTGACTAATGTGCAGCATGTTACATTGTAACAAAACAGTACATGGTATATCCTAGGAATAGTGATTCATGTGTAGCATGTTGCATTGTAACAAAACAGTACATGGTATATCCTAGGGTTAGTGATTCATGTGGAGTATGTTACATGGTAACAAGACAGTACATGGTATATCCTAGGTTTAGTGATTCATGTATAGCATTTTACATTGTTACAAAACAGTACATGGTATATCCTAGGGTTAGTGATTCATGAACAGCATGTTACATTGTATCAAAACAGAACAAGGTATATTAGCATTAGTGATTCATGTGCAGCATGTTGCATTGTAACAAAACAGTACATGGTATATCTTAGGGTTAGTGATTCAAGTGCAGTATGTTACATTGTAACAAAATACTACATTGTATATCCTAGGGTAAGTGTTTCATGTGCAGCATGTTATATTATAACAAAGCAGTACATGGTATATCCTAGGGTTAGTGATTCATGTGCAGCATGTTACATTATAACGAAACAGTACATGGTATATTAGCATTAGTGATTCATGTATAGCATGTTACATTGTTACAAAGCAGTACATGGTATATCCTAGGGTTAGAGATTTATGTGCAGCATGCTACATTGTAACAAAACAGTACATAGTATATCTTAGGGTTTGTGATTCATGTGCAGCATGATACATTGTAACAAAACAGTACATGGTATATCCTAGGGTTAGTGATTCATGTACAGCATGGTACATTGTATCAAAACAGTACATGCTATATCCTAGGGTTAGTGATTCATGTGCAGCATGTTACATTATAACAAAACAGTACATGGTATATTAGCATTAGTGATTCATGTATAGCATGTTACATTGTTACAAAGCAGTACATGTTATATCCTAGGGTTAGGGATTCATGTGCAGCATGTTACATTGTAACAAAACAGTACATGGTATAAACTAGAGTTAGTGATTCATGTGCAGCATGATACATTATAATGAAACAGTACATGGTAAATTAGTTGTAGTGATTCATGTATAGCATGTTACATTGTTACAAAGCAGCACATGGTATATCCTAGGGTTAGTGATTAATGTGCAGCATGTTACAATTTAACAAAACAGTACATGGTTCATCCTAGGGTCAGTGATTCATGTGCAGCATGGTAAATTGTAACAAAACAATACATGCTATATCCGAGAATTAGTGATTCATGTATAGCATGTTACATTGTTTCAAAGCAGTACATGGTATATCCTAGGGTTAGTGATTCATGTGCAGCATGTCACACTGTAACAAAACAGTACATGGTATAAACTAGGGTTAGTGATTCATGTGCAGCATGTTACATTGTAAAAAAACAGTACATGGTATATCCTAGGGTTAGTGATTCATGTGCAGCATGTTACATTGTAACAAAACAGTACATGGTATATCCTAGGGTTAGTGATTCATGTGCAGCATGTTACATTGTAACAAAACAGTACATGGTATATCCTAGGGTCAGTGATTCATGTGCAGCATGATACATTGTAACAAAACAGTACATGGTATATCCTATGGTTAGTGATTCATGTGCAGCATGCTACATTGTAACAAAACAGTACATGGTATATCCTAGGGTTAGTGATTCATGTACAGCATGTTACATTGTAACAAAACAGTTCATGGTATATCCTAGGCTTAGTTATTCATGTGTAGCATGTTACATTGTAAAAAACAGTACATGGTATATCCCAGGATTAGTGATTCATGTGCAGCAGGTTACATTGTAACAAAACAGTACATATTATATCCTAGGTCAGTGATTCATGTGCAGCATGTTACATTGTAACAAAACAGTACATGGTATATCCTAGCATTAGTGATTCATGTGCAGCATGTTACATTGTAACAAAACAGTACATGGTATATCCTAGGGTTAGTGATTCATGTGCAGCATGTTACATTGTAACAAAACAGTACATGGTATATCCTAGGGTTAGTGATTCATGTGCAGCATGTTACATTGTAACAAAACAGTACATGGTATATCCTAGGGTTAGTGATTCATGTGCAGCATGTTACATTGTAACAAAACAGTACATGGTATATCCTAGCATTAGTGATTCATGTGCAGCATGTTACATTGTAACAAAACAGTACATGGTATATCCTAGGGTTAGTGATTCATGTGCAGCATGTTACATTGTAACAAAACAGTACATGGTATATCCAGGGTTAGTGATTCATGTGCAGCATGTTATATTGTAACAACACAGTACATGGTATATCTTAGGGTTAGTGATTCATGTGCAGCATGTTACATTGTAAAAAAAACACTACATGGTATATCCTAGGGTTAGTGATTCATGTGCAGCATGTTACATTGTAACAAAACAGTACATGGTATATCCTAGCATTAGTGATTCATGTGCAGCATGTTACATTGTAACAAAACAGTACATGGTATATCCTAGGGTTAGTGATTCATGTGCAGCATGTTACATTATAACAAAACAGTACATGGTATATTAGCATTAGTGATTCATGTGCAGCATGTTACATTGTTACAAAACAGTACATGGTATATCCTAGGGTTAGTGATTCATGTGCAGCATGTTACATTGTAACAAAACAGTACATGGTATATCCTATGATTAGTGATTCATGTGCAGCATGTTACATTGTAACAAAACAGTACATGGTATATCCTAGGGTTAGTGATTCATGTGCAGCATGTTACATTGTAACAAAACAGTACATGGTATATCCTAGGGTTAGTGATTCATGTGCAGCATGTTACATTGTAACAAAACAGTACATGGTATAACCTAGGGTTAGTGATTCATATGCAGCATGTTACATTGTTAAAAAACAGTACATGGTATATCCTAGGGTTGGTGATTCATGTGCAGCATGTTACATTGTAGTAAAACAGTACATGGTATATCATAAGGTTAGTGATTCATGTGCAGCATGATACAGTGTAACAGAACAGTACATGGTATATCCTAGGGTTAGTGATTCATGTGCAGCATGTTACATTGTAACAAAACAGTACATGGTATATCCTAGGGTTAGTGATTCATGTGCAGCATGTTACATTGTAACAAAACAGTACATGGTATATCCTAGTGTTAGTGATTAATGTGCAGCATGTTACATTGTAATAAAACAGTACATGGTATATCCTAGGGTTAGTGATTCATGTGCAGTATGTTACATTGTAACAAAATAGTACATGGTATATCCTAGGGTTAGTGATTCATGTGCAGCCTGTTACATTGTAACAAAACAGTACATGGTATATCCCAGGGTTAGTGATTCATGTGCAGCATGTTACATTGTAACAAAACAGTACATGTTATATCCTAGGGTAAGTGATTCATGTGCAGCATGTTACATTGTAACTAGACAGTACATAGTATATCCTATGATTAGTGATTCATGTGCAGCATCTTACACTGTAACAAAGTACTACATGGTATATCCTAGGGTTAATGATTCATGTGCAGCATGTTACAGTGTAACAAAACAGTACATGGTTTATACTAGGATCAGTGCTTCATGTGCAGCATGTTACATTGTAACAAAACAATACATGGTATATTCTAGGGTCAGTGATTCATGTGCAGCATATTACACTGTAATAAAACAGTAAATGCTATATCCTAGCTGTAGTGATTCATGTGCAGCATATTACATTGTAACAAAACAGTACATGGTATATCCTAGCATTAGTGATTCATGTGCAGTATGTTACATTTTTACAAAACAGTACGTGGTACATCCTGGCATTAGTGATTCATGTTCAGCATGTTGCATTGTATCCAAACAGTACATCGTATATCCTAAGGTTAATGATTCATGTACATCATGTTCCACTATAACAAAACAGTACATGGTATATTCTAACATTAGTGATTTATGTGCAGCATGTTACATTGTTACAAAACCGTACATGGTATATCCTAAGGTTAGTGATTCATGTGCAGCATGTTACAGTGTAACACAACAGTAACATGGTATATCCTAGGGTTAGTGATTCATGTGCAGCATGTTACATTGCTACAAAACACTACATGGTATATCCTAATGTTAATTATTCATGTCCATCAGGTTACACTGTAACAAAACAGTACATGGTACATTCTAAGGTTAGTGATTCATGTGCAGCATGTTACATTTTAATGAAACAGTACCTGGTATATCCTAGGGATAGTGATTCATGTGCAGCATGTTACATTGTTGCAAAACAGTATATGGTATATCCTAAGGTTAGTGATTCATGTGCAGCATGAAACATTGTAACAAAAGAGTTCATGGTATATACTAGGGTCAGTGATTCTTGTGAAGCATGTTACATTGTAACAAAGCAGTACATGGAATAACCTAGGGTTAGTGATTCATGTACCACATGTTACATTGTAACAAAACAGTACATGGTATATCCTAGGGTTAGTGATTCATGTGCAACATGTTACTTTGTAAAATAACACTACATGGTATATCCTAGGGTTAGTGATTCAAGAGCAGCATGTTACATAGCTACAAAACACTACATGGTATATCCTAAGGTTAATGATTCATGTACATCATGTTACACTGTAACAAAACAGTATATGGTATAGCCTAAGGTTAGTGATTCATGTGCAGCATGTTACATTGTAACAAAATAGTACATGGTATATCCTAGGGTTAGTGATTCTTGTGCAGCATGTTATATTATAACAAAACCATACATGGTATATCCTAAGGTTAATGATTCATGTGCAGCATGATACACTGTAACAAAACAGTCCATGGTATATCCTAGGGTCAGTGATTCATGTGCAGCATAATACATTGTAACAAAACAGTACATGGTATATCCTAGCATTAGTGATTCATGTGCAGTATGTTACACTGTAACATAACAGTACCTGGTATATCTTAAGGTTAGTGATTCATGTGCAGTATGTTACATTGTAACAAAACAGTACATGGTATATCCTAGCATTAGTGATTCATGTGTAGTATGTTACATTGTAACAAAACAGTACATAGTATATCCTAGGGTTAGTGATTTGTGTGCAGTATGTTACAGTGTAACAAAACAGTACATGGTACATCCTAAGATTAGTGATTCTTGTGCAGCATGTTACATTGTAACAAAACAGTACATGGTATAGCCTAGGGTTAGTAATTTATGTGCAGCATGTTACATTGTAAAAAAAACACTACATGGTATATCCTAGGGTTAGTGATTCAAGTGCAGCATGTTACAATGCTAAAAAACACTACATGGTATATCCTAAGGTTAATGATTCATGTACATCATGTTACACTGTTACAAAACAGTACATGGTATAGCCTAAGGTTAGTGATTCATATGCAGCATGTTACATTGTAACAAAACAGTACATGGTATATCAAAGGGTTATTGATTCATGTACAGCATGTTACATTGTAGCAAAATAGTACATGGTGTATCCTAATGTTATTGATTCATGTGCAGCATGACACATTGTCACAAAACAGTACATGGTATTCCTAGGGTCAGTGATTCCTGTGAAGCATGTTACATTGTAACTAAACAGTATGTAGTATATCCTAGGGTTATTGATTTGTGTGCAGTATATTACAATGTAGCAAAACAGTACATGGTACATCCTAAGGTTAGTGATTCTTGTGCATGTTACATTGTAACAAAACAGTGCATGGTATATCCTAGGGTTAGTGATTAATGTACAGCATGTTACATTGTAACAAAACAGTATATGGTATATCGTAGGGTCAGTGATTCCTGTAAAACATGTTATAATGTAACAAAGCAGTACATGGTATATCATAGGATTAGTGATTCATGTGCAGTATGTTACATTGTAACAAAATAGTACATGGTATATGATAGGGTTCTTTACTTAAATGTACAGCAACAAGCTTGCACAGTGTGACCACCGTTTCTTGTACAAGTTAAATGTCTTGTACACTCACTGGGACACATTCAAAGGCTTGTTCTACTTAGCACAAGTCTAGCTCATGCCGTAACTTGGCTTCAGGTTAATATTCACAAGGATTTTGACTGTTTATAAATTTGGTAATACTGGTTAATGACATGTTACAATCTTGACAGCTAGTAAGCTGTATTATAGTTGTCGCAATGAGCTGATAGTAAAACAGCATTTTAATATATAAGACTGTTTTTCTTCTGATCATATAAAGCAGGTTTTTACCTTACAGTTTGAGCTTAAATTATTTTCTCATATTTAAATTGCTTGATTGTGTTACTGAATACCACAGATTCAGTACCAGGACTAAGTTACACTGTTAAAAAAGCATTGTGCATGTGGTACTGCATACAACAGATGCAGTACCAGGATTTAGTTACACTGTAACAAAAGCATTGTGCATGTGCATACAGCACTGAATACTACAGATTCAGTACCAGGACTAAGTTACACTGTAACAAAAGCATTGTGCATGTGCATGTGGTACTGCATACAACAGATTCAGTACCAGGATTTAGTTACATTGTGCATGTTACATTGTAACAAAACAGTGCATGGTATATCCTAGGGTTAGTGATTAATGTACAGCATGTTACATTGTAGCAAAACAGTACATGGTATATTCTAATGTTAGTGATTCATGTGCAGCATGTTACATTGTAACAAAAAACAGTACATGGTATATCCTAGGTTCATAGGTTCATAGGTTCATACTAGGCTATCTGCCCTACGGCATTTATAAGCCTAGCCAGAACGTGTTTGGCTTTCACCACCCATTTTAAATTAATTTTGCTATGCCCTTTTTTGAGGTTAGTATACTGTGCCCCTGTCTAACAGTGACACAGAAGTGATACCCAGGGTAAACCTACGATCTCCCATCCACTCATCAAGATTCCTCTTGATGAGAGTCAATGAGGGACTCTGCCTAACCTGGACTGGGATTTTATTCCAGAGTGAAGGGAGCCTCTGGGTTATGAATCTGTCCCTCCAGCATGTCCTATTTATTTCAGTGCTGAGGTTCAAGTCTCTCGAGCATGTAGCTCAATGGGATTTGGATTTTCTGAGGTGCAGCATGTCCATTAATTCCGGGTTGGACATGGCTTTATACATCAGGCACAGATCGCCTCTGAACAGGCGGTATGCCACTGAGTAGAGCTGGAGTTTCTTTAACCGGGCAGCATATGGCATCTGTTTGAGCCCTTTGATCCTCTTGGTGAGGTACTTTTGGGGTCTTTCTAGTTGCTGCAGGTGTCTGGTAAGGTACATCCCAAAAGGGGCATTGTACTCAATTATGTGCCTGATGAGGGATGAGTAAAGAAGCACGATGACCTCCCCTGATCTAGATGTGAATCCCTTCATGATTAGGTGGGCTATATAAAATGTTTTTCTAACCACTTTGGCCACGTGGTTGTCAAATGAGAGATTGCTATCAACTTGGGTTCTCAGGTCCCTAATTACTTCTTTGGTACTTAATGGATTACCACCTATGTGGTAATTTGTGGGCACTTTGTTTTTGCCAAAGGGGATGACTATACACTTTTTGGCATTTAGCTTGAGGCCATGGCTCTGGCACCAGTAGTCTGTTTCTATGAGGCCCTTTTGGAGGATGCTTGTGTCAGCTGGAGAGTCGATTATGGCGCCCAGTTTGCAGTCATCTGCGAACTTGGTCAGCCACAGTCCTTCCATGTTGGCCTATACCTCCGAGAAATATATACTGAACAAGAGAGGTCCCAGGACTGAGCCTTGTGGGACACCACTTGTAACTGGTTTGGAGTCTGACATGGCTCCAGCAATTCTAACCATGTGGGTTCTGTCCTTGAGCCAGTTTGCAACCCATCTAGTGACATAGGGGTTTATATTTAAGCTGGTGAGCTTATCTATAATGCACGAGTGGGGTATTGCGAAGGCGGCTGTAGCGACTTTGCAAGGTCCAGGTAGGCTGTGTGGACCACCTTCCCCTCGTCAATGGCCTTGATGACTGTTTCAAAGAAATCAACCAGGTTTAAGAGGCAGGATCTGCCCTTAACAAAGCCAAACTGGATAGGATCCAGTGTCTGTAAGTCCCCAATATCTTTATTTATGAGGTTCATGATGATCCTTTCCATAGCTTTGCAGACCAAGCAAGTCAGGCTTATGGGGTGATAGTTTCCAGGATCCGTTGAGGCACCACCTTTGTGGAGAGGGACCACAGTTGCTGTACGCCACTCTTTGGGTACATATCCTGTAGTAAGGCTGAGATTTAACAGTAGTTTTATGTTTGGGTTTAGCTCTTCTTGGAGTTCATGTAGGACACAGTCAGGGACACCGTCTGGTCCCATTGATGCTGTGTTTTTTGCTTTGGAGAGGGCGGCTCTTACCTGAGCATCTGAGATGTCGGGGGGGGCAGCACTCTGCTGGGATAGATATTTGCCCTTTTGGTGGGGGGGGGAGAAGTTTGCACTGAACCTGTCAGCCAGGATGTTGGCAATGTCTGTGGGTTCAGTGTATTTTTTGTCATTTTGGACTAATTCTGAGCATATCTGGGAATTACCACCCAGGTTCCTAACATAACTAAAGAAAGCCTTGTGATTATCCTTAGTGTCCTGTGCAATTTTTCTCTCGAAGCTGGCCTTAGATGATTTTATGAGTGCCCGTAGTTTTTTGCTAATGCTGATCAGAGATGCCTTCCCTTTTTGGAATTTTGCTCCATCATTTAGTAGCTTCCTCCTTCTACTGTAAAGTTTGTTTATGGCTGGGGTCCACCAGACAGGACGTCTGCCTTTGGAGGATTGGGTCTTGGTTTTATTTGGGATCGCATGATCCATGCATTCCTGAAGGTGTTCATAGAATGCATTTATAAAGTTCTCTTGGTCTGGGCCGTATTTTCCACAGGCCGGGGACTTTGAAGGATTCCACCTCAGTTTTGAGTGTGAAATTTGCTTTAGAAGTTTTTCACTGTGGTTTTCTGGACAGGGGGTGGGGTCGGGATGTAAATATCCAGTGAGATTAGTTTATGGTCTGATCTTACCAGTGAGGGATACACTTCTGGTCTGGAGCATAGAGTCCCCATGTTGGTGATGATCAGGTCCAGTATGGTTTCCCCTCTTGTGGGAGTGGTAACTAGTTGTTCCATAGCATTTGAGTTTATAAATTCTAGGAACCTTTGGGCTAGGGTGTTGGAGCTAGAGTAATGCTCCCAGTCTATGTTTGGGTAGTTGAAGTCGCCCAGTATAATGGTGTTTGGAGAGACCTTCATATTTTCCAGTGTTCTCAGGAAGGCCAAGTGGGGTTCCTGGGTTAGGGAGGGTGGTCTGTAGCAGGCTATAAACTGGAAGGCAGTTTTACCCACTGTTAGTTGCACATGGATAGTCACTGATGCTTCATGCTGTGCCACCAACCTGGAAGTGTGGGTATCTTTGATGAATATTGATACTCCCCTTCCTTTTGTGGGTCGGTCCAAGTTTTGGGGCCGAAAAGCATGGTATGAGGTATAACCTGGTAGTGCTGAGGTGCTCTCGGGAGCCTTGAACCAGGTTTCTGTTACTGCGCAGATATCGATGTTCCCCATGCTAAGGAGAGATTCGAGTGTGTGCATCTTGAGGTTTAGAATTCTGGCATTGAGTAGCATTACTCTTAGTTTCTTATCCCTTGTGATACCTATGGAGGTGGGTTTGTCTTTTGAGCCATGCCTAAAAAAGGCACTATGGGTGTAGCAAGAGCCTTTGCCAATATCTGAAAGCCCAGGGGTGACAGGTGCAAGCCGTCCCTAGCGAAGAATCATGGCTTGTTGAGCATGTCATCCCAGGCTGACAGGCATTGGATCCCCTTTGAATGACACCAATACCTAAGCCAATTGATGAAATTGATCATCTTGTCTTCATATTGTGGCATCATTCTTGGTAAGGGTAAGATGCTACTCAAGGTCAGGGTCATACCAGCCTGGGCCACATGCTCAGAGAGCTCCTCTATGTCTCTTTTCATGTAGTCCAGGGAGGTACATCTCAGGTCATTCACACTAGCATGGACAATGACTGAGTCATATTTGTACTTGCCTTGGAGTGACCTGAGTGCTTGTGTTATGTGGCGGATCCTAGCGCCCGACAGGCAGCTCACCATGACCTTCTCCTTGTTCAGCCTGGTGAGCGGGATGTCAGTGTGCCTGACGATAGAGTCACCTATTACAAGTGTATCAGGTGTGTTGTTTAGTCTTAAGGACTGTGACTGTTCGGCACACTGCCTTTGTGAGCTATGTGTTGCACGTGTTTTGTTTTGGGGTAGTGGTTGCTTGGGTGTCTGCTTTGGAGGTTTCTGCTGCTTAGGCAGATTTTTATTTAGAGCCTCCGAGTATGTTTTTGTGTGTTTATGTGTTTGGTTTGCTGTTGTGGTAGGTCTATGTGAGACTGGCATTGTAGTGAGTGTGGTTTCCTTCTCCTCCTGACTGGTTACGCCAGTACTGAGTTGAGAGAGCTTAGCCTCCAGTATGGCTATATGGATGCATCTCTCACATGTGTTGGAATTTGTTGGGAGGAGGAGAGGGTTGTCTGTATACATGAGGCAGTTGTAACATTGCCTCAAGATTCCCAGATTCACCAGCTGGACCGGAGAGAAGATTGACAACTGACCTTTTGACATGCTAGAATAGTATTGGGAATTCCTTTATAAATGAAAAAAAGGGCCAATGGGGAACAAGGTACACAAGGGGAGTTTGTGAGGGTGTAGTGCTTTTAATTTGTTAGTGCTGACTTATATAATTGCTTTAGTGAGCAAGTGCCAGGTAACTTAAATGCAATGTGTTACAGGTAACTTAAATGCAAAAATGACAAACAGTAACTTTCTTTTAAGTGAAACAAGGAAATGAGTACAGTAAGCAATGTAGATATCACTAGGGATCCACAGAAGCGCTGAAAAGCCGCGTTTTAGGTGGTATTAGCATTTCAGGGAAATAAGCAAACAAACAACAAGCATACAAAAAGAGCTAGATTCAGCAGGCCTGGATCTAGTCTACGCTACAGCAAACAAGGTGCACCAATTTCAGTAAGAAGCAGTTCAAATATGCAGGCACTATAAGCCTTTAACCAGAAATTCCCAGCTCAGAAGGGCAGAGTCCAGCCTCTCCTCCCACAAGAGTGCAGACCACGAACCCTTTTAATGTAAAATAACTGGCCTGAAGCTGAAGTGCTTAAACCAGAATGAATACACTTTTAGAATAACTGACACTGAGTCCTCAATCAGCAGTTCACAACTTAAAAGGATGTAAGCTACCTGTCCTGCCACTACAGTGCAGACCACAAAAATTCTTAATGTAAAACTACTGGTCTGAAGCCCAAGTGCTTAAACTAAAAGGCTTAGAATGAGTTACACCAAGAAGTAATAAATACAACTGAGTACTTTTAAGATGACGCAAAAGCAAAATAAAGTAGGAAGAAACATAAATACAGTAAAAGCAGATACATTTTTTTTTCAGAAAAGTAGCAAAAGCAGTAGTAAAAACAATTCACATGCAGTGGAAGCTAGCACACTTGAGTATGTAGCAATATTAGTCCACACACAGTTTGAAAAAATGTACTTAAATTAAAAAGGACTAAAAGCAAGTGCAGAAAGGGTTTATTAGGTAGAATGCGATAAAGAGATGGGACTGGGGGAGTGTCCTAGATCAAATCTACAGTGGGGCAGGCATTGCAAAAGCCACCAAATTTAAACTACAACCAAGAACAGGGAGGGGGGTGGGGAAGACAGTTTCAACAGAGCTAGAAATGAGGGATGACAGTGCAAATTATAAAACCACAAAAAGTGCAGAAAATATACTTAAATCAGCTTATGTCCAGTTGATGTATGCAGACAAATCTCAGTAGCCAGCAATTCGATTTAAAACGATTACTAGAAATGTAACCAACACAGATTTTAATGTTACCAGAAACCCCCCAAACTAATTAACACTTAAAGGAATTTCAAAGCAGTCTAACAACTACTGCAGAGCTTCAGAGACACACACAAGACAGTTTCAACAGATCTAGATATGAGGGATGACAGTGCAAATTATAAAACCACACAAAGTGCAGAAAATATACTTAAATCAGCTTATGTCCAATTGATGTATGCAGACAAATCTCAGTAGCCAGCAACACAATTTAAAATGATTACTAGAAATGTAACCAACACAGATTTTAACATTAGCAGAAACCCCCCAAGCTAATTAACACTTAACAAAGGAATTTCAAAGCAGTCTAACAACTACTGTAGAGTTTCAGAGACACACCCAAGACTGTTTCAATAGAGCTAGATATGAGGGATGACAGTGCAAATTATAAAACCACACAAAGTGCAGAAAATATACTTAAATCAGCTTATGTCCAATTGATGTATGCAGACAAATCTCAATAGCCAGTAGGGTCATTGATTCATGTAAAGCATGTTATGTTGTAACAAAGCAGTACATGGTATATCCTAGGATTAGTGATTCATGTACAGTATGTTACATTGTAACAAAATAGTACATGGTATATGATAGGGTTCTTTACTTAAATGTACAGCAACAAGCTTGCACAGTGTGACCACCGTTTCTTTTTTTTTCCTTTCTTGTACAAGTTAAATGTCTCGTACACTCACTGGGACACATTCAAAGGCTTGGTCTACCTAGCGCAAGTCTAGCTCGTGCTGTAACTTGGCTTCAGGTTAATATTCACAAGGCTTTTGACTGTTTATAAATTTGGTCATACTGGTTAATGACATGTTACAATCTTGACCGCTAGTAAGCTGTAATACAGTTGCTGCGCTGAGCTCATAGTAAAACAGCATTTTAATATATAAGACTGTTTTTCTTCTGAACATATAAAGCAGGTTTTTACCTTACAGTTTCAGCTTAAATTATTTTCTCATATTTAAATTGCTTGATTGTGTTACTGAATACCACAGATTCAGTACCAGGACTAAGTTACACTGTTAAAAAAGCATTCCTCATGTGCATGTGGTACTGCATACAACAGATGCAGTACCAGGATTTAGTTACACTGTTACAAAAGCATTGTGCATGTGCATACAGCACTGAATACTACAGATTCAGTACCAGGACTAAGTTACACTGTAACAAAAGCATTGTGCATGTGGTACTGCATACAACAGATTCAGTACCAGGATTTAGTTACACTGTTACAAAAGCATTGTGCATGCATATGGTCTGCCTTTCCTGCACTGTAGGCTTGAAGGAAAAAAAAGCAGCCCACACAACCAGCATTGCATGAATGAAACAGTAAGCAGTGCAGTTAACACTGATGAGAAGTGTGAGGTAAGGACAGCCCACACAACCAGCATTGCATGAGTGAATCAGTAAACAGTACAGTAATCACTGATGGGACGTGTGAGTTAAGGACAGCCCACACAGCCAGCATTGCATGACTGAATCATTAAACAGTACAGTAATTACTGATGGGACGTGTGAGTTAAGGACAGCCCACACAACCAGCATTGCATTAGTGAATCAGTAAACAGTACATTAATCACAGATGGGAAGTGTGAGTTAAGGACAGCCCCCACAACCAGCATTGCATGACGGAATCAGTAAACAGTACAGTAATCACTGATGGGAAGTGTGAGTTAAGGACAGCCCACACAACTGGCATTGCATGAGTGAATCAGTAAACAGTACAATAATCATTGATGGGAAGTGTGAGTTAAGGACAGCACACACAACCAGCATTGCATGAGTGAATCAGTAAACAGTACAGTATTCACTGATGGGAAGAGTGAGTTAAGGACAGCCCACACAACCAGCATTGCATGAGTAAATCAGTAAAGAGTGCAGTAATCACTGATGGGAAGTGTGAGTTAAGGACAGCCCACACAACCAGCATTGCATGAGTGAATCAGTAAACAGTACAGTAATCACTGATGGGAAGTGTGAGTTAAGGACAGCCTACACAACCAGCATTGCATGAGTGAATCAGGAAACAGTACAGTAATCACTGATGGGAAGTGTGAGTTAAGGACAGCCCACACAACCAGCATTGCATGAGTGAATCAGGAAACAGTACACTAATCACTGATGGGAAGTGTGAGTTAAGGACAGCCCAAACAACCGGCATTGCATGAGTGACTCAGTAAACAGTACAGTAATCACTGTTGGGAAGTGTGAGTTAAGGACAGCCCACACAACCGGCATTGCATGAGTGAATCAGTAAACAGTACAGTAATCACTGATGGGAAGTGTGAGTTAAGGACAGCCCACACAACCAGCATTGCATGAGTGAATCAGTAAACAGTACAGTAATCACTGATGGGAAGTGTGAGTTAAGGACAGCCCACACAACCGGCATTGCATGAGTGAATCAGTAAACAGTATAGTAATCACTGATGGGATGTGTGAGTTAAGGACAGCCCACAAAACCGCATTGCATGAGTGAATCAGTAAACAGTACAGTAATCACTGATGGGAAATGTGAGCTAAGGACAGCCCACAAAACCAGCATTGCATGAGTGAATCAGTAAACAGTACAGTAATCACTGATGGGAAGTGTGAGTTAAGGACAGTCGACACAATCAGCATTGCATGAGTGAATCAGTAAACAGTACAGTAATCACTGATGGGATGTGTGAGTTAAGGGCAACCCACACAAACAGCATTGCATGAGTGAATCAGTAAATAGTACAGTAATCACTAATGGGAAGTGCGAGTTAAGGACAGCCCACAAAACCGCATTGCATGAGTGAATCAGTAAACAGTACAGTAATCACTGATGGGAAGTGTGAGTTAAGGACAGCCCACACAACCAGCATTGCATGAGTGAATCAGTAAACAGTACAGTAATCACTGATGGGAAGTGTGAGTTAAGGACAGCCGACACAACCAGCATTGCATGAGTGAATCAGTAAACAGTACAGTGATCACTAATGGGAAGTGCGAGTTAAGGACAGCCCACAAAACCACATTGCATGAGTGAATCAGTAAACAGTACAGTAATCACTGATGGGAAGTGTGAGTTAAGGACAGCCGACACAATCAGCATTGCATGAGTGAATCAGTAAATAGTACAGTATTCAATGATGGGAAGAGTGAGTTAAGGACAGCCCTCACAACCACCGTTGCAAGAGTGAATCAGTAAACAGTACAGTAATCACTGATGGGAAGTGTGAGTTAAGGCTGCTACACTGTACATTTACTATGAAGTCTGGGATTTGGAGGGGCTGGTCACTGTCTGTAAGTCTGGTTACACTGTCTGCAGTTCTGGTGCACAAGTATAGTGCTGATATGTGTTACTAGGTATTGCAGGCATTACCTGGTGGGAAGCCAGACTACCTGCATGTTCCACAAAGAGGTTTGGCTGTGCTGCAGTTTTGGGGAGATGAAGGGAGGAAGCTGGATCCATGCTGAGGCATGGTGGGGTGTAGTGTGAGTCATCTGTCATGGGAAGGGATCAGTGTCCTTCTGGTTAAACATAGATAGAATACCCTGGAGGGTATTGCCCCACATGCCTGTCCTTTGTCATGGAAGGGTAGGATTTAGGCATATATCAGTGATGCTAGCCTGTAAATTCATGTTATGCTAGGAATTTCTAATGAGATTCATTAGCAGTGAATGCTATTGAATCTCATGACACATTATTTGCTTAGTAGGACTCCTGTCCATTTATTACCTGAAGATTGTGAGATACTGAGTTGGGTGAACTCAGTCCCCCTAAGATGGTGGGGTGAAACAAGCTCTTCAGGGTAGTTATATTTGGATGTTGAAAATTTGTGCTCTGTTACTCTGAACCTTTTTAATCTAACACTACAGGTGAGTAAGGATGTGTGTGTGTGTGTGTGTGTGTGTGTGTGTGTGTGTGTGTGTGTGTGTGTGTGTGTGTGTGTGTGTGTGTGTGTGTGTGTGTGTGTGTGTGTGTGTGTGTGTGTGTGTGTGTGTGTGTGTGTGTGTGTGTGTGTGTGTGTGTGTGTGTGTGTGTGTGTGTGTGTGTGTGTGTGTGTGTGTGTGTGTGTGTGTGTGTGTGTGTGTGTGTGTGTGTGTGTGTGTGTGTGTGTGTGTGTGTGTGTGTGTGTGTGTGTGTGTGTGCATGTGTGTGTGTGCATCTGTACACTTGAGGAACTATCACCATTCCACATAAAGCAATATTCCTTTTCTTCATTTCATATGAAATTTGGATAATCAGATGGGAAATGATAAATTTATCCCTGGTTTAGCACCCATGTCCGTGTTTAAAAGGGGCAACAAGTACATGTCTCAACATATCCTTATAAAAGGGCTAAAAACTACCACCAGAGTGTAAGGCTGGGCTTATTGACATCCTCACAGAAAAATAGACTAGTGAGTACCTATGAACCAATGTCTGCAAAATTAAATGTTTCTGTCCACCAGCTTTTAGGGTTATCACTTTAAGCATATTATGCCCATTTGTCCTGTTTATAATTTATTTTAATTCTAGCTGCATGCTCCCAGTAGATTATTTATGTGAAGCTAACATTATTTATAGGAGTACACAAATTATATTTTCTTAGTTGCCTGCAGAAATAGCCATGTCTCCTTAATGTTGAGAGCCCCAAGTAGTTTATCTGCATCTGTTCATACAGGCAGTCACTCTTAGTCAGCAGGGAAACACATTGATCATCCCTGCCCAGCAGGCATACAGTGGTACTATGGCTTCATGCACTGGGAGCTCTTTTACTGGGTTATGCATGTCATGTGACCTTTCCACAGTACAGTACATCTCACACCAGCAGGCATATAGTGGTACTGTGGCTTCAAGCACTGGGAGCTCTTTTACTGGGTTATGCATGTCATGCGATCCTCCCACAGTACTTTGCATTCACAGTAAAGACCTCATGCTGGATGGTTACACACCAGGTTCCTGTAGCTGTATCCTCTGTTTTGCCTACCATGTTTCCTCCCTAGTGGTCATCAGACTTTCTTTTAATATTCATATTTATCTGCCGGTAATAAGCACAAGAATTATCCTGCCAGCTCTACGGTTGAGAAGCCCATACTCTAAAACACAACTCTGAATCATGCCAGATGCCATGTTGAATAGCTTGTTCAATTTCAAAATAGTATTTTAAATTTTTTTGTTAGTCACATACTTCTCAACTTTTACATCCAGAGTTATAAACAAAAAAAATAGATAAAAGGTCTAAAATAAAGGAGACTTAAAATTATGACTATATTAACATAAAATTCAAAATAATTTCTAGTTTTAGGAGGAATGGAACAAAACTTTGAGAACAAATTATGCATGCCCCTCCAAAATCTGGACAATTCTTCTTCTTCTTTCGGCTGCTCCTGTTAGGAGTCGCCACAGCAGATCAACTGTTTCCATCTCTTCCTGTCCTCTGCATCTTGCTCTATCACACCAACCACCTGCATGTCCTCTCTCACCACATCCATAAACCTTATCTTAGGCCTTCCTCTTTTCCTGTTACCTGGCAGCTTCATCCTTATTATCTTTTTCCCAATATACTCTGCATCCCTCCTCAGCACATGTCCAAACCAATGTAATCTTGCCTCTCTGGCTTTGTCTCCAAACCTTCCAACCTGGGCTGACCCTCTAATATACTTATTCCTAATCCTGTCCATCCTCGTCACACCCAGTGCAAATATTAACATCTTCAACTCTGCCACGTCAAGCTCTGACTCCTGCCTTTTTGTCAATGCCACTGTCTCCAACCCATATAACATAGCTGGTCTCACTACCCTCTTGTAGACCTTCCCTTTCACTCTTACTGGTACTCGTCTGTCACAAATCACTCCTGACACTCTTCTCCACCCACTCCATCCTGCCTGTACTCTGTTCTTTACCTCTCTTCCACACTCACCATTACTCTGAACTGTTGATCCCAAGTATTTAAACTCATCCACCTTCACCACCTCTACTCCCTGCATCCTCACCATTCCTCTATCATCCCTCTCATTCACACACATATATTCTGTCTTAGTCCTGCTGACCTTCATTCCTCTTCTCTCTAGAGCATATATCCACCTCTCCAGGGTCTCCTCCACCTGTTCCCTACTCTCACTATAGATCACTATGTCATCTGCAAACATCATAGTCCACGGGGACTCCTGTCTTATCTCGTCTGTCAACCTGTCAATCACCATTGTAAATAAGAAAGGGTTCAGAGCTAATCCTTGATGTAATCCCACCTCCACCTTAAACGCATCCGTCACTCCCACCGCAGACCTCACCGCTGTCACACTACCCTCGTACATATCCTGTACCACTCTTACATACTTCTCTGACACTCCCGACTTCTTCATACAATACCACAACTCCTCTCTAGGCACCCTGTCATATGCTTTCTCTAAATCCAGAAAGACACAATGCAACTCCTTCTGACCTTCTCTGTACTTCTCAACCAACACTCTCATAGCAAACATCTCATCTGTAGTGCTCTTTCCTGCCATGAAACCATACTGCTGATCACAAATCATCACCTCCCTTCTTAACCTAGTTTCCACTACTCTTTTCCATAACTTCATGCTGTGACTGATCAATTTAATCCCTTTGTAGTTACTACAGCTCTGCACATCACCCTTATTCTTAAAAATCGGTACCAAAACACTTTTTCTCCATTCCTCAGGCATCCTCTCACTTCCCAAGATTTCATTAAACAATCTAGTTAAAAACTCCACTGCCATTTCACCTAAACACCTCCATGCTTCCACAGGTATGTCATCTGGACCAACAGCCTTTCCGTTCTTCATCCTCTTCATAGCTATCCTTATTTCCTCCTTGCTAATCAACTGCACTTCATTATTCACTATCCGCACATCATCCAGCCTTCTCTCCCTCTCATTCTCTTTATTCATCACCCCCTCAAAGTACTCTTTCCATCTGCTCAACACACTCTCCTCGCTTGTGAGTATGTTTCCCTCATTATCCTTTATCACCCTTACCTGCTGCACATCTTTACTAGCTCAGTCCCTCTGTCTAGCCAGTTGGTACAGGTCCTTTTCTCCCTCCTTAGTGTCCAACCTTTTATACAACTCTTCATATGCCTTATTCTTAGCCTTCGCCACCTCTCTCTTTGCCATGCACCTCATCTCCTTATACTCTTGTCTACTTTCTTCATCTCTCTGACAATCCCACTTCTTCTTCACCAACCTCTTTCTCTGTATACTCTCCTGTACTTCTTCATTCCACCACCAGGTCTCCTTGTCCTCCTTCCTCTTTCCAGATGTCACACCAAGCAACTATCTAGCCATCTCTCTTACTAGCTCTGCTGTAGCTACCCAGCTATTTGGTAACTCTTCACTGCCACCAAGCAGTTGTCTTAACTCTTCCCTGAACATCACCTCACAATTACCCTTTTTCAGTTTCCACCATTTGATCCTTGGTGCTGCCCTCGCACTCATCCTCCTCTTCTTGATCACCAATGTCATCCTACAAACCACCATCCTATGCTGCATAACTACACTTTCCCCCTGCCATCACTTTACAGCCTCCAATCTCCTTCAGACTGGCCCTTCTACATAAGATATAATCCACCCGTGTGCATCTTCCTCCACTCTTGTATGTCACCCTATGCTCCTCCCTCTTGTTAAAATACGTATTCATCACAGCCATGTCCATCCTTTTTACAAAATCCACTACCATCTGACCTTCTGCATTCCTTTTCTTAACACCATACCTACCCATCACTTCCTCATCCCCTCTGTTCCCTTCACCAACATGCCCATTGAAATCTGCTCCACTCACCAGTCTCTCACCCTTGGGTACAGTCATAACCAATTCATCCAACTCACTCCAAATTTTTTCTTTCTCATCCATCGCACACCCAACTTGTGGAGCATATGCATTAACAACATTCATCATTACACCATCAATTTCCAGCTTCATAAACATCACTCTGTCCGACACTCTTTTCACCTCCAAAACACTTTTAGCATACTGTTCCTTCAGGATAATGCCTACGCCATTTCTCCTTCCATCCACACCATGATAAAACAATTTGAAACCTCCTCCAATACACCTAGCCTTGTTTCCCTTCCATCCGGTCTCTTGCACACACAATATACCAACTTTCCTTCGGTCCATCATATCAGCTAGCTCTCTCCCTATACCAGTCATACTGCCAACATTCAAAGTTCCGACCCTCACTATCACAGTCCTGGCCTTTACCTGTCTTCGGGCATGCCTTCCCCCTCTTCTCCTCCTTCGGTCAACAGTAGCCCAATTTCTGCCAGCACCCTGTTGGCCAACAGTACTGGTGGCGGTCGTTGTTAACCCGGGCCTCGACCGATCCAGTATGTATATCTGTACTGTTGTCTGCATGTATGATTTGGCAAAATTTTACGCCGGATGCCCTTCCTGATGCAACCCTCCCCATTTATCCGGGCTTGGGACTGGCACAAAGAAATGCACTGGCTTGTGCAAATTGTGAGATGTAATTATACAGCCAGTTCTGTCATCAGCCCTCTGAAAATTCTGCCATGTATAAGCTTCTACTGGCTTTATAATAAGTCTTACTTTAATATACAGTGTATGTGGGATTTTTTCAGCTGGGAGCTAAGGTTTCAGATGCATCAATTGCTGTTGTATAACATAACCAGTGTACATATGTATTTACCAGGTGCTGCTGCATATTTCATGTGCACCTCCTGACTGTGTCTGTACATTTTTCCTAAGGTATTTTGTTTCCCTTTCTCTGAGGACATTTCACATAATGTGAACATATAGTGATGAAGGAATATGGATAGAGACTGACATGTGACAAGCACAACTACTTACAGGAATGAGCAACTGAGCAAAAGAGCATGTTAGTGCCCTAAAGGGCACTCATTACAAAATCAGCACAAGTACGCACTGTACACTAACAAGCTGGGTTACTAAGGGCACTCATTACAAAATCAGCACAAGCACGCACTGTACACTAACAAGCTGGGTTACTAAGGGCACTCATTACAAAATCAGCACAAGTATGCACTGTACACTAACAAGCTGGGTTACTAAGGGCACTCATTACAAAATCAGCACAAGTACGCACTGTACACTAACAAGCTGGGTTACTAAGGGCACTCATTACAAAATCAGCACAAGTATGCACTGTACAATAACAAGCTGGGTTACTAAGGGCACTCATTACAAAATCAGCACAAGTACACACTGTACACTAACAAGCTGGGTTACTAAGGGCACTCATTACAAAATCAGCACAAGTACTCACTGTACACTAACAAGCTGGGTTACTAAGGGCACTCATTACAAAATCAGCACAAGTATGCACTGTACACTAACAAGCTGGGTTACTAAGGGCACTCGTTACAAAATCAGCACAAGTACGCACTGTACACTAACAAGCTGGGTTACTAAGGGCACTCGTTACAAAATCAGCACAAGTACGCACTGTACACTAACAAGCTGGGTTACTAAGGGCACTCGTTACAAAATCAGCACAAGTACGCACTGTACACTAACAAGCTGGGTTACTAAGGGCACTCATTACAAAATCAGCACAAGTATGCACTGTACACTAACAAGCTGGGTTACTAAGGGCACTCGTTACAAAATCAGCACAAGTACACACTGTACACTAACAAGCTGGGTTACTAAGGAAACTCATTACAAAATCAGCACAAGTACGCACAGTACAATAACAAGCCAGGTTAAGTAATTTATCCAGTTTAGAGTCCTACAGTTCTACATGCATTACCTAAACCTGCTACATTTATTCATTTATTTATTTTAAAAAGCAGAAGTGGGCCATAAGGGGCCATTTTTACCTTCAGCCTGGTGGGTGCATGATGCATGTCTTAAATATTTATTTTATTTATTTTATTTTACATTTGTTGACCATGATAGCCCAACTGGATACATGTCCATTTTCAGCTGAGGCCCAGGGAACATCCATTACTGATTAGTGATATCCATAAATGTCCATTAGAGACCGAATACAATAGCTTTGGTGACTCTCTGTTCTCTAACCAAATAGCAAACACCTGGAACTCCATACCCAACCACATAAACAACACTACCTCAACCACTAAAATTCAAACTTCTGCTTAAGGAACACCTGTACAACAAATGGCTGTGCTCCTGCACTACCCCCACATAATTTAGGACATGCCCCCATCCTAGCCACTCGCTTTCCTCCAATCCATGGATACAGGCTATCTTTTCTCTGCAGTCTACCAATACCCTTACCTTTCTATTACTCCTAACATTTTAAGTTATAATTATGTTTTTCTGCTTTGAATCAACTACTTGAAACCATGCTTATAATGTACTGCAATTGTTAATCACTGTCTATATCGTTCAATGATGCGTAAAACTTATGATGCTTTACAAACCTATGTATAATTATGTATAATATTTATGATGCTTTTCAAATCCATGTATACTTATGCGCGAAACCTATAATGCTCTACTAATCTATGTCTAATTGTGAACCTAATATACTGTATGGAGCTTTTCTCCCCCGACCTCAACTGAAAACAGGCTACTAGCCCAGTCGTACCTTCCCGGTAAACAAATGTAAAATAAAATAACATAAATAAATAAATTATAAAGTTCAAGTAATCCACAACCATACTGTTATACAAGATATTAAAGTAAAGAAAGCAAACATAATACAATTGCTCAAGTATAGCACTGTATGTGCATTACCATCAGTGGAAGGGTAAGGTTAGAAACCCAGGGGTCTGAAAGTTAGCAGGTCTTCTGATGTTAATCATTAAATTAATAAACAGACTTATTGCTTTTACGGCCCAAAGGAGTTTGACTTGTCTAGCAATTAGCACATAAGATTAAGGCTGTGAGCAGTTAACAAGCTGCGTCCTGTAGCTCCAGGATTCAAATACCTCATCCTCTACTTATCTGCTGCGTAACTCTGAGTATGTTATTTAACTGGGAAATTGGGATAGACTCTTCAATGGTCTCCTAAACCATATGCCTAGTAACTACCTACAAAACTAAATATCTTTGAACAAAAACATAGTAGACAGGATAGACACATAAATCCAGCAATAATTTCCAGGAAAATAAATCCACATTTCAAATTCTAGCACACAGTAACCTTCTATCTCTCATGGAAGCCGCGGTGGTACAGCGGTAGCATTGTTACCTCACAGCAAGAGGTTCTCCTGTTCGATTCTTGGCTGGAGTGCCTTCTGTGTGGAGTCTGCATGTCCTCCCCATGGTCGAGTGGCCTCCGAAAGGCATGCGTGAATGGGCGTGCCTTTGCTGAAGGCTGGGCATCGGGCTGGCAACTCGGCACCATAAAAATCTACTGCCAATCATTAGCAGACCGGTGTTCTGCTGTGGCGACCCCTAACCGGGAAAAGCCGAAAAGACAAACAAGTAACCTTCTGTCTCTCATAGCACCTGTTGTTGTTGGAATTTCTACACTCTGCTTCTGGCACTACAGCAGGTACAGTAGGTACAGCAGGTACAGCAAGTACAGCAGGTACCCCAGGTACAGCAGTGCAGCAGGTACAGCAGTGCAGCAGGTACAGCAGGTGCATCAGGTGCATCAGGTGCAGCATGTACATCAGATGCAGCAGGTACAGCAGGTGCAGCAGGTATAGCAAGTGCAACAGATACAGCACATGCAGCAGGTACAGCAGGTACACCAGGTACAGCAGGTACACCAGATACAGCAGGTACAGCAGATGCTCAGGTACAGCAGGTGCAGCAGTTGCAGCAGATACAGCAGGTACCCCAGGTACAGCAGGTGCAGCCAGTACAGCAGGTGCAGCAGGTACAAGAGGTGCAGCAGGTGCAGCAGATACAGCAGGTATAGCAGGTATCCCAGGTGCAGCAGGTACAGCATGTACGGCAGGTACACCAGGTACAGCAGATACACTGAGACCTTAAAGAAACAAGAAAATTGCCTTGGTCCTGCAGCAAAGAAGTATAAAGCCCTCACTATGAGTCTGATTAGTGACATGGTCACTGGAAGGGGTAAGGCAGGAAAGAATGGAACTGAGTGGCCATTTCACGCTCACCCATCCTGAGACAGGAGGGAGGTGGCTGCACCACAGATGCTAAAAAGGGGTGAAGGGATTGCAAGTAGAAGCTAATGAGTTATATAGAGCTATGCAGTGCCAATTTGGATAGGCAGTCCGATAACTGTAGCTAGGAGTTTTGGCATCATACTTTTTGACAAAAAGGTCTTCTCATACTGGAGGACGATAAAAGGCTCCTTTTCTTTTAAAGTGTAGAAACTTGTTTTGCTGCATTTATAGCAAACAGATTGCTGCAATTTAGACCACAGCCTGAGAATGCAATACCAGCATTCATTTCTCAATGCTGCTAAATGTACTAAAGACAGATTAGCACTTGCCCATCTTGTCTCCCAACAGTTTCTGTCTGTGACTGCTTTCTGCTTCACCCCACCCTAGCTATGCTTTTGGGCATTCCCACGTGTGTGACAAAACACAACAGCAGATTCCAAAATAGTAGCAGTTTATAACAACACCTGCCACCAAGAGGAAACTTTGGTAGGTTGGGCAGTTACTGCACAGGTATGATGGAGCACTCTTCAGACCAAGCTCTCTTCTCTGCAATGAATGCACAGGTTGATTAACCAAATCACGGAACAAATAAACCTCTCACCTGGGTCCAGGAATGAATGTATCAGCACTCACATCATAAAAGAATGAATGGGCTAGTTGAGTTAAAGGAAAGTCTTGCATATAGCCCAATGGTGAATGTTAGAAAAATATGTATTAATGTGTGTATTAGTAATATGCTTAGTGCATTTAGAGCCTAAAAGAGTTAACACATTTATTCTATTTCATACTGCATAAATCTGTACAAACTGCAGTTGCTTTCTGACCTTGCATTGTCAGCTAAATCTTGCTTGTGCCTTGGAAATTTACTGAGAAGCAGATGATTTCTGCTTGTGTTAGGAAAATAATAAATAGAACAATACTACTTGTATGAACCTAGACAAGGAGTTCTGCTCGTGCTATGAGAAAATACACAGCTGTAGAAGTAACAGATAATTAGGACAAAGCCTGCTTGAAAATATGAACTGCAATCAGCATTTGCTTGTATCTGTATTAGAAGAGTACCTTGAAATGTAACACTGTACAATAGAAGCTTGTAAAACGGATTACTGAACACCAAGGCCAGGTTGTTTTTCTGAAAAGTTTCTCACAAATCTAGTCATGTCAGCAGAAAATCTGAAGTAACACCTGCTGTAGTACAATGCTTAAAGTTGTGTTTGATTACATCAGCTTAGAAGGCCATGTCTTGTAAAACAGTATAAGAATGAATGTACTTCCTGTTAGTAGTTAGACAAATCCTTGTATTTGCATGTTTTTGTCTCCTTGCAGCAAGTAAATTAAAGTGCCTTAACTGAACCTTACGTGTATTGGTCTTTGAAGTTTTTTCCTTTGACAGATTGGTCCTTCAGACCGGAAACCTTCACTTCGCCTCGGATCAGACAGGCCAGGTGGCTTGAAACCGTACGGGGAAGAAAACACATCGGTTCTTCTTACTTGAAAAGCCCTCCGACTGAATTGTCATACAAAAGTGGCCAGCCACTTTCTGATCTGCGACTGAAGGACGGGTTTACTCGAACCAGGTGATCAATCACGAAGGCTCAGGTAAGGTGAATCTACCTTCTTTTTCTGTTTGAGATCAGGGACTAGACTTGTATTTGTTCTGTTAGAGACTTTGTTTATAAGTCAGGGACAGAAAGATTACTGTCTTGTCATAGATCAGGGAAACAGAGCAGGTATGCAGTCATTCTGAAGAGACTATAAAAAAATCCATGGTACCACGTAAAAATAAGGTGTTATGTAACGATTAAAAGGGTAGAACAAAATGGATAATAATTGTACAAAAAGGTCCCAAAATCCATTGTTAACCGAAGACACGAAATACATGCAGTCACAGGGTGCTGATAATATTAAATATTACTCAAAATGGGTTAATAAATATGAATTTGATGGTAAACTAGAAAAATCCTCACTTGTCAAACTTGTCAAACAGCTTAAAGCCGATTCTAAAGGTCGTGTAAAAAAGCAATGTCAATTAGGAATTCCTCAGGCACACAGGTGGATTGAGGAAGTAAACCGAAGGGAACAAAAGAATAATAATTCAAAAGCAATGTTTTTAGATAAAGAGGAGAATAACTTAGTAATAGCATCAGCCCCTCTGCCTCCCTTACCAGAATATGAGGCAAGTGAACAAGTTAGTCCACCCCCGCGATATCCTATTGTCACTGTGAGTAGAGACACTACAAAAGCAAAACCGTTTGTTAGAGATCCTGTCGAGACCAGGTCTCGAACACGGGCAGGAAACTGAAAAGGGGACATTGAGTTATATCAAATGGGTAGAAATTCACGATCTATGAGTGAGGAAGAAATATGCCCACTTATAGAAGTGCCTAATCCTCAGGCAGGGCAAGAAGATCAGAACCCAGCTATTCTAGTGTATAGACTCTGGACTCCGGAAGACATCCGGAAAGCCACTGAGGGAATTCCCCATCCAAAAGTTAATTTTAGAAAGTTCTTAGAAGATTTGCAAGGAATGAGGCTAAGTTATCATTTAAACAGAGAAGAGGTAGAAAAAGTAGTCAGACAAATTGTGGGACCAGATTGGCACATGATCAGTGGCAACTGGAATCCCCGTGTCGCTGCGTTCAAGCCCCTCCCACATGGCAGCGCAGAGTTAGACAACAGAGTGAAAGGTCTTACAGACCGAATCTCTGAGAAATGGAAACCCAGGGCAGACTGGACTTGCATTAATCAATGCATCCAACAAGAAGGTGAGACTGTTGACAGATATTATGTCAGACTGTTAGAATGTTTTAATAACCACTGTGGAATGCAGGTTCCTGAAGACCAGACACATGATTCCCCATATGAGCAGCAGTTAAAGAATGCATTTTTGAAAGGCAGTATTGCACCCATAAGCAGTTTTATTACAAAACACATGGTAGATCATCGTACAGGCAGGTTACAGTCATTACTTGAATATGCTAGGCATGCCGAAAGGCATTTTAATAGCAAAAAGAAGAAGAAGAAAGCTCAAGTATTTTCTGTAGAAGACGGAGCAGAAGTTTATGTAGTACAGTCCGGGAAAAAGGGCAAGAGAAATGCCCAGGGAAACAAACAATCTGATCAACGATCAGAGGACTTTGAAGGGTGAAAGAAAAGGGGTGAGTGCTTTAAATGCAGTAAAAAGGGGCACTTGGCAAGGGATTGCAAGAAAAACAAGAAGGCAACCACGGAAGATAAGGAGGGTGAGGACTGACTATATGATAGTCAGGAATTACTAGAAGGGGATAGCAGAGAAGGGACAGATGAGAATGTGATAGAGGGAGTAGAGAATGTGACAGAAGAAATAGAGGAAGTGCAGGAAGTCATGGATAGTGAGGAAAATGAAATATTGGATTTGGCTTTATTGAGCTTGGAGCTCTATTTAGCAGACACAAAACCAGAAGTCACACTCCTGGTAGAAGGGAGGGAAGTCACATTTTTATGTGACTCAGGGGCCTCACGGACCCTGATACATCCCTCCAAACTGCCAGAGAATTCAGAGTCACCTGATTACATATTAGTGAAAGCAGCTAATGGACAGCTGTATCGGGAGCCTCTCTCCCATAATATTGTGATAACTGATCCTGTTTCAGGATTGACCCAGAAAAGCAAAATTGTTGTTTCTGCAAAATGCCCAGTAAATCTCTTGGGCAGAGACCTTATGCAGCTATTTGGTATAGCAGTAGTTCCGACTATGCAGGGTATGGAAGCACAGCGACAAATTGATACCTTTGCAGTGCAATCTGAGGGTGAAATGTTTTATTGGTACACCCAGGACTTGGTTACGACTGGTCCAGGGAAGGTGACCGAAGAGTTGATGAACATAGCCATCAGCAAGTTCCCCTCCCTTGACATTGATAGACAACATTTGTTGCACTGTACTCTGTATTATTGTAACACACCAGGAACTGATAAGGAATATGAGCAAGAATTGTTTAGAAATCATGCAAACAGATTGATATTGCATAATCTGTACTAGGACACAGAAGGGAACAGTGTAATCAGCTGTTCATTGCCCCAGGAGTTCTTTGCACTTTACAAATCTAATCGGTTACCACATGTTAGCTTAACTAAGGACAAAAATGTGAAATGGGTAGACTTGGGAGAAAAAGTCACGAGATGGGAGAAACAGACAGAGTTAGAACTGTCAGAACAGGGAATACAAATGCAGAAGTTAAATTGGATAACATAGACCTGCCCAGCTGTACACTTGCAGTCTAGCAAGGACAGCTGATTAGCACTCCTATTGAAGGAGGAAGAGAATACCTTACAGAATATACCAGAAACTCTCTGGTCAACAGGAAAATCAGATGTAGGACTTATTTGTATAGCAGGACCAGTTACTATTATGCCAAAGTCAGCATTTAGACCACAAAAAATACAGTATCCCTTAAGAAAAGATGCAGAGGTAGGAATCAAACCTATTATAGCAGCTTTACTTAAGGAAGGGGTGCTGGTGGAATCTCCTGATTCACCATGTAACACATCCTTATTTCCTGTTAAGAAAGCAAATGGGGAGAGGCGTATGATTCAAGATTTACAAGCTGTAAATGACGCAGTAATACCAAGGGTACCTATGGTGCCAGACCCTCACACCCTGTTGAATGATTTAAAACCTCAACAGAAATATTTTTCTATGGTAGATATCA
>NC_056730.1:572211380-572235565 GCF_019279795.1 Protopterus annectens
AACCAAACCAAACAAAAAACACACACACACACACACACACACACACACACACACACAGTGCATTTTCTGAGATTAAATTTCCATTTAATGTCACACATATATTTGACTCTGGCCTCTACCTGCCATCAGTTGGCTAGCCTATTAGACATCAGTCACAGACCTAATTTATTTTATCCACTGTTGACCAGGTTAGTCACGCTAGGCCAGTGTTCCACTTTCAGGGGAGAGCTGTGGTAGTATTCAAAGGTTTATAGGTGTATAATAGGCTAATGACCACTTGGGCCTTTATAAGCCTAGCCATATCCTGCAAGGTTTTTGAGCCTTAGAGGTTATTTTAAAGGATATATGTAAGCTAGGGTATGACTTACAGACTGCCTGTCACCCATAGAGACATAGCTGTTATACCTTGGAGAACATCCAATTTCCCATCCACTGGTGCAGGTTATACTTGAATAGGGTTAGGGAAGAACTCTGTTTTACATGGATGTTAAGTCTGTTCCAGAGGAAGGGAATTCTCTGAGATATATACTTGACCCACCAACATCTCCTATTTATGTAGCAAGCAAGGTTCAAGTCCCTAGATCAAGTAGGTCTGATGATATTGGTTTTGGGGGTGTACAAAAGGTCCATTAGAGAGGGATCCAATGATGCCTTGCATTCCAGGCACAGATTGCCCCCCTCAGCAGTCTATATGAACGTGAGTATGGAGAATGGGCTTTGAGGTGTTCTGCATAAAACATGTTTTATTCCTTTTGTCAGCAACCTCTGTGAACATTACAGTTGCTGCATGTAGCTGGTTAGGTACGTCCCAAAGGGGGAGATGTACTTACTAATGGGTCTGATGAGGGCAGAATTCAGAGGAACAATCACCTCCTTGGATCCATATATCATGCCCTTGCTTATAAGTTGAGAAACAGAATGATTCCTTACTGCCCAGGTTACTATCACCTTATGTCACAAAATCTCTGGGTCCACTCTTAAGGGTGTGTTATCAATGAGGTAGTTTTCTAGGGTGGCCAACTTCCCAAATGGCACTGTTATGCATTTCATGGCATTGAGTTTTAAGCTGTGACTTTGGCACCAGTCACTTGCCTGTGTTAGTCCTTCCTGTAGGATGTAGGCTGTCTACTGCTAATTTGCAGTCATCAGCAAAGCTGGTCAGCTGGAGGTCTTTGACAATGGCTTAGACTTCCAAGAAATAAATGTCAAAAAGGAGCGAGCCCAGCAAAAGCCATGAGGGACTCCACTAGTGACCTGCCTCTTTAGTAGGGGATCTTCCCTATCATAACTTTCTAGGTCCCATCTGGAAGCCTGATGGCTATTCATTACATAACATAGGAGTTAATGCCTCATTCCATGAGTTTATTTACAATACCTGAGTGGGGTATTGTATCAAATGCATTAGCCAGGGCAAGGTAGGCAGTATACATTGCTTTGCCCTCATCCACTTCCTTGGTGATGTTTTCAAAGATGTCCATCAGGTACAGTAGGTATAATCTGCTTTTAACAAAGCCAAACTGGGTCGGATTCATAGTGGCGGTTTCCTATGTCATTATTAACTATATCCATGATAATTCTTTCCATGGCTTTGCATATGATGCTGGTAATGGTTCGTTGATGGACTGTCTTTGTGCAGAAGGATGTGTGCTGTAATCTTCCATTCACATGGCATGAAACTTGTTTGGAAGCTATGGTTAAATATTGACTCCAGAGGTTCAGATATGTCATGGCTCAAGCAATTTAGGAGGTGTCCTGGGATATTATCAGGGCCCATCAATACAGTATTCTTAGCCTTAGAGACATATTTAGGACCTGCTCCCTAATGGTAATTTAGGTTATGTTTGATAATATTATTTGAGGTAGCCAAGGAGAAAAAGGTAAAACTGAACTGAATTTGTTAGCCAGCAGATGTGCTGTGTCTCCCATTTCCATAGGTTCATAGGTAGGTACTAGGCTATTGGCCCTAGGGCCTATACAAGCCTAGCCAAAATGTACCCTGGCTGACCCAAGAACATTATTTTCCTGTTGTCAAGCAGAACCACAGAAGTGATCCCTGGTGAATTTCCTATTACCCATCCAATCATCAAGATTTTTCTTGAAGAGTGCTAATGAGGAGCTCTGTTTGACATAGATAGGTAGTCTGTTCCAGAGTATGGGAAGTCTCTGGGACAGGAATCTATCCCTCCAGCATGTTCTGTCTATTGTGGTGACAAGGTTTAGGTCCCTAGAGCTTTGAGGGATTGGGATTTCTTTAAGTGGAGCATGTCCAACAGCTCTGGGTTTGACATACCTTTGTATGTTAGGCAGAGATCACCTCTGAGTAGGCATATATGCTGACGGAGTAAAGCTGGAGTTTTTGAGATGGTCTCGTATAGGCATCTGTTTGAGGCCAGTAATCCTCTTTGTGAGGTATTTTGTGCCTTACAGTTGTTGTAGATGTCTTGTGAGGTACATACCAAAAGGGGCGTTGTACTCTATAATGGGTCTAATGAGTGATCAGTAGAGGGGAACAATGACCTCTTTTTTTCTGGATGAGAAACATTTTGTGATGAGGTGTGCCAAGTTGAAGGATTTCCTGACTACTGTGGTGATGTGATTATCAAAAGAGAGACTACTGTCCACCTGTGTCCCAAGGTCTCTTATTACACTTTCGCTGTTAACTAGACTACCGCCTATGTGGTAGTTCATGGGTACAGAGTTTTTACCAAAGGGGATGACAATGCACTTTTTGGCATTGAGCTTGAGACCATGTCTTTGACACCAGGCATCTGTCTCAGTGAGCCCTTTGTAGGATGTCTATATCGTAGGAGTTTCAGTTATGGCTCCTAGTTTGCAGTCATCTGCGAATCGTTAGCCAAAGACCTTCTGTGTTAGTCTGTACTTCAGAGAAGTAGATACCAGACAGGAGAGGACCCAGGATTGAACCCTGTGGTACTCCACTTGTCACTGGTCTGAGGTCTGATTTGGAGTCTGCTACTTTCACAGTGTGGGTTCTTTCAGTAAGCCAGTTGGCAACCCATCTTGTGACATAGGGATTTATACCTAGTTTAGTGAGTTTATCTATAATTCCAGAGTGGGGATGATGGTAATGCCTTGAGATCTAGATATGCTGTGTGAACCACCTTACCCTCATCTATGGCTTTGGTGACTACTTCAAAGACGTCTATCAGGTTTAGGAGACATGATCTGCCTTTTACAAACCCAAACTGTGTGGGGTCCAGGGTTTGGAGATCTCCAATGTCTTTGTTTATGAGTTCCATGATGATACGTTCCATGACCTTGCAGACGAGGCTCATCAGGCTAATGGGGCGGTAGTTCCCGGGGTCTGTTGTGGCCCCCCCTTTGTGGAGTGGGATAACTGTCACGGTGCACCATTCAATGGGCACAAAGCCTGAGGTGAGGCTATGACTGAACATGGTACTTAGGTGAGGTGTCAGTTCATTCTGTAGTTCATGTAGAAGGCAGCCTGGGATGTTGTCAGGTCCCATGGATGCTGTGTTCTTGGCTTTGGAGAGTGAAGTTTTTACCTGTGCAGCCATGATTACAGGAACTTTGCATTCTTCCGGTATAAAGATGGGCCCTTTAGGGGGTGAGAGGGGGGTAAAGTTAGCACTGAACCTATCTGCCAGGATGTTGGCAATATCAGTTGGTTCTGTATATTTAGTGCCATTGTGCTGTAACTCAGAGCAGATCTGAGTGTTACCATTGAGATTTTTGACATAGCTATAGAATGCTTTGTGGTTGTCTTTAGAATCAGTGGCAATTTTGTTTCATAACTAGCTTTGGAGGATTTTATGAGGGATCTCAGCTTCTTACTGAGGCTGACCAGGGAGTTCCTCCAATCATGGGATTTTACTCTTTTTTGCAACAGTTTCTTTCTTCTGTTGTAGAGTTTGTTTATGGCAGAAGACCACCTGACTCGCTTTTTGGAGGATAGCATTGGTTCTGTTAGGGATAGCATCCGTGCACTCCATTTAATTGGCTCCATTAGGAATCAGTTTCTGTGCACTGGTGTGTTCTACCTTTGAGTTTTCAGACAGTTAAAGAAAGCCTTGTAGTTATCTTTGGCCTGGCTGACTATCATTATCTTAAAATAGGCTTTGGTAGACTTAATTTGCCCTGTTAGTTGTTCAGCCTGATTAGACAGTTTTTATCCTGCTGGATATGACTATGACTATCAGCTATGACTTTTTTCCTTTTGTTGTACAATCTGTTTATATTTTGATTCCACCAGAGTGGATTGCTTTTTAAGCTTGTTCTGGACTGTTTCTGGTAGGCACATTCTGTCTCTATGCATCTATTTAACATGATTGTACAGGATTTGTGTGTATAATTCTGCAAAGGCAGCTGTATTCTCTGGGTTTGGAGGGGCTTGAAATTCAGTCAGGTAATCACTAAATAATAGGCAGTTTGCCTTAACGTAGCTCCTGTTACTGGGTTTGTTGGGGGTCACAGCACTGATTTTTACTTTGAAGGAGATAGCTTTATCATCTGACCCTACCAGAAAGGACATGATGTGGAGGTGCAGCATTCTTCTATATTTGCGAGTATCAGATCCAGTATATCTTCTGTCTCAAAATAGGTGCCTCCATTTACAATGAGCTCTGCACAGTATTGTATATTGCCTTTGAGGTTGAGGACATAGCTAAAGGATGCCTTGTGGATGTTCTTGGCCCGGGAGGCCAAATTTAACTCAAATTTAGCCTTGGTAGACTTTGTCATTGGAGTTGTTTCTCTAGGTTGATGAGAGCACTTTTATCCTGATGGGTGCTGCACCTCCTAAGTTTTATTATAATTTTCTTCCTTCTGTTACACAGCCTATTGATTTTGTGATTCCACAGGGTGGCTTGTTTTATATGTTAGTTTTGCACTTCTCCCTGGTGGGTACAGATGCCTCAATGCCCCTATTAAAATGCTTGTACATGGTTTCTGTGAACAGTTATGCATAGGAAGCAGTGTTCCCAGGGTTTATGGGGGCTTGACGTTTTGCCAAGTTATCACTTAACAGCAGGAAGTTAGCCTTAGAATAGTTCCTGAATAATTCAGGTTTAGCTGGGGGTTTTATTTTTACTTCAAAGGAGACCATTTTGTGGCTGACCTTACCAGGGCAGAAATTACAGTAATGGTGTGCAGTGCTCTCCAATATTAGTGAGGACCAGATCCACTATGGTTGCACCCCTGGTTAGTGTGTTGACAATCTGGTCCAGAGAGCTTGTGTATACAAAATCTAGAAATCTATGTGCATGTACATTTGGTGTCATATAGGATTCCAAGTTAATAGTGGGGTAATTAAAGTCACCCATGAATATGGTACTGGGTTGGATGGTGAGTGTTTTCAATAGGTTTAAATACATGGAATTGGTTTCTTGGGTCATAGAGTGCAACCTGTAGCTTCCAAGGAAGTGGTATTTGATTTTGCCTATGGTGATTTGAATGTGGAGCAGCTCAAGTGAATTGTCTTGTTTGACCACCATTGGGGTATATTTATTTTTGATGTATATCAAGACACCTCCACCTTTAGTTCCTGTCTGTGTAGTAGCTGGTCTAAATGCGTGGAAGGCATTATAACCTTGCACTGTTGGTGTGCTCTGCATGGCTTTAAGCCATGTCTGAGTGACAGCACAGACTTCAGCAATCTCTAAGGTGAAGAGAGCTTCTAGGGGATGGAGTTTTTTGTTTAGACTCCTAACATTGAGCAGTACTAACTTTAGTTTTTCTTCGTTTTGATTTGCTACGTTAGAAGTACTTTCAGTTTGGCATTGCCTAATAAAGGCATGGGGAAAGACAATGTTTTAGCTAATATTCAAAAGCCTAGTGGGCAGAGGTGCAGACCATCCCTTGCAAAGCAGTGTGGTCTGTTGACCGTCTCATTCCTTGCTGCCAAATCTTTCAACCCCTTAGAATGACACCAGAAACTAAGCCGATTATTAACATCAGTCAACTTTTGTTTGCTCAGTGCTAGGCTCATACCAGCCTGAGACACATATTCCAAGAGTTTCATGAAGTCTCTCTTCATACAGTCTAGGGAGGGGGTCTATATTATATTATCGCATGCTTACAAAAGCGAATTATAATTAATCGACCACATATAAGTGAAAGCTCAGAATGTCAAAACCTCAGAACAGTGATTTTTTTTTTTATAGGGGAAAAAATCCATGTTTCAAAATTAAAAAAAAAAAAAAAACTTTAAAACACTACATAATGCCCCGCACACACCCCTACTTAAATATACCAAGTCTGAGATTGCACTACAGTGCTGAAAACAGCAAAGTAATGAAAGTGGCCAAGCAAATTCTTTCCCAGGGAAAGAATTCACTAAAAAGCCACTGTGCTATTTTGCCTTTTCATTCTTTTAGGTTCGATCAAGACGCATTCCAAAAATGCATCTGCGATAACACAATAGGAACCCTAGGGAGGTACATCTCAGATCATTTACTGCCATGTGGACTATGCCTGAGTCATATTGGTACTTGTGGTCCAATGACCTGAGTGCATGCATAATGTGGGGAATCCTAGCCCCTGATTAGCAACTGACCATGACTTTCTCCTTACTCAGCCAGGTGAGAAGGACATTAGTGTGTCTCATGATGGAGTCTCCAATGGCCAGAATGTTGGATTCTGTGGTGGCTTGCCTTATGGGCTTAGAAGTAGGGGCTTCATGAGATGTAGCTCTATGGGTTGATGTGGGTGTTGGTTTGAAAGAGTGCATTTGGGGCTGGTGAGGGCATTTGTTATGTATACTTCATCAAAGAGGTCTTTGGGGTTTAAGAAGGTTGCATTTAAGTGCCTCAGCATATGTGGGTCTATATGTCTGCTTTGAATTGTGTGTGATGGGTGCAGTGTGTATACTACTCACAACCTTATTGACATCAGGAGTAGTTTTATGTGAGACCTTTGCCTCCAGTGACGTATAAATACATCTCTCACATACCATATCAGTTTGTTAGAGAATTAACTGGTTGTCATTAAACATGAGGTGATTTCTACATTTCCTCAGGAAGCCCACATCCACCAACCTGCTAATGGAGATAGTGGGAAAGTTCATATCTATGGCAACAGACCTTTTTTATTGATTAGACAGTTGGAGTGAGAATATAAAGCAATGTCAGGAGTATCTCTTTTGCAACTCTGGGGACAGTGCTTGCCACTGCAAACTAGTTGTCCTGTGTGCAACCAGATACTGGTGAGACTGTAATCCTGCTTTTACCACAAAGATGTCAGTCAAGGTGTCTGTGTCTGTACAGGCACTGCCAAACACTTGAGGGGAAACTAATACATAGACCCTGAAAATTTAAGGATGAAGTATTTAGGCAGATATTCTGAAGTTAGAAGCAAATCAAGCAGTACTTACTGAGAGCAAAGACTTAGCTTGTTAAGAATGATGAAAACAGGGGAGTCTTGTGAATGGCTACTACCAGGCTACTACTAGTGTTGGTCTCACCATAGCTTCACTCTGCTGGGATACAATGCTCCTTTGCTTCTTCTCTCACCAGAAGCAAAACATTAGCACCACTCCCAAGATGAGAAGCAGGCCACAGCCTGTTTGATTATCTACAGTCTTGTCCCAGATGATGCAAGGGTCTGAAGACTTGCAACAGTCTTTTCCTGGTAGATTTTTTTGAATAGCAACTAGACCAATCAGGAACACCAAGCACAGACACTCAATGGCCAACAGAAACAGTCAGGAATCAGTGCACTCTGCTCCTTCTCTCACCAGGAGTAGAATATAAGCCCAAATTCCAAGCTGTCACCTATGAAGCAGTTATTAGACTTTCTGGTGATCAGCATTCTCCAGGAAGTAATGTCCTTGTGCACCTTCTCCCACCATGAGAAAAGAGAAGCACTAATCCCAGGATGACTACTGAGATGCAAAATGTGGGCTCTCCAATAACTGGTGGTCTTGCAATAGATGTTTAAAGATAATATGAAAAAATGGATTAATATCCTAAGCACTGCAGTGTGCACTAAGCAGTTAGATTTGAAAAAGGGGTAACTTAAGCTTTAGCAGTTTAAGTGGAGAGCCACTAATTTTAAAAGAGCAAGATAGATTGAAAGGGGGTGGGCACTTTGTATTCTGGTTCTATGGAATACAGTGGGATGGCCAATAAATTTAAATAGTTGAAGGGGAGTGATTTCACAAAATGATAATTTTTGTGCTTACTCAAAACAGCCAGTGAAAGAGGAGAGGGAAGGAGATATGTGGTCAAATTAACATAAGGGGTACCCAACTAGAAAAACAGTTGTGTTTAAGAACACAACAGCAACAGGGTGGGGCAGTGGCAAAAAATTAAAAAAATCTGACTCACAAGACACACAGCTGTGGTCTCTTTCCAAGTTTTAATATACAGTTAAAAGTAGAATACAAGTAAAACACAGTGTAAAGAAAACAAATCACAGTATACGAAATTGAAGAAGGGAATAATGTAATACAAAATACAAGAAGGGAAAAGCAAACTAAACTTTCCCTCACAGCAAGTTGGGGCTGCAGCCAACTGATATAGAGTGTCAGGTGTAGTGTATGGCAGAAGAATGCCAAAGAAACTGAAAAGTAAGGTGTACAAGACAGTGGTGCAGCTATTAGTAATTTACAGTACAGAAATGTGGACAGTAAAGGCAGAGCAGCTGAGGAAGCTACAGGTGATGGAGATGAAGCACCTGAGGTGAGTGGTATGGTGCACATGATGGGACAGATGAAGAAATAAGGTCATAAGAGCTGAAGCCAGAGTGTCTCCAATTGCACAGAAGGTCAAAGAGAATGGATTGTGGTGGTTCAGGCACATGTGTACAAAAGCAGAAGGCAATCTGGTGAAAATTATTTGGGACAGATAGGATGAAGGGAAAAGGAAACACGAGCATCCAGTAAAGAGGTGGATGGATTTTGTGGGAGAAGACCAGCTACAGTCCGGCATGACTGAAGAAGAAGGTAGCAGAGTGGCTTAGATTCCAGATAGATGGTGACATTTGGCACACCACTCCTGTAGAAAATGGGGAAAAGGGAGCTGATGATGATGATGATGATGATGATGATGTGTCAGCTGTTATGCTGCCTCAAAATACCTAGTGCTATCAGACTGGCTACATAAGATTCCATAATGGTCAGTGCAGCCAAAGGTGTATGAGAAAACAGGATAGTTTAATAACCCTACTCTTGGTATAAAACAGAAGGATACAATGGATTGGACTAGAAAATGGTGATAATCTCTGATCCAGTAAATGGTAGAAGACCACAAAATGTAACTATAGTAGGAACAAGTAACAATGTACCATCAGCAATCATGAACAGTGAGATCAAAGACAATCAACCGATGAAATAATAGGTTAATTTGGTATCTACTTAAATGAATCCAAGTGCAAATAGTATAAACAAATATATCCAACAGTAAAGCTAACAGATTTGTTGCAGTAACAGCAGAGCAATCAGACCAAGTAACAATTGTATATCAGATTATGTATTCCAATACTCTGTAGAGAAGTACTGTGGAGCAGTAGCTTTAAATGCAATGATCAGTAACAAGTAACAATAGTATATCAAATGGTGTATTCCAATACTCTGTAGAGAAGTACTGTGGAGCAGTAGCTTTAAATGCAGTGATCAGTAACAAATAACAATAGTATAGCAGATGATGTAATCCAATACTCTATAGTACAGAGAAGTACTGTAGAGCATGAGCTTTAAATGCAGCAATCAGTAACAAGTAACAATAGTATATCAAATGGTGTATTCCAATACTCTGTACAGAAGTACTGTAGACCATGAGCTTTAAATGCAGCAATCAGTAACAAGTAACAATAGTATATCAGATGAGGTAATCCAATACTCTGTAGAGAAGTACTGTGGAGCAGTAGCTTTAAATGCAACGATCAGTAACAAGTAACAATAGTATATCAAATGGTGTATTCCAATACTCTGTAGAGAAGTACTGTAGACCATGAGCTTTAAATGTAGCAGTCAGTAACAAGTAATAGTAGAGCAGATAATGTAATCCAGTACTCTATAGTGAAGTACTTAGAGCAGTAGCTTTAAATGCAGCAATCAGTAACAAGTAACAATAGTAGAACAGCTAATTTAATCCAGTACTCTATAGAGAAGTACTTAGAGCAGTAGCTTTAAATGCAGCAATCAGTAACAAGTAACAATATTAGGGTAGAAGATGAAATCCAATACTCTGTAGAAAAGTACTGTGGAGCAATTGCTTTAAATGCATACAGTACAGGAATCAGCAACAAGCAGCATTGTGTCAAAACCAGTGATCAAAAAGTACAATCAATAACTGAGATAATAAGTTAATCTGGTTTCTATATACCTAGGATAAATAACTAGCAACGATGCAAAACTAATTTAAATAGTACCAGCAAAAGTGCAGTATTACCTTAGGTACTGCCAGTAAAGAACACTAATGTAACAGCAACAAGGCATAATAGTACAAACTAATACTATTACAGACAGCAGAACAGAAATGCACAGGTCAAGAAAAGATCAATAACAAAGCTGCCGTTTTCTCTTTACAGTAATTAGAAATGCATGCTCATAGGTGTTTACTAGGCTAATGACCACAAGAGCCTTTTTAAGCCTAGCCATCCATCCCAAATCTCTGACAAGTTCTGGTACCCTTGATAAGTGTAAGCAGGGGCCTGGGAGATGAACCATTTACAGGTTGCCTGTGTCCAGTAGAGACGTAGCTACCAAGCCAGGGATGAATTTCCTGTTTCCCATCCAATTGTCCAAGTTACACTTGAATTGGGTTAGGGAGGAACTCTGCTTCACATGGATGGGGAGCCTGTTCCAGAGAGGGATAGTCTCTGGGATACATACCTGTCTCTCCAGCAGGTCCTGGTTATATCACAGGCAAGGTTTAAGTCTTTATAAGAGGTAATTCTGGTCCTGTTTGTTTTGCTCATATGCAAGAGGTCCATCAGACTGGGACATGAGAATGCCCTGTATGCCAGGCATAGATCTCCCCTCAACAGCCTGTAGGAGACAGAATACAGGGATAGGGCCTTGAGGCAGTCTGTATAGAACAAGTTTCCTTACTCTCTGTATTGTTTTACTCAGGAACCTCTGTGGATGTTCCATTTGTTGTATATGCCTAGTTAGGTACATACCAAAGGGGGCATTGTACTCAATGATAGGTCTGATGAATGCCGAATACAGTGGAACAATGACTTCCTTGGACCTAGATGCCATAGCTTTGTTTATAACTTGCACAACATAGAATGATTTCTTCACTACTGTAGACACATGATGGCCAAAGGCTAGATTACTGTCTATTTGTGCCCACAAGTCCCTGACTACTGGGTCAACTCTAAGGGGTGTGTTGTCAATATGATAGTTACCAGGGGTGGATGAGTTCCTGAAGGATACTGTTATGCATTTCTTGGCATTTAGTTTTAGTCCAGGGCTCTGACACCAGTTGTTTGTCTGTGTCAGCCCTTCCTGGAGAACATTTGTGTCAGTGTGGGATTCAATGACACCTCCTAATTTTCAATCATCTGCAAATTTAGTCATCCAGAGGCCACTGACATTGGCCTTGACTTCAGAGCAGTAAATGCCAAAAAGGAGCTGTCCAAAGACTGATCCCTGAGGGACTCCGCTTGCGAATGGCCTCTTTGTAGAGGGGGACTCACCAATTCTAATTTCTGGTCCTGTCTGTGTGCCAGTTGGCTATCCACTAAGTGAGACAAGGGTTTGTACCTTACCTTTTGAGTTTGTCAAAAATACCTTGGCCAGTTCAAAGTAGGCACTGTAAACCATGTTGCCCTCAACCATTGCTTTGGTGACCTTCTCAAAGAAGTCCACCAGGTTGAATACGTATGACCTGCTCTCGATGAAGCCAAATTGGGTTGGGTCCAGTGTCTGGAGATTTACTATTTCATTATTGATCATTTCCATGACAATTCTTTCCATGGCATTACATATGAGACTAGTAAGATTTATGGGTCTGTATTCTCCAGGGTCTGTAGATGGCCCATCTTTGTGCAGAGGGTTGACTGTTCTGTTCTCTATTCATGAGGCATGAAGCCTGTTTGGAGGCTACAGTTAAATAGCAATTCCAGATGGCCTCATAGGTCATGTCTCATGCTATTTAGCAGGCATCCTCTGGTTCTTTCTGGGTTCCATGTAATAAAAGAAAGTGAAGTGAAAAATCCTTCATAAAAAAAAAAAACTATTCTACATAAACATCTGTTGTTACTGCTACTTGTTCAACAGATGGTGAAACAAATTATGTAGGAAACACAAGTTCAGGTTATGGATAAGCACTTTACAATTATAAAGATTAATAAAATAAACAGACAGCAAAACATTTCCAGGGAAGGAGCTGTCATCATCCCAACCCATGCCTCTCCTATGTACATTAGAAGCCCAAGTATTTGGACAGGTGTTGCTCCATAGTGCAGGACTGTACTCTGGGAGACATGTACATTTTAACTTTCCCATATTCTGTCTACAGGAACCCCGTTTCACCCTTGTCTAGAAGGTTGGGTGAATCCAGGTGAGTTAGTGACTGTCATGCTGCAGACCAAGTCAGAACACCCCTTATGTCAACCCAGTGGCCATCAGAGCCACATACTGCCATTTTCCTGCTTCTGCCACAAGCATATGATTTACCTTCCTGGTACTGTCAGTTTTATCTTACCTCATGACCTACCTGGTGGTTATCCAACTGTTGCATCAGATATTGTATTCCCTGCAGCATGCCTTACATTCCCAAGCATCTCCAGCTTTGGCAGCCCAGATACCTCCCTTCTTGAAATAGGTGCAGGATCTGGTCCCAGGCACTTCTTCTGAGAAGGACAGTGCCCCATTGGTTAAGATATCTGCCTGACAGGTCCAGGGTCTAGATAATAATTTTTCACATGTAGTTACTTTCTGTGTGGAATGTGCAAGTCTGATATGTATCTGTTTGGGATTTCATATGGTGCTACAGTTTCTCTCCCCATTCCTAAAATATGATGACATAAATATGTATGTAGACTGACATGTGTATAGTACTCATGACTGTTTCAGGTTTTAACTAGAGACCCTGCAATTCATTTTAGGATAGCTGATCAACACAGAATTGCCTACTTTGCCCCATTTTTTTCTACAGCAATCTTTCTTCCCTGCAACCACTAACAAAGCCAGTTAGCTCTGTGAGGTCTTTTTTGAGGTTATCCATAGTTTAGGTCCCTGGCCTCTTCTTCAGTCTCAGATGGTTATAAAGACTAGTATACACCAGGCCTACTGCTCCCAGAGGGATCTTAACAGAGTCTGGATATGTCAGACCTACATGAGAAGGAAGGTGCTTTTCACCTTCTCTCCCAAAAAAACACAATATTAGGGAGATGATAAGGCATATGAGGATGAAAGCAGCTAGCTAGAGGAGGAGATGTTTCTGAACCCCTAGAGGTAACACAGGTACTGAGCAGACACTCTGGGTGAGCAGACATATATAGGTGAAAAACATCTGTCATAATTACACTGTAGATATGTTGAAGTGTAATCCTGTACTATAGGCCTGTGTCATCCAGCTTTTAGGTACAGTAAACAAAGCTTTAGTAAGTGTATTTTTCTGTTAACACAATCACCAGGAAATAAAAGTGAAGCAGAGGAGCTTTAGAAAACCTCCTCAGCAATCCTGACTTACACCCTGACTGCTCCCACATGAAGGTCATCGAAGAGGGGAGATTCCTCTACATGCCTGCATTAAGAATCCACATGGTTATATATAACATTTCTATTCTTGCCTTCCCCACAACACATATATTGTAGCTGTTCCTCCTACCAAAAAGGTAGACATCCACTAGGTCACCAACCTTCAGAAAGACAGATCCACTTCCCTGCTCCTTTTTGGGAATTAAAAAAAACAACAGGGCACTAGGGGCTGGTTCCGGATCTCAGCAGTCATATCCTATTATTGTAAGGTAGAGTTTCACATAGTCATAAGTAGTCTTTCTTTCCTCTCCTTTACAGGAAATGGGATATGCTCCTTGGACCCTTTACTGTCCCAACATTACATCACAGCTGGAAGGAAGAAAATGTACATCATGATGACCTCACGTCTGGACAGTCAGTTCATTGTAGCTTGTAACTATCACCTGTTGATCACGGCAAGGGATTCTGCCTTCAACAGACTTCACATTACAATAAACTAGGACAAGTCACATCAAAAATTGATTAAATCAATCCTTTTTTCCTAGTGTTCTTTCTTTAGATAAACTCTGTAAAAACCCTGCTTCCTTTATTAAGATTCATGGTGCTGTAGGGGTGGCTTCCTCATTTGTGCACCATACCAAGATATCAATAGGAATGTTTGCCCTAACTTTTAGGGTTTTTTTTAGGCACGAGTTACAATGATCCTGCAAGTCAAAGTCTGTGTGTAGAAGATGCAAAGCTCCTTGTGTTTCACATAAGCCTGCTCTTATTTCAGTTTAGAGGTGAATCGGGACAGCTTCACACTATTGCTCTTCATGTCTGGCATGACAGACCATATCAGATGCTCACAACTAGTTCTCATTGGTTTTAAATGTACCTTTGGTATTATGGGTTATACTACCATGTGAGACACAAACATTCCTAATGAGCAGCTCTTTTATATGTGGGCTGTCAGTTCCCTGATGTCTACCCTCCTGGGGATACTACCTATATGTTACGACTCAAATGTGCAGATGAGTGTCATGAAGTTAGGACAGTTGTGAGGAACTCAATATAATGGTACATCTGTAAAAGAAGTTAAGTAACGTATAACAAAGAAGAAAAAAAACTTTGTTATACACAGGAAAAAATAATTTTCCTTTGAGGAGGACTTGTGATTTATTCACTACTAAATGTTTTTCCCTATGACTTTTGCTACAAATATCAAACCACAACAAACATACATGAAAGAGAAGCCCCTGACTTTCCACTAGTGCAGAAAGGAATAAAAAAGCAAAGTCTGTGCACAACTTCACCCTAGATGTAGCAGCATAGGAAAAGGGAATTATGGGAATAAAAAAAAACTAAAAAAAACACCTCCTGTATTATTACACCTACAAAACATGCCACACAACTCTTCCCCTCACAAAAAGGTGGTAACAATAATGAACACTCTCAGGGGAGGATTGGACATTACAGAAGGACATCATTAGGGACATTTTTTTCTGGCCCAGAAAGCACCCAAAGAAGTCAGAACTGGGTAGTGCTCCATTAAATGTAAGAGACAAACAGAACAGGGGGACTTATCACTTCATCTGAAAATACCAAGATTTGTAATGGAATCTTTCACTGTTAATGAAATAGTGTACAACAAACTTCTATAACCTATAGAATCTAGCAAACACTCCTAACAGAAAACATAGACAGAATACAAACCTTACTAGTCTCTCGACCCTCACAAACATTTTCCTTTCTTTTTGATGCACCAGTAGAAACGTCTGTTGGTAAGCCAAGAGTTTCCAATATCTGCAACAAAGAGATTAGTTAGAAACTCATTGCATCAAGCTCAACTTAAAAAAACACACTTTGTAATTTACACTATCAGCAGTAAATTACAAGCTACAGCCACACAGATTGTATTTATTTATTTATTCATTTCTGTCCATCCATCTCTACACCAAGTGGGATCCATCAACTGCCTACATGCTTTAGTTTGCTCTGAAAATGATGACTGCACATGGCAACTATACACAGTGGCCACACTGTAACAAAGAGCTTCTGTACTTGCACAACCAAAAGGTCCCCCCAATTCCCAGTCAGTTCGGCTACAAACAGGTCCCTCCTTGCTGGGGTCTTGGCTGGTTCCATCCTCTTCATCAGTCACAGTTTGATGTAATGCAGTAAATGTAGCTCCCACCTCTCACATTCACCAGTTCCCCCCAACCACTATCACGTACCTTTCTGCCAGTCAAGGAAAAAATAAGATTCATAACTACACTGTTAATCTAAAAAAGGAACTCCCAAGAGCATAGGCTGTCTGTAGGAGATTTTCATTCACTGGGAATGAAAAAATGCAATACTGATCTATCACAGATGGTCCAAAAACTGACTGAATCTTCAACTAGATCAGACATACAATAATTATACTATTTTCAGTCATTAACCAGTGTAGGATGTTAATCCAAATGGGCCATTTTAGTCTTAGTTTGGGAAAGACATAAATAGAATGATTAAGTTTCTTCGAGGGAGTTGTGAGATGGCATAACGGTTAAAGTATTTACCTCACAAACACAAAGTACAGTGTTTGATTGTCACCTTTCAGAAACATAGCATAGGCTTAAAATGGCCCACAAAGGCAGCTAGCCTAATACTTACCTATGAACCTATAAATCTAAATACAGTAAGTATAGTAAAATATTTTCACATTTACAGCAGAACAAAAAAACTATTAATAGCTGTAAAGTTATAGAGGAATATTTTGTTGTATTGATGGTGATCAGGTATTGTAACCAATAAATACATTACTTACGATATATGAAAGAGGAGGAAGATGGGCAGTAATGGGAATAGTATAGCAGAGGATTAGTATGTGGGTTAGTAGAGACTAAAGTAGATAATGTGAGATGGAAATTAAGTCCATGGAAGACTGCCAATTACAAAATGGGGCCTAAGGTCACACAGTTTCAACTAAGTTGTGTATTAAAGAAGCATTTACATGTGTCTTCTTTGAATAGGAAATTTTTAGATGGTGAAGAAATTTATTTAAGATGGTGTGATATGTTCTCCATGGGTCCCCTGTCCCCATGTGATACCCTCCATATGTGAACCTCACATCTCCCTTACTAATAAATACTGACTTCACAGTCTTATAACCATGCAGGAAAAGTAAAAGCATGGCACATAAACAGAAAAAATGATTTTTTTTCTGCAAAATGCAATTGGGGTTTTAAAACTGAGTAAAGAAAATCAGAATTTATGCTCATCTTACAGACAGATAGTCTAGCGCTGCCAAATTTCCAAATGCCCAATGTGGGATTAACCGAAAAGCATAATTTTATTTATTTTATTTATTTAACATTTTGTTCAACTAGGACTGAGTCTATTTTCAGTGGAAGCCCAGGGAGAAATGCTCCAGACACGCCTTTGGGAGTTTGCAAGACAAACTATACCCACAACCAGTGCAAAGAACTGAACTTCACTTTTTGGCAAAATAAAAACTTAATATTACATAATTTGGATTACATCTGTTGTTTCACATAATATTCACATAATATTAAAGTGTTTAAGTTACAAAATAATTGTTTTATGCAACTGTTACAGGAAACTTGGGAAACACTTTCTGTTTTAAAATCTCAAGGACATTTCCAATTTATATATATATATATATATATATATATATATATATATATATATATATTTTTTTTCCAGCATGCAAGTGCCCACATAGGACCTGTCCAGCACAAAGAAGGACAGGTGGTAGTCCTAGCACAAACATGCTCTCTGCAGAGTCCATTAAAAAGGACCACAGCCAATAAACCATCTCAATTGTAATCTATTTACTAGCAACTTTTGGGTCTGATTTGTCTGTTTTAAAACACTACCATGCTACAATCCAGTTTTGCCATAAAATTGTAATTGAATTTTAGCTAAAAACTGCAACATTCCATCCAAACTGTGAGTGTATCTTGTTCTGTGGGGATACATTAACCGATCGTTCAAAGAACAGCACAACACACTACACCATTAATACTTGTATTAGCTATGACTTATTAGCCTAAATATGAGAACCGGAGCTGTAGCAAACCCATGCTGTGCCTGCATTTTTTATGAGTGAAAACTCAAATAGCCAGAGACTTCACACCATTATCTGGGACACTGGTCAAGTGATCTTATATTTAAATCTACAGTAAAACAGGTTCCTGATGTAAAAATCTTACCGTTTCTGCCACGTGGTGTTTAGCCATCTTAATGGAAGGTCCTGAAGCTTCAAAGTATTTTCCGACTACCTCAACCCCCACAGTAAGCTCTGGAGCATGGCTTGGACCCGTCTGCCTAACCAGTTTAAACTGCAGCCCAGGGTATATCTCATTCAGTCTCATCAGAGGAGTATTTGCTGAAGGATTCATTTGGTTCTTTTCCTGTAAAAGGAATGCTATGTTCTACAAAAATGAAATTGTTAATAGAACAATATTATTGGAATTGTGCCATTTGACAATAGTTTAAATTATATGGTACATCTTATGAAAACTCTTTGTGAGATTCAAGATTTATGGATTTGTAAATAATTTAAACAGTTGTATTTTTTGTCTGTGATTAAACAGCTATTGTAAAAAAGGAATGTTACAAACACCAACAGTATAAGTCAGGACTGGTTACTAAGTTACTGGGTTGTACAGTAAGGTGTGCAATATTCCCCTGCTATACACACACATGTATACACATACATTCATGCTAGTAGCCAGCAGGCAAATCACCCCTATTCGTAATTCTTGCCAAATCTATTTCTGTCCTTTCAGTAAGCACTACTAGATTAGTTACTACCTAACCCAACTTCAGGGTATCATCCTAAATACTTCACCCATAAATCTTCAGGGTCTGCTACAGTGCTCACCACTCAACTCCCAGACTGCTGTGCTGACCCTAGTCTTCTGCCCTCTGTCAACACAGGTCAGCAGTCTGCTAACGCTAACTCATAGTTGTTTACCAGGCTAATGACCACAGGTGGTCTTTTTAAGCCTAGCTATGCTTCCCAAGAATCACACCCTGTACCTTGTGTCTTTGAGGAAAACACCTTAACCATTATGGAAACCCCCATTTCTTACCCTGTGGCAAGTCTAATCATCTGAGGTATTCTAAGTTAGTGTAGAATTTGCGGTATGGTTGCTAACTGTTCAGTGCTTCTACCAACTGTAAGAATAACCTGTGAGAAATCTAAATTTTTAGGAAACATAGAGACAAATTCCTCACATCAGTCCACTAATCAGTAAACATCATATATCCACAACAACAGTTACAAAACACCACTAAGTCCTTAACTTGTTCTGAAACTGTAAGGACAAAATTACCAGTTCACTAGAACACACTAAGGGTCTCACACAAGGCAATGTCCACTTGTCTGACACTCACACATACTGCACATCTCCACAGTTATCCAAGAGATACCAAAAAAGCAGGCCAAAACCGATAATGCCATCTGCCTACTAAATCTGCTTCCATATAGTTTGGTCAGTAGTGACCCTATAGTTAGGCACTCAGACTTCACAATCACAGACTGGACAAGAACAGGAAGACTGTAAGTTCTCTCAAGTGTCATGATCCATGTCACCAACATCCTAAGTTCCCTAACATCAGGATTTTAGCATAATATCCCTGATATTCCTCATATTTCTGCCCTGTACATTGTACAAGTCATGATTTTCTGGTAAAATCACTGAGGACTTCTGCCAGCAAGTAATACCAGATGTTACAGTCTCATATGTCTTATTGTCCAAAGAATGTATGTTGCTGCCAAAATCTGGAGTTGTATTAACTTTTTCAGTGACTTAGAACTAATACTTCAAGATTACATAATATAAACACACACACACACACACACACACACACACACACACACACACACACACACACACACACACACACACACACACATTGCATTTCCTGAGATTAAATTTCCATTTGTTTTAAAGTCACACATATCACAGGGAATATAGTTTTCTTTGTCTCTGGCCTCTACCTGCCATCAGTTGGCTAGCCTATTAGACAGCAGTCACAGATCTAGGTTAGGTATACATTTATTTTATCCTCTGTTTACCAGGTTAGTCCCACTAGGCCAGCGTTCTACTTTCAGGGGAGACGTGAGGTAGAATTCAAAGGTTCATAGTTGTTTAATAGGCTAACAACCACTTGGGCCTTTATAAGCCTAGCCCTACATCCCAAATGTATCTTGCAATTTTTTGAGATTTAGAGGTTATTTTAAGAGATGTATATAAGCTAGGGTGTCTGTGTCAATTAGAGACATAACGGCTATACTTAGGAGAACTTCCAATTTCCCATCCATTGGTCCCGGTTATGCTTCAATAAGGTTAGGGAAGAACTCTGGTTCACATGGCTGGGAAGTCTGTTCCAGAGGAAGGGAATTCTCTGAGATATATACTTGACCCCCAACATGCCCTATTTATGTAGCAAACAAGGCTCAAGTCCCTAGATCAAGCAGTTCTGATGCTATTGATTTGCTATTGAAACTGGAGGATTAACTTCAGTCCAGCAAACTTTAGAAAAACATCTGAAACATCTGAATCAGAACGTCTGACAAGCCTGATCTGCAAGACCATGGAACATATTATCATGGAACTTATAAAGAAAGACAGTAGCAACCTTCAAACACTGGATCCCACCCAGTTTGGATTCATGAAGGGCAGATCTTGTCTCCTGAACCTGATTGACTTCTTCGAATCAGTCTCCAGAGCTGTGGATGAAAGTCAGGTGGTCCACACAGTCTATCTGGACTCACCAAGGCCTTCGACACCATCCCCCACTCTGGAATCATAGATAAACTTACTAAGCTGGGCATTAATCCATACGTCACTCAATGGGTTGCCAACTGGCTTACTGACAGAACCTACACTGTAAAAGTAGCTAACTCCAAATCCAGCTCCAGACAAATGACAAGTGGAGTACCTCAGGGTTCTGTCCTGGGACCGCTTTTGTTTCTCATCTACTTCTCTGAAGTATAGGCCAACACTAAAGGACTCTGGCTAACAAAGTTCACAGATGATTGCAAACTGAGAGCCATTACTGAATCCTCAAATGATGTGGATATTCTGCAAAAGGGCCTTACAGAAATAGGTGCTTGGTGCCAGAGCCATTGGCTCAAGCTCAATGCCAAGAAATGTATAGTTATCCCCTTTGGGAAAAAACATGTACCCATGAATTGCTACATAGGTGGCAGTACACTAAACACCGAAAGTGTGATAAGAGAGTGAGGGACACAGGTGGACAGTGGTCTCACCTTTGATAACCACATTGCCACAACAGTCAGGAAAGCCTTCTATTTGGCACACCTCATCACTAAGGACTTTTCATCCAGAAAAATGGAGGTCATTGTCCCACTGTACTCATCCCTCATTCGACCCATTATAGAATACAACACCCCATTTGGTATGTACCTCTCAAGATATCTGCAACAACTGGAAAGGCCGCATAAATATCTCACTAAAAGAATCACAGGCCTAAAGCAGATGCCCTATGCTGACCGTCAAAAATAACTCCAGCTATACTCTGTCACATATCATCTACTCAGAAGCAATCTCTGCTTAACATACAAGGCCATGTCAAACTCAGAGCTGTTGGACATGCTACACTTAAAGAAATCCCAATCCCTCAGAGCCACATGGTCCAGGGATCTAAACCTTATCATCACAATAAACAAAACATGCTGGCGGGATAGGTTCCTGACCCAGAGACTCCCCAGACTCCGGTATAGACTGTCCATACATGTCAAGCAGAGCACCTCTTTGGACCTCTTCAAAAGGAACCTTGATGACTGGATGGGAGATAAATTCACCCCAGTGATCACATCAGTCACCCTGCTTGACAGGGGTCCAGGGAAGTAAATATTGTGGGAAGAAATAGCCAGGGAATTGTTATGGCTAGGCTTGTATAGGGCCTAGATCCAATAGCCTAGTGCCAACCTATGAACCTATGAAATCACTTTATGAGCTAGGCCATAAAGAGGCTAACTCACAGGTTTCATTGCAGCCAGAGACACAGTCTTTACAAGCAAGCTTTCTGCATTGTCTTTGGGGTGAACTAATCACTATTCTGAAAGCATGGAGAATGCAATTGTTTTATGACTTCCACCTGCCAAAGATTTGTGCAAAAGCCCTTGTACATGTATTTTTACAGGTAGATGCTAATACTGCCAGCTGCCGGGGGGGGGGGTTGCCTGGGAACTAATACTCGGATGACCAGAAATGATGACATTCTGCAAGCTATCCCAGCAGTAATATTTTTTATATTATTTTGAGATTTCTCTTAGTGAGCTAGAGCATTCTGTATTCTGTCTTGGGCCTGATAACAAGAAGAACCATTAACCACACCATCTGCCTTTCTCTAAGTAAGTTATTAGGGAACAGTATAACTCTCTTAGATTCACTCAGGAATATAGTGAAGCTTAGTCTAGATATTAGTTTTTTTTTATTTGTTTGAGATTGTCATTCAGTGTTTTAAATATTTCCTGTGATTTTGAACTCTGATGTCACTGTGAATACATATTTAGTATTGTTTTGTTCTTTTATTATTTATTATTAAATATATTTAAATCTTTCATTGTGGCTGATCTTTGTAGAGATATTTAAGTTTTGGGAGTACTTGCATATTTATTTGGTGACACCGTGTGGGCCACTCCTAACAGCCTTGCTCCTGGTCAAACTACCATTTGTATTAATATTAATATTACACAGTAAGATTTGACATCCTTTGTGTGTGTGTGTGTGTGTGTGTGTGTGTGTGTGTGTGTGTGTGTGTGTGTGTGTGTGTGTGTGTGTGTGTGCAAATTAAATCTCAAAGAGGTATGACACTAGCCCTGAGTAGCATCCTGCCATTGCCCAAAATGATACCACAGTACAAGGACAAAATGATTGACTTCAACAATTGGCTAAGCTTCTGATGTCATTCTAAGGGTATCCAGTATCTGTCTGCCTGTGGCGACATGATCGATAGGCCAAGATGCTTTGCCAGAGATGGCCTGCACCTGTCACCTCTGGGATTCTGGATACTGGCTAAGGCTCTTGCTGCCCCAATAGTGCCTTTTTTAGACAAGGCTATATGTCAAACACACCACCATAGTAGATGCAAACAAGCAAAATCTAAGGGTAATGCTACTCAATGCTAGAAGTCTAAACCTCAAAATGCACTCATTTGAGACACTCCTTAAGATGGAGAACATCGACATCTATGCAGTGACAGAGACCTGGTTCAAGGCTCCAGAGACCACCCCTGCATTACCAGGCTACAATTCTTACCACACCTTTCGGCCATCTAACATGGACCGAAACACTAAAGGAGGAGGCGTGTCCATATTCATAAAGGATATCCACATCTCCAGGCTAGTTGCTCAACATAATGCACGTACAATTAACACTGGGCAAGACTGCAATTCAGGCTGTAGCTTGTTACAGATCCCCCGCCATGCGCCAGGATGCCCACTCCATGTTTCTTGATATACTGGATAATATTAAGGTACAGCCCAATACCCTAATATTGGGAGAGTTCAACTACCCCATCATCAACTGGGAAAACTACTCATGTACTAACTCATTTGCTCAATGTTTTCTAGAATTCATCAGTTACAACACCCTGGATCAGCTTGTCCATACCCCCACCAGGGGCAGTAACATCCTGGACCTGGTCATTACCAATATGGGAAACAGATGCTCCACGCCTGAGGTCAACACCTTGCTGGTCAGATCTAACCACAAGCTAATCACCCTAGACATCCATATCCCACCCCACCCCCCATTAAGGAAACCACCGTAAAAAACTTCTCCAAAACCAACTTCATGCTTAAGACAGAAGTGGCTAACTTTACGACACCCATACAGATAGAAAATAGAGGCATGACTGCTGAATCATATACAAATGCACTATATAAGCACAGAGATGAGTGCATAGACTGTGCCATCCCCAACAGAACCAAGATGCTAGCCTCCAAAAAAGGAAGTCAATCTGGTGGTCCCCTGCTATAAACAAACTCTACAACAGAAGGAAGAAACTGTTGCAAAAAAGAGTAAAATCCCATGATTGCAGGAACTCCCTCGTCAGCCTTAGTAAGAAGCTGAGATCCCTCATAAAATCCTTCAAAGCTAGTTACGAAAATAAAATCGTTATGGATTCTAAAGACAACCACAAAACATTCTACAGCTATGTCAAGAATCTCAATGGCAACACCCAGATCTGCTCTGAGTTACAGCACAATGTCACTAGATTTACTGAACCAACTGATATTGCAAACTTTACTCCCCCTCACCCTCCAAAGGGCCCATCTCCATACAAGAAGATTGCAAAGCCCCTGTAATCACAGCTGCACAAGCAACGGCCGCGCTCTTAAGAGCCAAGAACACAGCATCCATGGGACCAGACAACATCCCAGGTTGCGTTCTGCATGAACTACAGAATGAATTGGCACCCCACCCAAGTACCATGTTCACCCATTGCCTCACTTCAGGCTTTGTGCCTATGGAATGGCACACAGCCCCCCCCCGGGGGTTTATCCCCCACTTTTCCAACCCAAAAA
>NC_056730.1:572236065-572268341 GCF_019279795.1 Protopterus annectens
TGTACTTTGTGACTTTTTTTAGTAGTAGTTTTACTTGATGATCTAAGAGGCCTTTTGGCTGAGTGATGTTGTACTAGGTTTTTGAGGGCAGGACACTTATTGGGGAGGTAACAGAATGACAGAGGCAGAGCTGATTGTAGGTTAGGAGGTTGGGCAGTTCAAGCCAGTGGAGCTGTCTCAAAGCAGTACAGTGATGAGTTCTATATGAGCAATTTGCAGCAAAGCGGGCAATTATGTTATAGCAGGTTTCCATTTTGCTTAGTTCAGTTTTGTTGAGATTAGTCAGAATAGGAGATGCATAGAGTAGGGTGGATAGAAGTTGGGAGCGAGCAATGGCTGATCTTGTGTTGTTGGTAAGAAATGGTTTGATACGGTAGTGCGACCCCAGTTTGGCATGTACTTTTTTAATAGTTAAGTTGAGATGACTATCAAATTTTAGGTGGGAGTCTATGGTTATTCCCAATAGCTTAGCCTGTGCCACTGGAGCAACTGGAGTAACATTAGTGGAGTAGATAGTGAATTGACTGTTAGTGTTTTTGTTAGAACTGGTTATAATCATAAGCTGAGTTTTCTTTGGATTGAGGATAAGTTGGGCTTTGGTAAGGTAGTTTTCAATGTCAGAGAATGCTAGTTGAGTTGTTTGTAGGAGGGTGGGAATGTTTTGTGCAGCACAGATTAAGGTAGTGTCATCTGCATACTGAATTATAGATGCATGCTGTGTGGAGGTATGGCGGTCATTTGTGAAGACTGTGAATAGTAGTGGTCCTAAGATAGAACCCTGTGGGACTCCTATAGTTATAGGCAGCTGAGGAGAGAGAGAATTTTCCCATTTCACAGCTTGGTACCTGTCGGTTAAGTAGCTTTGGAACCAGGTAAGAGTGGAATTTGATAGATGATATTGGTTTAGTTTGTTTAGCAGGATTTGGTGTGAGACTGTGTCAAATGCTTTGGACATATCCAAAAAAAGAGTTGACACTTGTAGGCCTTCATTTTTGAGATGGTTTACTTTGTCTGTGAAGCAGAGGAGGCCTGTAGTGGTACTATGGGCAGGAATGAGACAATGCTGAGTAGGTGACAGGATGTTGCTGTCTAGGAGATAGTTTAGCATCTGGGTATGGATGCATTTTCTAGGATTTTGGCCAGGGGGGAGAGTAAAGCAATGGGTCTGTAGCTATTAAGTTCAGTGGAGGTCCCGCCTTTATGTATGGGTGTAACACAGGATATTTTCCAGAGTTTGGGCACATAGTTTTCAACAATTGATCTGTTTATGAGAGTGGAGACTGGGATAGCAATAGCATCTGCTGTGAGTTTCAAGAAATAGCTGGGGAGTAGGTCGGCTGCTGTTGATGAGGTTTTTAGTTTGGAGAGCATGCTTTTGATTGAAGTGGTGGAAACTGTTTTGAGGGTAAAGCTTGTATTAGTGTTGTTTGTGTTGGGGGGGAAGGAACTGTCCTGTGATACTAAGAATAGAATTGAGTTCACAAAGTGGGAGTTGAATTGTGTTTCGATGGGAACTTTAGTGTCAGGGGTGGTTGGTTTGGGGGTAGCCTTTTGGGTGGATTTTAATAGCTGGTTTACATTTTTCCAAAATGTTGGCGGGTTGTGTTGGTATTTAGTTTATAATGTTGTGTATTAGGAGTTAATGCCTAATTCCATGAGTTTTACAATACCTGAGTGGAGTATTCTATCAAATACCTTAGCCAGGTCAAGGTAGGCAGTATGCATTGTTTTATCCTCAGCCACTTCCTTGGTGATGTTTTCACAGAAGTCCATCAGGTAGAGTAGGTATAATCTGCCTTTAACAAAGCCAAACTGGGTTGGATCAATAGTATGAAGGTTTCCTATGCAGAGGCGCCGGAAGCTGTTGAAGACTGAGGGGGTGGAGGGTGAGAGGGGCACTTAGTGTTCTAAAAAGAGCAATTTTTTATAACTATTTACTACCACAATGTAGGTTCACTTGGAGGACTTTTGAAGCTTATCCAATTTCCTTTTGGTGCTTGATTCTTGAATTATCATTTTCTGACTGGTCTTACCTATCCCATGGCTGATAATTGTATATTAGCCTTAGTAAGAATAACTGTGATCATTCCATAGATAATTTGAGGGGACCTATATAAGGGATGTAGCATTTAGGAACTGCCTGTATCCATTTGTGGCATGAGGGGCAATCACGGAGTACATTTTCTATTGCCCATCCTTAAATTCAAGTTGCATTTGAATATGGACGGATGAGCTTTATTTTATTTTTATGGATAGTTTGTTCTGGAACAGTGGTAGCCTCTGTGATATATATACATCTCTCCACAATATTCAGGCCCATGTAAAATAGGTACAAATATGTACGCTGATTAACGTAAAATTTGCATACATAATTACACAACCCCACCCACTCCAAAGGAATTGTGGGATACCAACTTTCTAATGCAAACTGAAGAACAGAACCAAAATATAGCACCAGAGTCCCCCTGCAGCCATTCCAATGTCCCATCACCTGGCTATTTCACCCCATTTACCATAAACACTAATGTGTGCATACTGCTTTACTTCTACAATGATTATTTGGATTTTATTTTTTTACATTTTATAGCACAATGCACAAACACTAACAGATATCTGCTAAACAAAGCAATACTGTCTCACAATGAAAATAGACTTGGCATTAAAACTTCTCTGCCCTTGAAACTCACGTTCATTGAAACAGCATTAAAACCCACACCACATCCAAAGAAAATGCATCTGGCCAGTGGTGGATAAAGATTACCTTTGGGCTGTTTTCAAATCAGAGGCCACTTGCACACAAAACAAGAAACATACATGCATTCTTTGATACACCTTCTTGACTTTATCAAATTATATTCCTTGTATAATACAGCACACTTGTCAGATGTAAGTTAGAGCGCATTTTAAATTTGTTTGAACATTTTTCCAGTAGGCAATGAAGCAAAATGCATGCACCAATAATGACAACACTGTCCTATTCAGAACATTTCCATGATAACAGTCTACTTCTACACACAATATATATATATTATATATATATATATATATATATATATATATATATATATATATATATATATATATATATATATATATATATATATATATATATATATATATATATATATGTATACAAATACAGAATCACAGTAGTGTAAGCCATAGGCATGTTGCACAGCTTCTTGCACTTATTTTCAATTGGTGGGGCAAAAGGCCAAACACCAGGGACACATTTTAAACATTGCTTGTATAATTTTGGAAAGTTGCTTGCATAAAATGTGTTACCACTGTACATTTCACTACCGAATCTTGCACCCAGAACCCTATGCACTACAGTCAGAGCAATATACCACTAAGCTAAATCAGTTTCCTGAAAGACAGGAAGACAAACTTAAATAGCTATCATTTAGTGAATTCAGTTCTCCCTTATCACCATAGCTCTCAACCTCTTAGCACAAAAATACAGATCAAAGCCAATAATGGGGGAATACAGCCCCAAAATAGGGACACATTTCAAATACTGATCTTATAAACTTAGAAAATTGCTAGCATAAAAGGTTATGTTTTACTGCTCCTGAAAAAAAACAGAGATTTAATGAGGAACAGAACAAAATTGTGAGGCATAAATTCACAAGTGATGGTGGCTAGGGACTTTAGGCTCTTTTTACCTGCACTCAAAGTGCAGGTTTTGAGCCTGTGTACCTCTAGCCACCAGATGTATCCTGTTGGGGGCATTCACATACAAACACACACACACGCACACGCACACACACACACACACACACACACACACACACACACACACACACACACACACACACACACACACACACCTCTGAAGACAGTACCTTAACTCTGCATGCAGTAATCCTTAATCCACGGCTGAATGTCTGGCTGTTATCTTGCAGTTAAACGAAAGCTCTGAGGCTGCAGTTAAAAGAAATCCATTTCCCCAGCTCTGCAATGAAGAAAATTCGCCCGAACGGCAAAACTAATAAGAAATCCCAAACGGACGTTATCTCCAGCTGAAATCCACCCAAACAGCAAAATTAAATAAGAAATCCCAAACGGCCGTTATCCCCAGCTGAAATTCGCCGGAACGGCAAAACTAAATAAGAAATCCCAAACGGCCGTAATCCAATACTGCAGTTAAAAGTAAAATCCACAGCTCTGCAGCAAAACTGCAGTTAAACTGTTCAAACAAGCACGCATTAAAAGTAAAATCACCAGCTCTGCAGTTAAACTGTTCAAACAAGTGCGAGGTCATTGCGCAAATGATGACGAGTTGGGATGGTCGCAAGTGCTGCAAAAGTGGGGTGCCCCTGCAACAGACCTTTTTTTATTGATTAGACAGTTGGAGTGAGAATATAAAGCAATGTCAGGAGTATCTGTTTTGCAACTCTGGGGACAGTGCTTGCCACTGCAAACTAGTTGTCCTGTGTGCAACCAGATACTGGTGAGACTTTAATCCTGCTTTTACCGCAAAGATGTCACTCAAGGTGTCTGTGTCTGTACAGGCACTGCCAAACACTTGAGAGGAAACTAATACATAGACCCTGAAAATTTAAGGATGAAGTATTTAGGCAGATATTCTGAAGTTAGAAGCAAATCAAGCAGTACTTACTGAGAGCAAAGAATTAGCTTGTCAAGAATGATGAAAACAGGGGAGTCTCGTGAATGGCTACTGCTGGTCTACTACTAGTGTTGGTCTCATCATAGCTTCACTCTGCTGGGATACAATGCTCCTTTGCTTCTTCTCTCACCAGAAGCAAAACATTAGCACAACTCCCAAGATGAGAAGCAGGCCACAGCCTGTTCGGTAATCTACAGTCTTGTCCCAGATGATGCAAGGGTCTGAAGACTTGCAGCAGTCTTTTCCTGGTAGATTTTTTTGAATAGCAGCTAGACCAATCAGGAACACCAAGCACAGACACTCAATGGCTAATAGAAACATTCAGGAATCAATGCACTCTGCTCCTTCTCTCACCAGGAGTAGAATATAAGCCCAAATTCCAAGCTGTCACCTATGAAGCAGTTATTAGGCTTTCTGGTGATCAGCATTCTCCAGAAAATAATGTCCTTCTGCACCATCTCCCACCATGAGAAAACAAAAGCACTAATCCCAAGATGACTACTGAGATGCAAAATGTGGGCTCTCCAATAATTGGTGGTTTTGCAATACATGTTGAAACATAATATTAAAAAAATGGATTAATATCCTAAGCACTGCAGTGTGCACTAAGCAGTTATATTTGAAAAAGGGGTAACTTAAGCTTTAGCGGTCTACGTGGAGAGCCACTAATTTTAAAAGAGCAAGATAGATTGAAAGGGGGTGGGCACTTTGTATTCTGGTTCTATGGAATACAGTGGGATGGCCAATAAATTTAAATAGTTGAAGGGGGAGTGATTTCACAAAATTATAATTTTTGTGCTTACTCAAAACAGCCAGTGAAAGGGGAGAGGGAAGGAGATATGTGGTCAAATTAACATAAGGGGTACCCAACTAGAAAAACAGTTGTGTTTAAGAACACAACAGCAACATGGTGCGGCAGTGGCAAAAAATTAAAAATAATCTGACTCACAAGACACACAGCTGTTGTCTCTTTCCAAGTTTTAATATACATATATATAAAAGTAGAAAACAAGTAAAACACAGCGTAAAGAAAACAAATCACAGTATACGAAATTGAAGAGAATAACGTAATACAAAATACAAGAAGAGAAAAGCAAACTAAACTTTCCCTCACAGCAAGGTGGGGTTGCAGTCAACTGACGTAGAGTGTTAGGTGTAGTGTATGCCAAAAGAATGCCAAAGAAACTGAAAAGTAAGGTGTACAAGACAGTGGTACAGCTATTAGTAATTTACAGTACAGAAATGTGGACAGTAAAGGCAGAGCAGCTGAGGAAGCTACAGGTGATGGAGATGAAGCTCCTGAGGTGAGTGGTATGGTGCACATGATGGGTCAGATGAAGAAATAAGGTCATAAGAGCTGAAGCCAGAGTGTCTCCAATTGCACAGAAGGTCAAAGAGAATGAATTGTGGTGGTTCAGACATGTGTACAAAAGCAGAAGGCAATCTGGTGAAAATTTTTGGGACAGACAGGCTGAAGGGAAAAGGAAACACGAGCATCCAGTAAAGAGGTGGATGGATTTTGTGGGAGAAGACCAGCTACAGTCCAGCATTATTATTATTATTATTATTATTATTATATTATTATTATTACGATACAACCAAACACACTAATACTGGGTGATTTCAACTACCCTACCATTAACTGGGAAAACTACTCGGGTACCAACACCTTTTCCCAACGGTTCTTGGAATTCATAAATTCCAACGCCCTGGATCAACTAATCCATTGTCCCACAAGGGGCTCCAATATCCTAGACCTGGTCATTACCAACATGGGAGATAGATGCTCCACACCAGTGGTCACCCCCTCATTGGTCAGGTCTGACCACAAGCAAATCACCCTTGACATCCACATCCCCCCAGTAAGGAAACCTCCGTAAGAAACTTCTCCAAAGCCAACTTCCTACTACTCAAGTCAGAAGTGACAAACGTCATGACACCCATGCAGACGGGATCTGAAAGGTTGACTACTGAATCCTACACTAAGGCACTGTACGAGCACATCCACTCGTGCATGAATCGTGCCATCCCAAATAGAACCAAGATGCTCTCCTCCAAAAAAAGGAAGCCAATCTGGTGGTCTCCTGCTATAAACAAACTATACAACAGCAGGAAGAAACTGTTGCAGAAAAGAGGAAAATCCCAGGATGCCAAAAACTCCCTTACCAGCCTTAGTAAGAAGCTGAGATCCCTCATAAAATCCTCAAAAGCTAGTTACGAAAATAAAATCGCCAAAGATTCCAAAGACAACCACAAGGCATTCTATAGTTATGTCAAGAATCTAAATGGCAATGCTCAGATCTGCTCTGAGCTACAACAGAATGGTATTAAATATACTGATCCCAAGGATATTGCCAATATCCTGGCAGATCGATTTAGTGCCATCTTCACCCCCCTCTCACCCCCTAAAGGGCCCATCTCAATACCAAAAGATTTCCAAACTCTGGTAATCATGGCCACACAGGTAGAAACCGCACTCTCCAAAGCTAAGAATACAGCATCCATGGGACCAGATGACATCCCGGGCCATGTACTACATGAACTACAAAATTAACTGGCACCTCACCTAAGTGTCATGTTTAATCATAGCCTCACCTCAGGCTTCATGCCCACTGAGTGGCACACAGCTACAGTTATCCCACTCCACAAGGGGAGATCCACCTTGGATCCCGGGAACTACCATCCCATCAGTCTGATGAGCCTGATCTGCAAGGGCATGGAACGCATTATCATGGAACTTATAAACAAAGACATTGGCAACCTTCAAACACTGGAACCCACCCAGTTTGGGTTCGTGAAGGGCTGATCTTGTCTCCTGAACCTGATTGACTTCTTTGAATCAGTCTCCAGAGCTGTGGACATGGGTAAGGCGGTCCACACAGTCTATCTGGACCTTGCCAAGGCCTTCGACACCATCCCCCACTCTGGAATCATAGATAAACTTACTAAGCTGGGCATAAATCCCTATGTCACTTGATGGGTTGCCAACTGGCTTACTGACAGAACCCAGACTGTAAAAGTAGCCAACTCCAAATCCAGCTCCAGACAAGTGACAAGTGGAGTACCTCAGGGTTCAGTCTTGGGACCACTCTTGTTTGGCATCTACTTCTCTGAAGTACAGGCCAACACTAAGGGACTCTGGTTAACAAAGTTTGCAGATGACTGCAAACTGGGAGCCATTATTGAATCCCCAAATTATGTGGATATTCTACAAAAGGGCCTTACAGAAACAAATGTTTGATGCCAGAGCCATGGGCTCAAGCTTAATGCCAAGAAATGTATAGTTAACCCCTTTGGAAAAAAACATGTACCCATGAATTACCACATAGGTGGCAGTACACTAAACATCAAAAGTGTGATGAGAGACTTAGGGACACAGGTGGACAGTGGTCTCACCTTCGAAAACCACATTGCCACAATAGTCAGGAAATCCTTCTATGTGGCACACTTCATCACTAAGGGCTTTTCATCCAGAAAAAAGGAGGTCATTGTCCCACTGTACTCATCCCTCATTAGATCCATTATAGAGTATAACACCCCATTTGGTATGTACCTCATAAGACATCTGTAACAGCTGGAAAGGCCACAGAAATACCTCACTAAAAGAATCACAGGCCTAAAGCAGATGCTGTATGCTGACCATCTAATAATACTCTGTGGCATATCGTCTACTCAGAGGCGATCTCTACTTAACATACAAGGCCATGTCAAACCCTGAGCTGTTGCACATGCTCCACTTAAAGAAATCCCAATCCCTCAGAGCCACACGCTCCAGGGATCTAAACCTTGTCATCACAATGAACAAAACATGCTGGAGGAATAGGTTCCTGACCCAGAGACTCCCCATACTCTGGAATAGACTGCCCATACATGTCAAGCAGAGCACCTCCTTGGCCCTCTTCAAAAGGAACCTTGATGATTGGATGGAAGATAGGAAATTCACCCCGGGGATTATGTCAGTTGCCCTGCTAAACAGGGGTCCAGGGAAGTAAATATTGTGGGAAGAAATATCCAGGGAATTGTTATGGCTAGGACTTGTATAAGCCCTAGGGCCGATAGCCTAGTACCAACCTATGAACCTATGAACTGAAGAAGAAGGTAGCAGAGTGGCTTAGATTTCAGATAGATGGTGACATTTGGCGCACCACTCCTGTAGAATATGGGAAAAGGGGGCTGATGATGATATTGATGTGTCAGCTGTTATGCTGCCTCAAATCACCTAGTGCTATCAGACTGGCTACATAAGATTCCATAATGGTCAGTGCAGCCAAAGGCGTATGAGAAAACAGAATAGTTTAATAACCCTACTCTTGGTATAAAACAGAAGGGTACAATGAATTGGACTAGAAAACAGTGAAAATCTGGGATCCAGTAAAGGGTAGAAGACCACAAAATGTAACTAATGTAGGAACAAGTAACAATGTACCATCAGCAATCATGAACAATGAGATCAAAGACAATCAACCGATGAAATAATAGGTTAATTTGGTATCTACTTAAATGAATCCAAGTGCAAATAGTATAAACAAATAGATCCAACAGTAAAGCTAACAGATTTGTTGCAGGAACAGCAGAGCAATCAGACCAAGTAACAATTGTATATCAGATTATGTATTCCAATACTCTTTAGAGAAGTACTGTGGAGCAGTAGCTTTAAATGCAATGATCAGTAACAAGTAACAATAGTATAGCAAATGGTGTATTACAATACTCTGTAGAGAAGTACTGTGGAGCAGTAGCGTTAAATGCAGTGATCAGTAACAAATAACAATAGTATAGGAGATGATGTAATCCAATACTCTATAGTACAGAGAAGTACTGTAGAGCATGAGCTTTAAATGCAGCAATTAGTAACAAGTAACAATAGTATATCAAATGGTGTATTCCAATACTCTGTACAGAAGTACTGTAGACCATGAGCTTTAAATGCAGCAATCAGTAACAAGTAACAATAGTATATCAGATGAGGTAATCCAATACTCTGTAGAGAAGTACTGTAGACCATGAACTTTAAATGTAGCAGTCAGTAACAAGTAATAATAGTAGAGCAGATAATGTAATCCAGTACTCTATAGTGAAGTACTTAGAGCAGTAGCTTTAAATGCAGCAGTCAGTAACAAGTAACAATAGTATAGCTGATGATGTAATTCAATACTTAGGAGAGAAGTACTGTAGAGCGTGAACTTTAAATGCAGTAATCAGTAACAAGTAACAATAGTAGAGCAGATGATGTAATCCAATACTTAGGAGAGAAGTACTGTAGAGCATGAACTTTAAATGCAGCAATCAGTAACAAGTAACAATATTAGAGCAGATGATGAAATCCAATACTCTGTAGAGAAGTACTGTGGAGCAATTGCTTTAAATGCATACAGTACAGGAATCAGCAACAAGCAGCATTGTGCCAAAACCAGTGATCAAAAAGTACAATCAATAACTGAGATAATAAGTTAATCTGGTTTCTATTTACGTAGGATAAATAACTGGCAATGATGCAAAACTACTTTAATAGCACCAGCAAAAGTGCAGTATTACCTTAGGTACTGCCAGTAAAGAACACTAATGTAACAGCAACAAGGCATAATAGTACAAACTAATACTATTACAGACAGCAGAACAGAAATGCACAGGTCAAGAAAAGATCAATAACAAAGCTGATGTTTTTTCTTTACAGTAAGTAGAAATGCATGCTCATAGGTGTTTACTACGCTAATGAACACAAGAGCCTTTTTAAGCCTAGCCATCCATCCCAAATCTCTGACAAGTTCTGGTACCCTTGATAAGTGTAAGCAGGGACCTGGGAGATGAACCATTTGCAGGTTGCCTGTGTCCAGTAGAGACGTAGCTACCAAGCCAGGGATGAATTTCCTGTTTCCCATCCAATTGTCCAAGTTACACTTGAATTGAGTTAGGGAGGAACTCTGCTTCACATGGATGGGGAGCCTGTTCCAGAGATGGGATAGTCTCTGGGATACATACCTGTCTCTTCAGCAGGTCCTGGTTATATTACAGGCAAGGTTTAAGTCTTTATAAGAGGTAATTCTTTTCCTGTTTGTTTTGCTCATATGCAAGAGGTCCATCAGACTGGGACATGAGAATGTCCTGTATGCCAGGCATAGATCTCCCCTCAACAGCCTGTAGGAGACAGAATACAGGGATAGGGCCTTGAGGCAGTCTGTATAGAACAAGTTTCCTCTCTGTATTGTTTTACTCAGGAACCTCTGTGGATGTTCCACTTGTTGTATATGCCTAGTTAGGTACATACCAAAGGGGGCACTGTACTCAATGATAGGTCTGATGAATGCTGAATACAGTGGAACAATGACTTCCTTGGACCTAGATGCCATAGCTTTGTTTATAACTTGCACAACATAGAATGATTTCTTCACTACTGTAGACACGTGATGGCCAAAGGCTAGCTTACTGTCTATTTGTGCCCGCAAGTCCCTGACTACTGGGTCAACTCTAAGGGGTGTGTTGTCAATTTGATAGTTACCAGGGGTGGATGAGTTCCTAAAGGATACTGTTATACATTTTTTTGACATTTAGTTTTAGTCCAGGGCTCTGACACCAGTTTTTTGCCTGTGTCAGCCCTTCCTGGAGAACATTTGTGTCAGTGTGGGATTCAATGACACCTCCTAATTTTCAATCATCTGCAAATTTAGTCATCCAGAGGCCACTGACATTGGCCTTGACTTCAGAGCAGTAAATGCGAAAAAGGAGCTGTCCAAAGACTGATCCCTGAGGGACTCCACTCGCAAATAGCCTCTTTGTAGAGGGGGACTCATCAATTCTAATTTCTTGGGTCCTGTCTGTGTGCCAGTTGGCTATCCACTAAATGAGACAAGGGTTTGTACCTTACCTTTTGAGTTTGTCAAAAATGCCTTGGCCAGTTCAAAGTAGGCACTGTAAACCATTTTGCCCTCACCCATTGCTTTGGTGACCTTCTCAAAAAAGTCCACCAGGTTGAATAGGTATGACCTGCTCTCAGTGAAGCCAAATTGGGTTGAGTACAGTGTCTGGAGATTTACTATTTCCCATGGCATTACATATGAGACTAGTAAGATTTATGGGTCTTTTTTGAGGTTATCCATAGTTTAGATCCCTGTCCTCTTCTTCAGTCTCAGATGGTTATAAAGACTAATATACACCAGGCCTACATCTCCCAGAGGGATCTTAACAGAGTCTGGATATGTCAGACCTACATGAGAAGGAAGGTACTTTTCACCTTCTCCCCCAAAAAAACACAATATTAGGGAGATGATAAGGCATATGAGGATGAAAGTATCTAGCTAGAGGAGGAGATGTTTCTCAACCCCTAGAGGTAACACAGGTACTGACCAGCCACTCTAGGTGAGCAGACATATATAGGTGAAAAACATCTGTCATAATTACACTGTAGATATGTTGAAGAGTAATCCTGTGCTATAGGCCTGTGTCATCCAGCTTTTAGATACAATAAACAAAGCTTTAGTAAGTGTACATTTCTGTTAACACAATCACCAGAAAATAAAACTGAAGCAGAGGAGCTTTAGAAAACCTCCTCAGCAATCCTGACTTACAACCTGACTGCTCCCACATGAAGGTCATCGAAGAGGGGAGATTCCTCTACATGCCTGCATTAAGAATCCACATGGTTATATATAAAATTTCTATTCTTGCCTTCCACACAACAAATATATTGTAGCTGTTCCTCCTTCCAAAAAGGTAGACATCCACTAGGTCACCAACCTTCAGAAAGACAGATCCACTTCCCTGCTCCTTTTTGGGAATTAAAAAAAAAAACAACAGGACACTAGGGGCTGGTTCCGGATCTCAGCAGTCATATCCTATTATTGTAAGATAGAGTTTCACATAGTCATAAGTAGTCTTTCTTTCCTCTCCTTTACAGGAAATGGGATATGCTCCTTGGACCCTTTACTGCCCCAACTTTACATCACAGCTGGAAGGAAGAAAATGTACATCATGACAATCTCCTGTCTGGACAGTCAGTTCATTGTAGGTTGTAAATATCACCTGTTAATCATGGCAAGGGATTCTGCCTTCAACAGACTTCACATTACAATAAACTAGGACAAGTCACATCAAAAATTGATTAAATCAATCCTTTTTTCCTATGTTCTTTCTTTAGATAAACTCTGTAAAAACCCTGCTTCCTTTATTAAGATTCATGGTGCTGTAGGGGGGCGGCTTCCTCATTTATGTACCAAGCCAAGATATCAGTAGGAGTGTTTGCCCTAAATTTTAGTGTTTTTTAGGTACAAGTTATAATAATTCAGCAAGTCAAAGTCTGTGTGTAGAAGATGAGAAGCTCCTTGTGTTTCACATAAGCCTGCTCTTATTTCAGTTTAGAGGTGAATTGGGACAGCTTCACACTATTGTTCTTCATGTCTGGCATGACAGACCATATGAGATGCTCCCAACTAGTTCTCATTGGTTTTAAATGTACGTTTGGTATTATGGGTTATACTACCATGTGAGACACAAACATTCCTAATGAGCAGCTCTTTTATACGCAGGCTGTCAGGTCCCTGATGTCTACCCTCTTGGGGGATCCTACCTATATGTTACGACTCAAATGTGCAGATGGGTGTGATAAAGTTAGGACAGTTGTGAGGAACTCACTATAATGGTATAGCTGTAATAGTAGTTAAGTAATGTATAAGAAACAGAAAAAAACATTGTTATACACAGGAAAAGAAAATTTTCCTTTGAGGAGGACTTGTGATTTATTCACTACTAAATGTTCCTTTCCTATGACTTTTGCTACAAATATCAAACCACAACAAACATACATGAAATAGAAGCCCCTGACATTCCACTAGTGCAGAAAGGAATAAAAAAGCAAAGTCTGTGCACAACTTCACCCTAGATATAGCAGCATAGGAAAAGGGAATTATGGGTAAGAAAAACTAAAAAAACACCTCCTGGATTATTACATCTACAAACCATGCCACACAAGTCTTCCCCTCACAAAAAGGTGGCAATAATAATGAACACTCTCAGGGGAGGGTTGGATATTACAGAAGGACATCATTAGGGACATTTTTTTCTGGCCCAGAAAGCACCCAAAGAAGTCAGAACTGGGTAGTGCTCCATTAAATGTAAGAGAAAAACAGAACAGGGGGACTTATCACTTCATATGAAAATACCAAGATATGTAATGGAATCTTTCACTGTTAATGAAATAGTGTACAACAAACTTCTATAACCTATAGAATCTAGCAAACACTCCTAACAGAAAACATAGACAGAATACAAACCTTACTAGTGTCTCGACCCTCACAAACATTTTTCTTTCTTTTTGATGCACCAGTAGAAATGTCTGTTGGTAAGCCAAGAGTTTCCAGTATCTGTAACAAAGAGAATAGTTAGAAACTCATTGCATCAAGCTCAACTTAAAAAAAACACACTTTGTAATTTACACTGTTTATCAGCAGTAAATTACAAGCTACAGCAACACAGATTTTATTTATTTATTTATTTTTTCATTTCTGTCCATCCATCTCTACACCAAGTGGGATCCATCAACTGCCTACATGCTTTAGTTTGCTCTGAAAATGATGACCGCACATGGCAACTATACACAGTGGCCACACTGTAATAAAGAGCTTCTGTAGTTGCACGACCAAAAGGTCCCCCCCAATTCCCAGTCAGTTCGCCTACAAACAGGTCCCTCCTTGCTGGGGTCTTGGCTGGTTAAATCCTCTTCATCAGTTACAGTTTGATGTAATGCAATAAATCGAGCTCCCACCTCTCACATTCACCAGTTCCTTCCTCTAACCACTATCACGTACCTTTCTGCCAGTCAAGGAAAAAATAAAATTCATAACTACACTGTTAATCTAAAAAAGGAACTCCCAAGAGCATAGGTGTCTGTAGGAAATTTTCATTTACTTGGAATGAAAAAATACAATACTGATCTATCACAGATGGTCCAAAAATTGACTGAATCTTCAACTAGATCAGACATACAATAATTATACTATTTTCAGTCATTAACCAGTGTAGGGTGTTAATCCAAATGGGCCATTTAGTCTTAGTGTGGGAAAGACATAAATAGAATGATTACGTTTCTTTGAGGGAGTTGTGAGATGGCATAACAGTTAAAGTATTTACCTCACAAACACAAAGTACAGTGTTTGATTGTCACCTTTCTGAGACATAGCATAGGCTTAAAATGGCCCACAAAGGCAGCTAGCCTAATACTTACCTATGAGCCTATAAATCTAAATACAGTAAGTATAGTAAAATATTGTCACATTTACAGCAGAACAAAAAAACTATTAATAGCTGTAAAGTTATAGTGGAATATTTTGTTGTATTGGTGGTGATCGGGTATTGTGACCAATAAATACATTACTTATGATATATGAGAGAGGAGGAAGATGGGCAGTAATGGGAATAGTATAGCAGAGGATTAGTATGTGGGTTAGTAGAGACTAAAGTAGTTAATGTGAGATGGGGATGAAGTCCATGGAAAACTGCCAATTACAAAATGGGGCCTAAGGTCACACAGTTTCAACTAAGTTGTGTATTAAAGAAGCATTTCCATGTGTCTTCTTTGAATAGGAAATTTTTAAATGGTGAAGTAGTTTATTTAAGATGGTGTGATATGCTCTCCATGGGTCCCCTGTCCCCATGTGTTACCCTCCATATGTGAACCTCACTTCTCCCTTACTAATAAATACTAACTTCACAGTCTTATAACCATACAGGAAAAATAAAAGCATGGCACATAAACAGAAAAAAAGGATTTTTTTCTGCAAAATGCAATTGGGGTTTTAAAACTGAGTAAAGAAAATCAGAATTTATGCTCCTCTTTCAGACAGATAGTCTAGCGCTGCCAAATTTCCAAATGCCCAATGTGGGATTTTTTACCAAAAAGCATAATTTTATTTATTTTATTTATTTAACATTTATTCAACTAGGACAGAGTCTATTTTCAGTGGAGGCGCAGGGAGAAATGCTCCAGACACATGTCTTTGGGAGTTTGCAAGGCAAACTATACCCACAACCAGTGCAAAGAGCTGAACTTCACTTTTTTGGCAAAATAAAAACTTAATATTACATAATTTGGATTACATCTGTTGTTTCACATAATATTCACATAATATTAAAGTGTTTAAGTTACAAAATAATTGTTTTATGCAACAGTTACAGGAAACTTGGGAAACTCTGTTTTAAAATCTCAAGAACATTTCCAATTTTATATATATATATATATATATATATATATATATATATATATATATATATATATATATATATATATATATATATATATATATATATATATATATTATTTATTTTATTTATTTGCAGTTTGTTTGCCAGGATGGTCCATTGGGCCACTGGGGCCCATTTTCAATGGAGTCCTGGGAAGAAAAGCTCCAGAAAAATAAGAATAGATAGTGAAAGGAAGTAAAATCCATGAATCAAATAAGACGTATAGACATAGTAATTGCTCACTTACATATGTTCCATAGTATAAATCACACTGTACACAAATGCATAGCAATTGCTCATTTACATATTTTCAATAGTAGAAGTCCAATAGTACACGTTTCATAAGACAGAAAGGGAATATATATATATATATATATATATATATATATATATATATATATATATATGTGTATATATATATATATATATATATATATATATACATATATATATATATATATATATATATATATATATATATATATATATATATATATATATACAGAACAGTATTTACAATTGAGGTAGGTTTGTAGTAGTTAATAGATTCATTGAGATATATTGCAAAACATTATGAAATTTAGTAGGTAGTGACAGGTGGCAAATGAGTATAAACACATTAGGAAGTGAGTGTAGTCAGTGTTAGAACATATCCACTGTGAAGTAAGGTGAGAGTGCAGTGAGGTTTTGAACAAGGGGAGACTATTGGTGATGCGAATGGAGGAAGGGAGAGAGTTCCAGATGCATGCAAGAGGGAAGGACATTAGTTGATTCCCTGCTGGACATTTTGGTTTGTGCAATTTAATTAGGTTTTGGGAATTGGATCTTATGAGTCTCCCTGGTTTATGCATTTCAAAGGTATTTGCAAGGGAAGGACAGAGGGATGGGTTCTGAATGAGCTTATGTGCTTGAATGAGCTGGGTATATGTGAGGAGGTTTGGTAGTTCTAGCCAATTCAGTTGGTGAAGGGAATTGCAGTGATGTGTAGAGGCTGTATGACCTGCTGCAAATTTGGATATTTTGTTATAACAGGATGAGAGGTTTAATTTGAGGGAAGCTCTCTCTCTCTCTCTCTCTCTCTATATATATATATATATATTTTTTTTTTTCCAGCATGCAAGTGCCCACATAGGACCTGTCCAGCACAAAGAAGGACAGGTGGTAGTCCTAGCACAAACATGCTCTCTGCAGAGTCCATTAAAAATGACCACAGCCAATAAACCATCTCAATTGTAATCTATTTACTAGCAACCTTTGGGTCTGATTTGTCTGTTTTAAAACACTACTGTGCTACAGTCCAGTTTTGCTGTAAAATTATAATTGAATTTTAGCTAAAAACTGTAACATTCCATCCAAACTGTGAGTATATCTTGCTCTACAGGGATACATTAACCGATCATTCAAAGAACAGCACAACACACTACACTATTAATACTTGTATTAGCTATGACGTATTAGCCTAAATATGAGAACCGGAGCTGTAGCAAACCCATGCTGTGCCTGCATTTTTTATGAGTGAAAATTCAAATAGCCAGAGACTTCACACCATTATGTGGGACACTGGTCAAGTGATCTTATATTTAAATCTACAGTAAAACAGGTTCCTGACATAAAAATCTTACCGTTTTTGCCACGTGGTGTTTAGCCATCTTAATGGAAGGTCCTGAAGCTTCAAAGTATTTTCCGACTACCTCAACCCCCACAGTAAGCTCTGGAGCATGGCTTGGACCCGTCTGCCTAACCAGTTTAAACTGCAGCCCAGGGTATATCTCATTCAGTCTCATCAGAGGAGTATTTGCTGAAGGATTCATTTTGTTCTTTTCCTGTAAAAGGAATGAGATTTTCTACAAAAATGAAATTGTTAATAGAATATTATTATTGGAATTGGAATTGTGTCATTTGACAATAGTTTAAATTATATGGTACAGCTTATGAAAACTCTTTGTGAGATTCAAGATTTATGGATTTGTAAATAATTTAAACAGTTGTATTTTTTTTGTCTGTGATTAAACAGCTATTGTAAAAAAAGGAATGTTACAAACACCAGCAGTATAAGTCAGGACTGGTTACAAAGTTACTGGGTTGTACAGTAAGGTGCAAAGTTCCCCTGCTATACACACACACATGTATACACATACATTCACGCTAGTTGCCAACAGGCAAATCACCCCATTTGTCATTCTTGTCAAATCTAATTGTCCTTTCAGTAAGCACTACTAGATTAGTTACTACCTAACCCAACTTCAGGGTATCATCCTAAATACTTCACCCATAAATCTTCAGGGTCTGCTACAGTGCTCATCGCTCAACTCCCAGAGTACTGTGCTGACCCTAGTCTTCTGCCCTCTGTCAACACAGGTCAGCAGTCTGCTATCGCTAACTCATAGTTGATTACCAGGCTAATGACCACAGGTGGTCTTTTTAAGCCTAGCTATGCTTCCCAAGAATCACACCTTGTACCTTGTGTCTTTGAGGTAAACACCTTAACCATTATGCCAACCCCCAGTTTTTACCCCATCTGTGGCAAGTCTAATCAAATGAGGTGTTCTAAGTTAGTGTAGAATTTGCCGTATGATTACTAACTGTTCAGTGCTTCTACCAACTGAAAGAATAACCTGTGAGAAATATAAATTTTTAGGAAACATAAAGACAAATCTCTCACATCAGCCCACTAATCAGTAAGCATCATATATCCACAACAACAGTTACAAAACACCACTAAGTCCTTAACTTGTGCTGAAACTGTAAGGACAAAATTACCAGCCTACTGGAACGCACTAAGGGTCTCACAAAAGGCAATGTCCACTTGTTTGACACTCACACATACTGCACATCTCCACAGTTCACCCAATAGATACCAAAAAAGCAGGCCAAAACTGATAAGGCCACCTGCCTACTAAACCTGCTTCCACATAGTTTGGTCAGCGGTGACCCTATAGTTAGGCACTCAGACTTCACAATCACAGACTGGACAAGAACAGTAAGACTGTAAGTTCTGTCAAGTGCCAGGATCCATGTCACCAAGATCCTAAGATCGCTAATGTCAAGGTTTAAGCAGAATATCCCTGATATTCCTCATATTTTTGCCCTGTACATTGTAAAATTAATGATTTTCTGGTAAAATCACAGAGGATTTCTGCCAGCAAATAATACCGGATGTTACAGTCTCATACGTCTTATTGTCCAAAGAATGTATGTTGCTGCCAAAATCTGGAGTTGTATTAACTTTTTAAGTGACTTAGAACTAATACTTCAACATTACATAATATAAACACACACACACACACACACACACACACACACACACACACACACACACACACACACACACACACACACATTGCATTTCCTGAGATTAAATTTCCATTTGTTTTAATGTCACACATATCAAAGGGAATATAGTTTTCTTTGTCTCTGGCCTCTACCTGCCATCAGTTGGCTAGCCTATTAGACATCAGTCACAGATCTAGGTTAGGTATACATTTATTTTATCCTCTGTTTACCATGTTAGGTCCACTAGGCCAGCATTCTTCTTTCAGGGGAGACCTGAGGTAGTATTCAAAGGTTCATAGGTATATAATAGGCTAACGACCACTTGGGCCTTTATAAACCTAGCCCTGCATCCCAAATGTATCTTGCAATTTTTTGAGCTTTAGAGGTTATTTTAAGAGATGTATGTAAGCTAGGGTATTACTTACAGACTGTCTGTGCTGATTAGAGACATAACTGCTATCCTTAGGAGAACTTCCAATTTCCCATCCACTGGTCCCAGTTATGCTTCAATAGGGTTAGGGAAGAACTTTGGTTCACATGGATGGGAAGTCTGTTCCAGAGGAATGGAATTCTCTGAGATATATACTTGACCCTCAACATGCCCTATTTATGTAGCAAACAAGGCTCACATCCCTAGATCAAGCAGTTCTGATGCTATTGATTTTGGGGGTGTACAAAAGGTTCATCAGAGTGGGATCCAATGATGCCTTGTATTCCAGGCACAGATTGTCTCTCAGTGGTCTATATGAATGTGAGTATAGAGAACGGGCTTTCAGGTGTTCTGCTTAAGACATGTTGTATTCTTTTTTGAGGAACTTGTGTGAACATTTCAGTTGCTGCATGTACCTGGTCAGGTACATCCCGAAGGGGGAGATGTACTTAGTAATGGGCCTGATGAGGGCCAAACACAGAGGAAAGATGACCTCCTTGGACCCAGATGTTATGCCCTTGCTTATAAGTGGAGAAACATAGAATGATTTCCTTACTACCCAGGTTACCATCAGCATATGTCCCCAAATCCCTGGGTCCACTCTTAAGGGTGTGTTATCAATTAAGTAGTTTTCTAGGGTGGCCAACTTCCCAAACGTTACTGTTATGCATTTCATGGCACTGAGTTTTAAGCCATGGCTTTGGCACCAGTCACTTGTCTGTGTTAGTCCTTCCTGTAGGATGTTAGTGAATTGGGGGGATTCTATGTCTACTCCTAATTTGCAGTCATCACCAAACTTGGTCAGCCAGAGTCACTTGACATCGGCTTTGACTTCCGAGAAATAAATATCAAAAAGGAGCGGGCCCAGCAAGAGCCCTGAGGGACTCCACCAGTAACCTGCCTCTTTAGGAGAGGATCCCTATCTTAACTTCCTAGGTCCTATCTGGGAGCCAGCTGGCTATTCAGAGCATAACATAGGATAATTCCTAATTCCATGAGTTTGTTTACAATGCCTGAGTGGGGTATTTTATCAAATGCCTTAGCCAGGTCAAGCTAGGCAGTATGCATTGTTTTGCCCTCATCCACTTCCTTGGTGATGTTTTCACAGAAGTCCATCAGGTAGAGTAGGTATAATCTGCTTTAACGAGGCCAAACTGGGTCGGATCCATAGTATGAGGTTTTCCTATGTCATCATTAACTATATCCATGATAATTCTTGCCATGGCTTTGCATATGAGACTAGTTAGGGTCCGTTGCTGGACAGCCTTTGTGCAGAGGGATGTCCATTGCAGTCTTCCATTCATGTGGCACAAAACCTGTCTGGAAGCTATGGTTAAATATTGACTCCAGAGGTTCAGATATATCATGCTTCATGCAATTTAGGAGGCATCCTGGGATATTATCAGGGCCCATCAATACGGTATTCTTAGCCTTAGACAGCATATTTAGGACATGCCCCCTAATGATAGTTGGGGGTTATGTTGAATAATATTATTTGGGAGGCAGGCAAGGGAGAGAGGGGGGTTAAAACTGGGACTGAATTTGTTCCAGCAGATTTGCTATGTCTTCCACCTCCATTTAATCAGCTCCATTAAAAATCACTTTCTGTGCATTGGTGTGGTATACCTTTGAGGTTTCAGACAGAGCTGAAAAAGCCTGGTGATTGTCCTTGACCAGGTAGACCATCATTATCTTAAAACTGGCTTTGGTAGACTTAATTTGCCCTGTAAGTTGTTTAACCCGATTAGACTGTTTTTGTCCTGCTAGATGCTGTACTTCCTAATTTTAGCTATGAATTTTTTAATTTTGTTGTACAATCTGCTTATGTTTTGATTCCACCAGAGTGGTTTGCTTTTTAAGCTTATTCTGGACTGTTTCTAGTAGGCACATTCTGCCTCTATGCATCTATTTAACATGATTGTACAGGATTTTTGTGTGCAATTATGCAAAGGCAGCTGTGTTCTCTGCATTTGGAGGGGCTTGAAATTTGGTCAGGTAATCACTAAATAATTGGTAGTTTGCCTTAAAGTAGCTCCTGTTACTGGGTTAGTTGAGGGTCACAGCACTGATTTTTATTTTGAAGGAGACAGATTTATTGTCTGACCCTACCAGGAAGGAAACTAGACTGGGGGTGCAGCATTCTACCAAATGTGTGAGTACCAGATCCAGTATGTTTGTACCCCTAGTGGGCAAATGGACTGACTGGTATAGGCTCCAGCAATCTCTGGGCCTGCAAGTTTGAGGTCCTGTAGGATTCACAGTTTATACAGGGGTAGATAAAGTCTTTCATGAACATGGTATTGCATTAAAAGATGTGTCTCCATTAGCTCTAAGCATGAGCTTTGAGTTTTGTGGATCAGAGAGGGTGATCTATAAGTTGCAAGGATGTGATATGATGTGGCACTCTACCTGCCCTGCAAGGGTGCTTTCTTTGACTTTAAACCACGTCTTGGTAATTGCACAGATGTCTGCTTTATCCAAGGTAAGGAGAGCTTACAGGGAGTGAAGTTTCATGTTAAGGCTCCTGGCATTGAGCAGTAACATATTAGGATTCCCTTGGGTTGATTTTGCTAAGGTGGAAGGTTTGTTGATTTGGCACTGTTTAAAACAGGCAGTATGGGTGAGGACAATCTTTTAGCCTGTATTCGAAATTCTAGTGGGGACAGTTGCAGAACATCCTTGGCAAACAAAGCATTTGATTAATGGAAATTTGGCATTAGCCTTAGACAGCATATTTAAGACATGCTCCCTAATGAAGTGTAGTGGGATCTTTTACATCCACCTCAGCTACAACCACCACAGGCAGTAAAGATACTGTTTAACATAGGTTCAATGGTAAGTACTAGACTAGCTGCCCTTGTAAAGGAAAGCAAAATCTGGAGCTCAGCAGAACCTTGTGCTGCACTGCACTGTCAATAATTGAAACCTGAATCCAAATGTCTGTGGTGAGAACAGAATCCACAGCCTTCTGATCTTCCATCAACAAAGGTGACTGCGCTACATTGTGAGCTACTGATGCAATATGTACATGTATGTGAATATGCATGTGCATATAAGCAATGGTTCACAACTAACCAGTCCCAAACTGTTTCTCCCTAAAAATGTCCTTAGCCTGTAGCACATATGGCACACTGTACATACAGCCAACATTAGTTTTATTCATGCAGTGGTCTTTGCAAACAATTTCAGCAAAAGAAATCCACCATGAAAGGGAAGGGATTAAAGAACCACCAAAATAACTAGGTAACTGCACTGATAACTGCATTCTCCAAGGTGAGGACAGCTTGTAGGGAGTGGGGTTTTTGGCTCCTGGCATTGAACAGAAACACCTTTAGACTCTTTTGAGTTGATTTTGCTAATTTGGAATGTTTGGTCAGGTCGTCACCTAAAAAAGTCACTATGTGGTGTGTGACAAAAGGAGGCACTGCCAGCACAGCTAGGTGGAATATTGTAAATAATTATATGTCATTTGTGAATATCAATATGATTTATATAAGATGTTTGTGTTACAAATGTATTAGAACTGTATGTCATGTGCATATCAAATTGATTTGTACAGACGTATGTGTTGAAAAGGTATTTGTATAGTGTTTGAATCTGGACTGTACCCAGAGTGTGCCTACTGCAGAAAAAAGAAATGTACATGCACTATTGTAACTGTTTAAATGTATATATTTTAAAAGAGGAAACTGAAGGGTTAACTTCAGTCCAGCAAACTTTAGAAAAATATCTGAAACGTCTGAATCAGGACGTCTGATGAGCCTGATCTGCAAGACCATGGAACATATTATCATGGAACTTATAAACAAAGACATTGGCAACCTTCAAACACTAGATCCCACCCAGTTTGGGTTCATGAAGGGCCGATCTTGTCTCCTGAACCAGATTGACTTCTTTGAATCAGTCTCCAGAGCTGCTGATGAGGGTAAAGTGGTCCATACAGCCTAGCTGGACCTTGCCAAGGCCTTCGACACCATTCCTCACTGTGGAATCATAAATAAACTTACTAAGCTGGGCATTAATCCCTACATCACTCGATGGGTTGCCAGCTGGCTTACTGAAAGAACCCACACTGTAAAAGTAGCCGACTCCAAATCCAGCTCCAGACAAGTGACAAGTGGAGTACCTCAGGGTTCTGTCCTGGGACCGCTCTTGTTTGGTATCTACTTCTCTGAAGTACATGCCAACACTAAGGGACTCTGGCTAACAAAGTTCACAGATGACTACAAACTGGGAGCAATTACTGAATCCCCAAATGATGTGGATATTCTACAAAATGGCCCTACAGAAAAAGATGCTTGGTGCCAGAGCCATGGGCTCAAGCTCAATGCCAAGAAATGTATAGTTATCCCCTTTGGGAAAAAACATGTACCCATGAATTACCACATAGGTGGCAGTACACTAAACACCGAAAGTGTGATAAGAGACTTAGGGACACAGGTGGACAGTGATCTCACATTCGATAACCACATCACCACAACAGTTAGGAAATCCTTCTATGTGGCACACCTCATCACTAAGGGCTTTTCATCCAGAAAAGAGGAGGTCATTGTCCCACTGTACTCATCCCTCATTAGACCCATTATAGAATACAATGCCCCATTTGGTATGTACATCTCAAGGCATCTGCAACAACTGGAAATGCCGCAGAAATACCTCACTAAAAGAATCACAGGCCAAAGCAGATGTCCTATGCTGACCATCTAAAAAAACTCCAGCTATACTCTGTCGCATATCGTCTACTCAGAGGAAATCTCTGCTTAACATACAAGGCCATGTCAAACCCAGAGCTGTTGGACATGCTACACTTAAAGAAATCCTAATCCCTCAGAGCCACATGCTCCAGGGATCTAAACCTTGTCATCACAATAAACAAAACATGCTGGAGGGATAGGTTCCTGACCCAGAGACTCCCCAGACTCTGGAATAGACTGCCCATACATGTCAAGCAGAGCTCCTCTTTGGCCCTCTTCAAAAGGAACCTTGATGACTGGATGGGAGATAGGAAATTCACCCCAGGGATCATGTCAGTCACCCTGCTAGACAGGGGTCCAGGGAGGTAAATAATGTGGGAAGAAATAGCCAGGGAATTGTTATGGCTAGGCCCTAGGGCCGATAGCCTTGTACCAACCTATGAACCTATGAACCTATGAAATCACTTTATGAGCTAGGCCATAAAGAGGCTAACTCACAAGTTTCAAGGCAGCCAGAGACACAGTCTTTACAAGCAAGCTTTCTGTATTGTCTTTGGGGTGAACTAATCACTACTCTGAAAGCATGGAGAATGCAATTGTTTTATGACTTCCACCTGCCAAAGATTTGCGCAAAAGCCCTTGTACATGTATTTTTACAGGTAGATGCTAAATACTGCCAGCAATGGTGGGGGTGGGGGGCTTGCCTGGGAACTAGAACTTGGATGACCAGAAATGATGTTGTTCTGCAAGCTATCCCAGCAGTAATATTTTTGATATTATTTTGAGAAGTCTCTTAGTGAGACAGAGCATTCTGTATTCTGCCTTGGGCCTGATAACAGCAAGAAGAACCATTAATCACACCATCTGCCTTGCTCTAAGTAAGTTATTAGGGAATAGTATAACTCTCTTAGATTCAGTCAGGAATATAGTGAAGCTTAGTCTAGATATTAGTTTTTTTTTATTTGTTTGAGATTGTCCTTCAATGTTGTTTTAAATCAGGGGTGTCCAATCTTTTGGCTTGCTGGGGCCGCACTGAGTGAACAGAAATTGTCTTGGGGCCGCATATAAAATATATCATATAGTTAACTCTTTCGCTGCCACAGGAGACCAAAGTCGACTTCCTGGCTGTACTGTAGGTGCATTCGAACAATTAATAAATGTAATAAATGCCTAATATTTGCCTTAAAATTTTAATTCTCTAATCTAACAGTTTACTCAAACATCTTAGTTAATATATAGATTTGTTTTTACAAATAAACAGATATTCACTACAGCACAAGCATTTCTCACTGGGAAAACCACTCCAGCAGTCCATCTACATACAATGTCAATATTAGCAGTCCTACAACACTATAATCCACAAAAATAAGCCAACAAATTTGCAATAAGGTAAAGAATTCACATTACTGAATTAATAAAACAATTCTGAATAAGCTGAAAGAGAGTCTCACCCAAACAAATGCTGGTGCCAGAAACATGGCCTCAAGCTAAATGCCAAAAACATTACCATCATCCCCTTTGAGGAGAGTGATGTCCCCACAAATTATCACATTAATAACAGTGTTGTAAGCACGCAATCAGTCGTGAGGTGCTTGGGCACCCAGGTTGATAGAAATCTGACTTTTGACCACCACGTTTTCTCCGTTGTATGGAAAGCTTTTTACGTGGCCCACCTCATTAGTAAGGGTATCTCATCCACGGACAAAGAGGTCATAACATCCCTGTATTCTTCCTTTACAAGAGCAATTATTGAGTGCAACACCCCTTTTGGCACGTGCCTCAGCAAAACACAATGCCAAAAGAAGACTACAACCATTTTTGACAAAAAAAGGTCAAAGGACTGAGTTCACTTAGTTATCCAAACAGACTAAAAAGCTTCTTGCTTTCCTCTGTCTCTCACTGGCCACTATAAATTTCATCACTGGCTTGCTTTCCAGGCTAAGAAAGATCCTGCCTTAAGAGACTTTCTCCACCTCAGAAATACTGGTTATATTTAAAACACTCACTACAAAGACCACAGCCTTCACTGCAATATAAACAAGTCACTTTGTATGGACAGGTTCTTGACACAAAAACTTTCAACTTCTGTAAAAGCTCCTCTCATTATAAAACACTGTAGTTCAACAACACTACAACTGGATGGATAGCCATGAATGTACTCCTTATGTAAGTAGCATAGCCTTCTTCAAACCGGAAGGAAAATCCACATACTAAACTTTCCCAACTGGATGGCTAAGATCTAATATTGGTTACTCAAGTCTACTTACCTAAGAAGAGGGGCCTATTTAACTAAGAATTCCATTTGCAAAAATATATTCAGTATACATATTAAATCTCTCTCTCTTACACACACACACACACACACACACACACACACACACACACACACACACACACACACACACACACACACACACACACACAGAAAAGGAGCCCCTACATGTAAAATAGACAACCTCAGTTATCACATGACAGTCTCACTGATTGAAATTGTCTGGAAGTCAAAATATCTGAAAAAAAAATCATAATAGAAATGGATTCATCCATGCAATTTCCCACCACCAAAAGGACCATCAATAAATCAACAGACACCTACTCAGCAAAAATTAAATCAATAAGAAATCGATAAACTCTCTAAGGTCATACTACATACTGGAGTAAACATATAACTTCCCTCCAATCTAAAGCCATTTGATATTCAGACATTTTAATTTGTGCAGAAGTTATTCACAGACTGACCATTTACTAAGCTGTAATGCTGACCATCGCTTTTGAAAAAAACAAATACGCACACTTTGTCAATAGCTCAAAGTGAAGAAAGGATTACTTTTTATTTATTATGTATTTATTTAATTTTTGAAAACATCTTTAAAACTGTTAAATTGATCACACACCCAGAAAAACAGAAAAGTTATTGTGATAAGTAAGCCACAGACTGCTGCAAGAAATCAGTCACAGCACACTATGCTTACGTCCAAACCAGTGAAGCATACCTGTCAATTCCAAAAGAATTAAAGTAGCGTAATAAGACATTTATTTGCAAGGTTACATGGTAGTGGTGGTGCTGTGGTAGCGTTGTCACCTCACAGTAAGATGTTGTCCTGTTAGATTCTCAGCTAGAGCGTCTTCTGTGTGGAGACATGCGTGAATGGGCATACCTTCATTGAAGGTTGTGCGTCAGAGCCGGAAACTCAGTAGGTAAAAATCTACTGCCAATTATTAGCAGACCGGAGTTCCGCTGTGGCGACCCCTAACTGGGAAAAGCCGAAAGACACAACAACAACATGGCAGTTTATATTGGAAATAAGTGGAGATATTAAAAACGCTCTGTTTCTCATAATTATGCTGAAAAGTCTTCCAAGGTAAATACAACCTTCTGATTTAGCATGGAACCATACCTCTCAACCTTAGAGCAAGAATTCTGGACAAAGCGAAAAATAAAACTGGGACACAGGCCCAAATATAGTTATGCATCACAGACACCACTGAAACAAGTGTAGCTGCAAACATTATACATCATGTATAATGTTTCTATCCCATTATTGTCAGTTAAACATTATATGGCTCATTCAATCCTGCCTTCTTTTGCAACAAAGAAAACCATACTTTGAAATGACAAATCCATTAAAAATAATAAAACACATTGGCTCCACATCCTGCAACTTCCTACCTGCAAACAACCACAGAGCTTTCACTGAAACTAGGTCTGCTTATTTCCACAGAACATAGAATGACAAAGAATGACAGCTCTCCCTAATTAAGTTTAATGGTATACAATCTACCAGGATCTGGACTACCTGAAATAAATTAAATTATAGCCTGTAAATTGCAAGTGCACTTTGTTTAATTAAACTACATTTCAAAGCCCACTTGTTGTATTTTTTCAGTAGCATCCCAATATCCATTTCCAGGTCACTTTACAGACATTGGCAGTGGTAGACTTAGCATCCTCCGGATCCCTACAGGACCACACTCATACTGCTAACATTGCCCATTAAATGTAAATATCCATCCACTGTAAATGGCAAGAAGCTATGTCTTAAAAAAATCTATTTTTTGGCATTCCTAGTACCCAAGTATCAGGTTTTGAAACAAAGAAACATATTCTCCACAGTTTGTAAGTCTCTGTCTTTAATAATTATCTACTGTTGCAGTACTCCCAACACAAACACACACATACACACTAAAACCCCCAACATTTAAAAAATGACATTGTGCCCACCTGATTTGCCAGTATTGATGATCCACCAAAGATATGCTTACTGTTGTCCAATCTACCACTGCTTAGAACCCACCAATGACAAGACAGTACTGGGTGATTTTTTTGTTTGTCAAAAAAAAAACAATAAATGTTATATGCTACAGTCCCACATTAGTCAATCCATTACTGACCCATTAACCCTAGGCTGCTGTCTCATTCTTAATCCCTGGGACTGCATTACCTTGGATGACTACTTTTATTTCCTAAGCAAAAGACACAGATTGGAAGATGAGGCAAAAATCCAGACATTCTTCAAAAATCCATATAGTTGAGAGGTATGATTTCATAATTCTTACCAAACTTACCAAAACAACAGAGGCTCCCAAAGCAGACACCTAAAAATCCACCACCTCAAAACAAAACACATGCAACACATACTTCAATAAATCAGTGTGTCGACCAATCACAGCCCTTAAGGCCAAACACCTTGCCTGATACACTAGTAATAGGTGACTCCATAGTCAGACTCATTGATGTCCCACTGACCAGGCTGAACAAGGAGAAGGTGACTGTGAGCTGTCTATCGGGAGCTAGGATCCGCCACATAACACACGCACTCAGGTCACTCCAAAGCAAGTACAAATATGACTCCGTCATTGTCCATGCTGGTGTGAATGACCTGAGACGTACCTCCCTGGACTACATGAAAAGAGACATAAAGGAGCTCTCTGATTATGTAGCCCAGGCTGGTATGACCCTGACCCTGAGCAGCATCTTGCCCTCACCAAGAATGATACCACAATACAAAGACAAGATGATCAGCTTTAAGAATTGGCTCAAGTACTGGTGTCATTCTAAGGGGATCCAATGTCTGTCTGCCTGGGATGATATGTTGGACAAGCCACGCTGCTTCTCGCTAAGGGATGGCTTACACCTGTCACCACTGGGCTTCCAGATATTGGCTAAGGGTCTTGCCACCCCATAGTGCCTTTTATAGGCAAGGCTCAATAGACAAACCCACCTCCTTAGAAAACAAAAATGGAAAAAAACTAAGGGTAATGCTGCTCAACGCCAGAAGACTAAATCTCAAGATGCAGGCACTTGATGCACTCCTCAGCATGGAGAACATCGACGTCTGTGCAGTAACTGAAACCTGGTTCAAGGCTCCTGAGAGCACCCCAGCATTACCAGGCTATACCTAGTACCATACTTTTCGGCCCCAAAACCCGGGCCGAACCGCAAAGGGAGGTGGAGTGTCCATATTCATCAAGGACACCCACACCTCCAGGTTAGTAGCAACACATGAAGCATCAGAGACCATACAGGTGCAACTAACCATAGGCAAAACTGCTATACAACTGGTAGCATGTTACAGACCACCCTCCCAATCTCAAGAACTCCACTCAGCCTTCCTGAAGACATTGGAGGATATGAATGTATCACAAAATACCATCATACTGGGAGACTTCAACTACCCAAACATAGATTGGGTACATTATTCTAGCCCTAATACCCTAGCCCAAAGGATCCTGGAATTCATAAATTCAAATGCACTGGAACAATTAGTCACCTCTCCCACTAGGGGAGATAATATACTAGACCTGATCATCACAAACATGGGGACAAAATGCTCTACACCAGAAGTATACCTCTCACTAGTGAGATCTGACCACAAACTAATCACCCTGGATATACATATCTCACCTCCACCCCCAGCACAAAAGACCACAGTGAAAAACTTCTCAAAAGCAGACTTCACTCTTCTTAAGACTGAGATGGTATCCTTTAAGCCCACTGTGCCAGTGGATACCACATCCCACAATGCTGAATCGTTCACAAATGCTTTCTATGGACATCTCCAAGAATGCATGGATCATGCAATCCCAAACAAATCCAAGTCCCTCTCCACCAAAGGTAAGCGCCCTGTCTGGTGGACCTCAGCCATAAACAAATTGTATAACAAAAGAAGGAAGCTACTGCACGTCAGAGCAAAATCCCATGAAGGGAAGACATCTCTGATCAACATTAGCAGAAAACTACGTTCTCTCATAAAAACATCCAAGGCCAACTTTGAGAGAAAAATCGCTAAGGACACTAAAGATAACCACAAAGCCTTCTTCAGCTATGTTAGAAACCTGGGCAGAAACCCTCAGATATGCTCAGGGTTGGTTCACAACAATAAAAATTACACTGAACCCACAGATATTGCCAACATTCTGGCTGACAGGTTCAGTGCAAATTTCTCCCCTCCTTCACCCCCAAAAGAAGAAATACTTATCCCAGCTGAATGTAATCTCCCTGTCATCTCAGATGTCCAAGTGAGACCCACCCTAAACAAAGCAAAAAACACAGCATCAATGGGACCTGACGGTATCCCGGGTTGCGTGTTATGTGAACTCCAAGAGGAGCTAAACCCACACATAAAAATGCTATTTAACCTTAGCCTTACTTCGGGATATGAAGCTGAACACTGGCGTACAGCAACAGTGGTCCCACTCCACAAGGGGGGTGCCTCTACAGACCCTGGAAACTACCGCCCCATAAGCTTAACCAGCCTGGTCTGCAAAGCTATGGAAAGAATCATTATGGAACTCATAAACAGAGACATAGGGGACATACAGACACTTGACCCCACCCAGTTCGGCTTTGTAAAGGGCAGATCCTGCCTTTTAAACCTGGTTGATTTTTTCAAAACAGTCACTAAAGCCATTGACGAGGGCAAAGCAGTCCATACAGCATACCTGGACTTGGCTAAGGCCTTCGACACAATACCCCACTCAGGCATCATAGATAAGCTCAACAGCTTAAATGTAAACCCTTATGTCACTAGATGGGTTGCAAACTGGCTAAAGGACAGAACCCATAAAGTTAAAATCGCTGGAGCAATGTCAGACTCAAAGCCAGTCACAAGTGGTGTCCCACAGGGATCTGTCCTGGGACCCTTCTTGTTCGGCATTTATTTCTCAGATGTTAAAGCAAACACGGGAGGGCTGTGGCTGACAAAGTTTGCAGATGACTGCAAACTAGGTGCCATAGTCGATACACCAGCAGAAACACACATCCTACAAAAAGGCCTCACAGAAACGGACAACTGGTGCCGGAGTCATGGCCTTAAACTAAATGCCAAAAAATGTATAGTCATCCCCTTTGGGAAAAACAAAGTACCCACAAAATATCACATAGACAGCAACCCATCGAGTACTGAAAAAGTAATCAGAGACCTGGGGACCCAAGTCGACAGCGACCTCTCATTTGATACCCATGTTGCCAAAGTGGTTAGAAAAACATTCTACCTTGCACACCTCATCATGAAGGGATTCACATCCAGATCCAGGGATGTCATTGTACCCCTATATTCCTCCCTCATCAGACCCATGATTGAGTACAATGCCCCATTTGGTATGTACCTCACCCGGCATTTGCAACAGCTGGAGAGACCACAAAAGTACCTCACCAAGGGGATCAAGGGTCTCCAACATATGTCTTATTCTGCCAGACTAAAGAAACTTCAGCTCTATTCAGTATCATACTGCCTGCTCATAGGTGATCTCTGCCTGACGTACAAGGCCATGTCCAATCAGGATCTGATGGACATGCTCCACCTCAAAAAATCCAAGTCCATCAGGACCAGGAGAGCTAAAGACTTAAACCTCGGCACAAGTATGAATAGGACATGCTGGAGGGATAGATTCATAACCCAGAGGCTTCCCATGCTTTGGAACAAGATCCCAGTTCATATCAGGCAGAGCCCCTCACTGACTCTCTTCAAAAAGTGGACACTGCTAGACAGGGCACAGTAAACTAATTCATTAGGGG
>NC_056730.1:572268841-572284274 GCF_019279795.1 Protopterus annectens
GGATCTTCCTGCTAATTTGCCAATTGGAGCCAGAGGCTATTCAGAGCAAACCCAGCAAGAGCCATGAGGGACTCCACTAGTGACCTGCCTGTTTAAGAGGGAATCTTCCCTAGCATAACTTCCTAGGTCCAATCTGGAAGCCAGATGGCTATTCAGAGCATAATGTAGGAGTTAATGCCTAATTCCATGAGTCAGTTTACAATACCTGAGTGGGGTATTGTATCAAATGCCTTAGCCAGGGCAAGGTATACAAGGCAGTATACATTGCTTTGCCCTCATAGATTCATACGTTCATAGGTAGGCACTAGGCTATCGGCCCTGGGGCCTATACAAGCCCAGCCAAAAAGGTACCCTGGCTTTTGCCACCCAAGAAAATTATTTTCCTGTGCCACTGTCAAGAAGAGCCACAGAGGTGATCCCCGGGGTGAATTTCCTATTTCCCATCCAATATAGGTTCATAGGTAGGTTATCCACTTCCTTGGTGATGTTTTCAAAGACATCCATCAGGTACAGTAGGTATAATCTGCCTTTAACCAAGCCAAACTGGGTCAGATCCATAGTGAGGGTTTCCTATGTCATTATTAGCTATGTCCATGATAATGCTTTCCATGGCTTTGCATATGAGACTAGTCAGGGTGTGCTGATGGACTGTCATTGTGCAGAGGGATGTCTGCTGCAGTCTTCCATTCACATTGCATGAAACTTGTCTGGAAGCTATGGTTAAATATTGACTCCAGAGGTTCAGATATGTCATGGTTCAAGCAATTTAGGAGGTATCCTGGGATATTATCAGTGCCCATCAATACAGTATACTTAGCCTTAGAGAGCATATTTAGGACCTGCTCCCTAATGGTAATTTAGGGGGTTATGTTTGATAATATTATTTGTGAGGCAGCCAAGGGAGAGAGGGGGTAAAACTGGAACTGAATTTGTTAGCCAGCAGATGTGCTATGTCTTCCATCTCCATTTAATTGGCTCTATTAATAATCAGTTTATATGCACTGGTGTGTTCTACCTTTGAGGTTTCAGACAGAGGTAAAGAAACCCTTGTGGTTATCTTTGGCCTAGTTGACTATCATTATCGTAAAATAGGCTTTGGTAGACTTAATGTGCCCTGTTAGTTCTTCAGCCTGATTAGACAGTTTTATCTTGCTGGGTGTTGCACTTCTCAGCTATGACTTTTTTCCTTTTGTTGTGCAATCTGTTTATGTTTGGATTCCACCAGAGTGGTTTGCTTTTTGAGTTTGTTCTGGACTGTTTCTGGTAGGCACATTCTGGCTCTATGCTTCCAGATAACATGATTTTACGGGATTTTTATGTGGAATTCTGCAAAGGCAGCTGTGTTCTCTGGGTTTGGAGGGGCTTGAAATTCTGTCAGGTAGTCATAGGTTCAATGGTTCATAGGTAGGTACTAGGGTATTGGCCCTATGGACTATATAAGCCTAGCCAAAAAGTTACCCTGGCTTTTGCCACCCAAGAAAATTATTTTCCTGTGCCCCGGTTGAGCAGAGCCAAAGTGGTGATCCCCAGTGTGACTTTCCTATTTCCCATCCAATCATCAAGAGTTTTCTTGAAGGGTGCTAATGAGGAGCTTTGTTTGATATAGATAGATAGTTTGTTCCAGAGTATGGGAAGTCTCTGGGACAGGAATCTATCCCTCCAGCATGTTCTGTTTACTGTAGTGACAAGATTTAGGTCCCTAGAGTGTGTAGCTCGGAGGGATTGGCATTTCTTTAAGTGGAACATATCCAACAGCTCTGGGTTTGACATAGCTTTGTATGTTAGGCAGTGATCACCTCTGAGTAGGCGATATGCGATGGAGTAAAGCTGAAGTTTTTTGAGACGGTCTGCAAAGTGCATCTGTTTGAGGCTGGTAATCCTCTTTGTGAGGTATTTCTGCAGCCTTTCCAGTTGTTGTAGATGTCTTGTGAGGTACATACCAAAAGGGGCATTGTACTCTATAATGGGTCTAATGATTGACGAGTAGAGGGGAACAATGACCTCTTTTTTCCTGGATGAGAAACATTTTATGATGAGGTGTGCCACATAAAAGGATTTCCTGACTACTGTGGTGATGTGATTATCAAAGGAGAGACTACTTTCCACCTGTGTCCCAAGGTCTCTTATCACACTTTCAGTGTTGACTACCACCTATGCGGTAGCTCATGGGTACAGAGTTTTTAACCACAGGAGATGACAATGCACTTTTTGGCATTGAGATTGAGGCCATGGCTTTGACACCAGGCATCTGTCTCTATGAGGCCCTTTTGTGGATGTCCACATTGTTAGGAGTTTTGATTATGGCTCCTAGTTTGCAGTCATCTGTGAACTTCATTAGCCAAAGACATTCTGTGTTAGCTTGTACTTCAGAAAAGTAGATACCGAACAGGAGAGGACCCAGGACTGGACCCTGTGGTACTCCACTTGTCACTGGTCTGAAGTCAGATTTGGAATCTGCTACTTTCACAGTGTAGGTTCTGTCAGTGAGCCAGTTGGCAACCCATTTTATGACATAGGGATTTATACCTAGTTTAGTGAGTTTATCTATAATTCCAGAGTGGGGGTGTCAAAAGCCTTGGCGAGATCTAGATAGGCTGTGTGAACCACCTTACCCTCGTCTACAGCTTTGGTGACTGCTTCAAAGAAGTCAATCAGGTTAAGGAGACATGATCTTCCTTTTACAAACCCAAACTGGGTGGGGTCCAGAGTTTGGAGATTACCAATGTCTTTGTGTATAAGATCCATGATGATATATTCTATGGCCTTGCAGACCAGGCTCGTTAGGCTAATGGGGTGGTAGTTCCTGGGGTCCATGGTGGCTCCCCCTTTGTGGAGTGGGATAACTGTTGCTGTGCTCCATTCAGTGGGAACAAAGCTTGAGGTGTGGCTATGATTGAGCATGGTGCTTAGGTGGGGTGCCAGTTCATTCTGCAGTTCATGTAGAATGCAGCCTGTAATGTTGTCGGGTCCCATGGATGCTGTGTTCTTGGCTTTGGAGTGTGTGGTTTTTACCTGTGCAGCCATGTTGGTAATGACTAGGTCTAGGATATTGCTGCCCCTGGTGGGGGTGTGGATAAGTTGATCCAAGGCATTGCAAATGATGAATTCCAGAAAATGTTGAGCAAAGGAGTTGGTACATGAATAGTTTTCCCAGTTAATATTGGGGTAGTTGAAATCTCCCATTATTAGGGTGTTAGGTTGTACCCTAATATTTTCCAGTGTATCAAGAAATGAGAAGTGGGAATCCTGGGGCATGGTGGGGGATCTGTAGAAAGTTACAGTTTGGATTGCAGTCTTGTCTAGAGTTAGTTGCACTTGGATAATCTTAGATGCATTATGTTGAGCAACTAACCTGGAGGTGTGGCTATCCTTAATGAATATGGACATGCCTCCTCCTTTAGTGTTTCGGTCCAGGTTAGGTGGCCGAAAGGTGTGGTGTGAATTATAGCCTGGTAATGCAGGGATGCTCTCTGGAGCCTTGAACCAGGTCTCTGTCACTGCACAGATGTCGATGTTCTCCATTTTAAGGAGTGCCTCGAGTGAATGCATTTTGAGGTTTAGACTCCTAGCATTGAGTAGCATTATCCTCAGATTTTGCTTGCTAGTACCTGTTAAGCTGGTGAATTTGTCATTTGAACTTTGCCTACAAAAGGCACTATAGAGGTAGCAAGAGCCTTAGCCACCAGAATCCCAAGGGCCACAGGTGCAGGCCTTCTCTGGCAAAGCATAGTCTGTCGATCATGTCATCCCAGGCAGACAGACACTGGATCCCCTTAGAATGACACGAGAAGCTTAGTCAGTTATTAAAGTCAATCATTTTGTCCTTGTACTGTGGTATTATTCTGGGTGATGGCAGGATGCTACTCAGGGCTAGGGTCATACATGCCTGGGCTACAAGATTGGAGAGCTCCTCCATGTCTCTTTTCATGTAGTCCATGGAGGTGCATCTCAGGTTATTCACACCAACATAAACAATCACAGAGTCATATTTGTACTTGTAGAGTGACCTGAGTGCATGCATTATGTGGTGGATTCAGGCAGCTGACAGTAACTTTTTCCTTGTTTAGCCTGGTGAGTGGAACATCAGTGTGCCTTACTATAGTCTCACCTATGACTAGAGTGTTGGGTACGTTGTTATGCATTACAGGTTGTGGTTGAGTGGCACACTGAGTTTGTGGGCTATGTGTCATTTGGGTTGTGTTGGGGGATGGAAGTTGCTTGTGTTTCTCTTTGGAGGTCTCTGTTGCTTGAGCAGATTTTAATTGAGAGCCTCCATGAATGTAGGTGTGTGTTTCCTGTTTGTATGTGTGTGTTTTGATGGTGTAGGTTTTGAGGGACTATGTGATGAGTGTGGTGTGGTGCAAGTGTTTACCATCTCCTCTTGTCTGTCTAGTCCAGTCTTGGATGAAGAGTGCTTTGCTTCCAGTTTGGCTATATAAGTGCATCTCTTACGGGTTGTAGTGTTGGGTGGTAGGAGAAAGGGTTGTCTGTGTACATGAGGCAATTGCTGCATTGTCCCAAGATGTCCAGATTCATCAGGTAGACAGGAGAAAACACTGGGAGCTGACCCTTAGACATGCTTGAATAGGTTCTTATTTATTAAGTACTAAAAACTGTTTTCCTCTAGACAAGTGAGGTAAGTTGATTGCTGTAGTAATTTATAGCTTATTTAGTGCTTACAATGAGTTCTGAACAAATGCTGAGCTCAAAGAAACAGATTTTTAGTGCTAAAACTAAAAAAACTGGCTAGTTCTAAGGGAAAATTTGAAGAGCAGACTTTATTGCGCCGGGAATAGTTTCACCCTAGCTAAGCGGCGATGCATAAAGTGTATTTTTTAATATAACAGTAGCAAATGAGCAAACTTATTTAAACCAATTAACCAATAAAAAGCTAAAAACTGAGCCCCGTTCATAGGTAGGTACTAGGCTATCTGCCTGAAGGCATTTATAAGCCTAGCCAGAATGTGTTGGCTTTCACTGCCCCCTTAGATTAGTTCCCTGTGCATCTGTCCAGCAGAGCCACTGAAGTGATCCCTGGGGTAAACTTTCTGTTTTCCATCGACTCGTCAAGGTTTCTCTTGAAGAGTGTTAGTGAGGAACTCTGCCTAATGTAGATTGGAATCTTGTTCCAAAGAATTGGAAGTCTTTGGGACAGGAATCTGGTGAGGTTTAGATCCCTAGAGTGTGTTCCAGCAGTCTTTGATCAGACAAGTTCTAACTGCACACTCCTGCCACTAGGGTGCAGAGGAACCTTCTCCAAAAAAAGATGGTCTGGATTAGTGCTCAAATTATGCAAAGAAAGATAGATTGTGCAGGTCTGAATTCAGTCTATGCTACAGCAAACAAGGCGTACCAATTTCAGAAAGAAACAGTTCAAATAAGCAGGCACAATAAGCCTTTAACCAGAAGCTCCCAGCTCAGAAGGGCAGAATCTATCCTCTCCTCCCACAAGAGTGCAGACCACACCTTCTTAATATAAAATAATTGGCCCAAAGTCCAAGTGCTTAAAACAGAACTAATACACTGTTAGAATAACAGACACTAAGCCTTCAATCAGCAGCTCCCAACTTAGGATGTTAGCTACCTGTCCTGCCACAACAGTGTAGACCACAAACTTTCTTAATGTAAAATAACTGGTCTGAAACCCAAATGCTTCAACCAAAGACTTAGAATAACAGTTACAATTTAATCAGGCCACTAACAAGTAGTAAATAAATGCAGCAGAATAAATGCAATTAAGTACTTTTGAGAACAAGCAGCAAAAGCAAAATAAAGTAATAAAGTAGGAAAAAACACAAATACAGTAAAAGCAGATGAATAAAGTGCAGTTATTTTTTATATAACAATAGAAAATGAGCAAACTGATTGAAACAAATTATGCAGTTAGCCAGTAAAAAAGCTCAAAACTGAGCCCTGTTCCAGCAGTCTTCAATCAGACAAGTTCTAACTACACACTCCTGCTTCTAGGGTGCAGGGGAACCTTCTCCAAAAGAGATGGCATGGAGTAGTGCTCAAGTTATACAAACAAAACTAGATTCAGGATGCTTGAATCTAGTCTATGCTACAGCAACCAAGGCGCACCAATTTCAGAAAGAAGCAATTCAAATAAGCAGGCACAATAAGCCTTTAACCAGAAATTCCCAGCTCAGAAGGACATAATCTAGCCTCTCCTTCCACAAGAGTGCAGACCTCAAACCTGCTTAATGAAAACTAACTGGCTTGAAGCCCAAGTGCTTTAACCAGAATCAATTCACTTTTAGAATAACAGACACTGAGCAATCAATTAGCAATTCCCAACTCAGAAGGGTGTAAGCTACCTGTCCTGCCACAACAGTGCAGACCATAAACCTTTTTAATGTAAAACAACTGGTCTGAAGCCCAAGTGCTTAAACCAAAAGGCTTAGAGTAACAGTTACATTTTAATCAGGCTACTACCAAGCAGTAATAAATGGAAAAGAATAAATACAATTGAGTACTTTTAAGAAGAGGCAAAAGCAAAATAAAGTACAATTTTTTTCAGTAAAGTGCAAGGAGAGAGGAAGGAGCAGAAGAAAGTATTAAGTAGCGTGAACACCAGACTTGGAGGGTGTCCCAGATCAAATTTACAGTAGGGGCGGGCAAGTGCAAAGCCACCAACTATAACAGCACCACAAGAATAGGGTAGAGGGAGGGGGGAAAAACAGTTTCAGGACAGATGAGAAACAGAAAACAATGCCAGAAAATATATAAAATAATTCAGTCAGGCAAAATTAAGACAATGCAGAACTCTGAAAGGTTAAAATGCCAAGAAATATACTTATCAATAAGCGATATATTTCCAGATTGTTTGAGAATCACACTGCAGCCAGAATCACTAAATAATAGGTAGTTTGCCTTAAAGCAGTTCCTGTTACTGGGTTTGTTGAGGGTCACAGCATTGATTTTTATTTTGAAGGAGACAGCGTTATCATCTGACTGTACTAGAAAGGGCACTTGATGGGGGGTGCAGAGTTCATCCATATATGTGAGTGCCAGTTCCAGTATATCCTCTGACTCAGTATAGGTCGCACCATTTGCAATGAGCTCCACACATAATTGTGGATTGCCGTTTGAGGTTGCAGACATAGCTAAAGAATGCCTTGTGGTTGTCGTTGGCCTGGGAGGCCAAATATAACTCTAACTTGGCTTTGGTAGACTTTTTTGTCATCTGAGTTGTTTGTTTAGTTTGATGAGATTGTTTATATCTTGCTAGGTGCTGCACCTCCTAATTTGTCTGTTATACAGTCTATGGATTTTGTGATTCCACCAGGGTGGCTTGTTTTTAAAGATAGTTTTGTACTTCTTCCTGGTGTGTACAGTTGCCTCTATGCAGCTATTAACATGCTTTTTACAGGATTTCTGTGAACAGTTCTGCATAGGCAGCAGAGTACTCAGGGTTTATGGGGGCTTGAAATTTTGCCAGGTTATCACTTAATAGCAGGAAGTTAGCCTTAGAGTAGTTCCTGAATATTCCAGGTTTAGCTGGAGGTCCAGGTTTTATTTTTACTTCAAAGGAGACCATGTTGTAGTCTGACCTTACCAGGGAAGACATTGCAGTAGGGGGTGTACAGCACTCTACAATATTAGTGAGGACCAGATCCAGTATGGTTGCACCTCTAGTTGGTGTACTGACAACCTGATCCAAGGAGTTTGTGTTTACAAAATCCAGAAATCTCTATGCCTGTTCATTTGGTGTCATATTGGATTGTCAGTTAATAGTGGAGTAATTAAACTTGCCTATGATTATAGTATTGGGATGGATGCTAAGTGTTTCCAATAAGTTTAAATACATGGTATGGGTTTCCCAGTTAATAGACTGGCAGCTATAGCTTGCAAGGAAGTGGTATTGGATTTTGCCTATGGTGATTTCAATGTAAAGCAGCTCAACTGCATTGTCCTGGTTGACCAGCCTTGAGGTATCTTTATTTTTGATGTAAATAAAAGGCACTGACACCTTTAGTCCCTAACTAGGTTGTCTAAATGTGTGGAAGCCATTATAACCTTGCACTGCTGGTATGCTCTCTGTGGCTTTAAACCGTGTCTGAGTGACCACACAGATGTCAGCACTCTCTAAGGTGAAGAGAGTTTCTAGGGAGTGGAGTTTTTTGTTTAGACTCCTAGCATTGAGCAGTAATATCTTTAGATTTTCTTGGTTTTGATTTGCTATGTCAGAAGTACTTTCAGTTTGGCATTGTCTAAAAAAGGCACTATGGGGTAAGACAATGTTTTAGCTAATATTTGAAAGCTTAGAGGGCGGAGGTGAAGACCATCCCTTGCAAAGCTGTGTGGTCTGTTGACAATCTCCTTCCAAGCTGACAAATATGACACCCCCTTAGAATGACACCAGAAACTAAGCCAATCATTAGAGTCAGTCATCTTTTGTTCATTTTGTGACATCATCCTTGGAGAAGGTAAAATGCTGCTCAGTGCTAGGCTCATACCAGCCTGAGACACATAGTCTGAGAGCTCCATGACGTCTCTCTTGTCATGTAGTCAAGGGATGTGCACCTCAGGTCATTTACTCCCACATGGACTAAGACTGAGTTATACTGGTAGTTATGGTCCAATGACCTGAGTGTGTGTGTAATGTGGTAGATCCTAGCCCTGATAAGTGACTGACCATGACTTTCTCCTTACTCAGCCTGGTGAAATGGACATCAGTGTGTCTCACAATGGAGTCTCCAATGAGCAGAATGTTGGATTGTGTGGTGGCTTGCCTTATAGGCTTAGAAGTAGAGGCTCCATGAGATGTGGCTCTATGTACTGATGTGGGTTTTGTTTTGAAGGAGTGCATTTAGGGCTGGTGAGGGTATTTGTTATGTCTACTTCATCTAGGAGGTCTTTGGGGTTTAGGAAGGTTGTATTTAAGTGCCTCAGCGTATGTGGGTCTATATGCCTGCTTTGAATTGTGTGTGATGTGCGCAGCGTGTGTACTACTGACAACCTTATTGACATTAGGAGTACTTTTATGTGAGAGCTTTGCCTCTAGTGACATTGTGTAAATGAATCTCTCACATACCATATCAGTTTGTTTGAGAATTAATTGGTTGTCAGTAAACATGAGGTAATGTCTACATTGCCTCAGGATGCCCATATCCATCAAGCTGGTAATGGAGATAGTGGGAAAGTTCATATCCATGGCAACAGACCTTTGTTATTGATTAAATGGCTGAGTGAGACTATAAAGCAACATCAGGAGTATCCAGTTTGCAACTCTGGGGACAGTGCTTGTCACTGCAAACTAGTTGCCCTTTGTGCAACTAGTTATTGGTAAAATGTCAATTGTGTTTTTACAGGAAAAATGTCATTAAAGGTGTCTGTGTCTTTACAGGGCACAGTCAAACAGTTGAGGGGAAACTAATACATAGACCCTGAAAATTTAAGGATGAAGTATTTAGGCAGATATTCTGAAGTTGGAAACAAATCAAGCAATACTTACTGAACAAAGGATTAACTTGTCTAGAATGATGAAAACTGGAAAGTCACACAAATGACTACTGCCTGGCTATTACTAATGCTAGTCTCACCACAGCTTCACTCTGCTGGGATACAATGCTTCTCTGCTTCTTCTCTCACCAGATGCAAGCCATTAGCACCAATCCCAAGATGAGAAGCAGGCCACATCCTCCTTGGTGATCCACAGTCTTTTCCCAGATGATGCAAGGGTCTGTAGACTTGTTGTAGACTTTTTCTGGTAGACTCCTTGAGTAGGAACCAGACCAATCAGGAATGTCAAGCACAGACACTCAATGGCCAACAGAATCAGTCAGGAATTAATGCCCTCTGCTGCTTCTCTCACCAGGAGTAGAATATAAACACAAATTGCAAGCTTTCACCTGTGAAGCAGTTATTAGGCTTTCTGGTGATAAGCATTCTCCAGAAAATAATGTCCCTGTGCACCTTCACCCACTAGGAAGAACAGAAGCACTAATCCCAAGATGACTACTGAGAGACAAAATGTGTTAAGCGAATGTGGGCTTTCCAATAACTGGTGGTTTTGCAATAGATGTTTAAAGATAATATGAAAAAATGGATTAATATCCTAAGCACTTAGATTTGAAAAAGGGTTAACTTAAGCTTTAGTGATCTAAGTGGGGAGCCTCTAATTGTAAAAGACCAAGACAGATTGAAAAGGAGTGGGCACTTTTGTATCCTGGTTCTATGGAATACAGTGGGATGACCAATACATTTAAATAGTTGAAGGAGAGTGATTTTACAAAATGATAATTTTGTGCTTACTCACAACAGCCAGTGAACGGAGAGAGGGAAGGAGATATGTGATCAAATTAACATAAGGGGTAGGCAACTAGAAAGACAGTTGTGCTTAGGAACATAAGAGCAATGGGGTAGGGAGGGTGCAAAACATTTTAAAAATATCTGTCTGACTCACAAGAGACACAGCTGTGGTATCTTTCCAAGTTTTAATATGGAATTAAAAGCAGAATACAAGTAACAGAATACAAGTAAAACAGTGTAAAGAAAACAAATCACAACATACAAAATAGAAGAAGGCAATAACTAATATAAAATACAAGGAAGCAAAAGCAAACTGCCCTTTCCCTCATAGCAAGTTGGGGCTGCAGCTGACTGCCACAGAGCGTCAAGTGTAGTCTCTGACACAAGAATGCCAAAGAAACTGAAAAGTAAGGGATACAAAACAGTGGTGCAGCCATTAGTACTTTACAGTTCAGAAACGTGGACAGTAAAGGCAGAGCAGCTGAGAAAGTTAGAGGTGATGGAACTGAAGTGCCTGAGGTAAGTGGTATGATGCATATTATGGAACCGATGAAGAAATAAGGTTATAAGAGCAGAAGCCAAAGTATCTCCAGTTGCACAGAAGGTCAAAGAAAACAGATTACGGTGGTTCAGGCATATGTGTGGAAAAGGAGAAGGCAATCTGCTGAAAATTATTTGGGACAGATAGGAAGAAGGGAAAGGAAACACGAGCATCCAGTAAAGAGGTGGATGGATTTTGTGGGAGAAGACATGCTACAGTTCTGCATGACTGAAGAAGAAGGGAGCAGAGTGACTTTGATTCCAGAGAGATGGTGACATTTGGCACCAAACTCCTGTAGAAAACAGGAAAAAGGGGGCTGATGATGATGATGATATTGATGTGTCAGCTGTTCATAGGTTCATACTAGGCTATCTGCCCTAGGGCATTTATAAGCCTAGCCAGAGTGTGTTTGGCTTTCGCCACTCATTTTAAATTAATTTTGCTATGCCCTTTTTCGAGGTTAGTATACTGTGCCTCTGTCTAACAATGACACAGAAGTGATAGCCGGGGTAAACCTATGATCTCCCATCCACTCATTAAGATTCCTCTTAAAGAGAGTCAATGTGGGACTCTGCCTAACCTGGGCTGGGATTTTATTCCCGAGTGAAGGGAGCCTCTGGGTTATGAATCTGTCCCTCCAGCATGTCCTATTTATTTCAGTGCTGAGGTTCAAGTCTCACGAGCGCGTAGCTCGATGGGATTTGGATTTTCTGAGGTGCAGCATGTCCATTAATTCTGGGTTGGACATGGCTTTATACGTCAGGCACAGATCGCCTCTGAGCAGGCGGTATGCCACTGAGTAGAGCTGGAGTTTCTTTAACCGGGCAGCATATGGCATCTGTTTGAGCCCTTTGATCCTCTTGGTGAGGTACTTTTGGGGTCTTTCCAATTGCTGCAGGTGTCTGGTAAGTTACATCCCAAAAGGGGCATTGTACTCAATTATGGGCCTGATGAGGGATGGGTAAAGAGGCCCGATGACCTCCCCTGATCTAGATGTGAATTCATTTATGATTAGGTGGGCTATATAAAATGTTTTTCTAACCACTTTGGCCACATGGTTGTCAAATGAGAGATTGCTATCAACCTGGGTCCCCAGGTCCCTAATGATATCTGTACTTAATGGATTACCACCTATGTGGTAATTTGTGAGCACTTTGTTTTTGCCAAAGGGGATGACTATACACTTTTTGGCATTTAGCTTAAAGCCATGGCTCTGGCACCAGTTGTCTGTTTCTATAAGGCCCTTTTGGAGGATGCTTGTGTCGGCTGGATAGTCGTTTATGGCGCCCAGTTTGCAGTCAGCCACAGTCCTTCCATGTTGCCTGTACCTCTGAGAAATATATACTGAACAAGAGAGGTCCCAGGACTGAGCCTTGTGGGACGCCACTTGTAACTGGTTTGGAGTCTGACAGGCTCCAGCAATTCTGACCATGTGGGTTCTGTCCTTGAGCCAGTTTGCAACCCATCTAGTGACATAGGGGTTTATATTTAAGCTGGTGAGCTTATCTATAACGCCCGAGTGGGGTATTGTATCGAAGGCTTTTGCGAGGTCTAGGTAGGCTGTGTGGACCACCTTCCCCTCGTCAATGGCCTTGGTGACTGTTTCAAAGAAATCAACCAGGTTTAAGAGGCAGGATCTGCCCTTAACAAAGCCAAACTGGGTAGGATCCAGTGTCTGTAGGTCCCCAATATCTTTATTTATGAGGTCCGTGATGATCCTTTCCATAGCTTTGCAGACCAAGCTAGTCAGGCTTATGGGACGATAGTTTCCAGGTTCCGTTGAGGAACCACCTTTGTGGAGAGGGACCACTGTTGCTGTACGCCACTCTTTGGGTACATATCCTGTAGTAAGGCTGAGATTGAACAGTAGTTTTATGTTTGGTTTAGCTCTTCTTGGAGTTCATGTAGGACGCAGCCTGGGACACCGTCTGGTCCCATTGATGCTGGGTTTTTTGCTTTGGAGAGGGCGGCTGTTACCTGAGCATCTGAGATGTCAGGGCGGGGGGGGAGGGTTTGCACTGAACCTGTCAGCTAGGATGTTGGCAATGTCTGTGGGTTTGGTGTATTTTTTGTCATTTTGGACTAATTCTGAACATATCTGGGAATTCCCACCCAGGTTCCTAACATAACTAAAGAAAGCCTTGTGATTATCCATAGTGTCCTGTGCAATTTTTCTCTCGAAGCTGGCCTTAGATGATTTTATGAGTGCCCGTAGTTTTTTGCTAATACTGATCAGAGATGACTTCCCTTTTTGGAATTTTGCTCTATCATGTAGTAGCTTCCTCCTTCTGTTGTATAGTTTGTTTATGGCTGGGGTCCACCAGACAGGACGTCTGCCTTTGGAGGATTGGGTCTTGGTTTTATTTGGGATTGCATGATCCATGCATTCGTGAAGGTGTTCATAGAATGCGTTTATAAAGGATTCTGCGGTCTGGGCCATATTTTCCACAGGCCCGGGGGCTTTGAAGGATTCCACCTCAGTTTTGAGGAGTGTGAAATTTGCTTTAGAGAAGTTTTTCACTGTGGTTTTCTGGGCAGGGTGTGGGATCGGGATGTGAATATCCAGTGAGATTAGTTTATGGTCTGATCTTACCAGTGAGGGATACACTTCTGGTCTGGAGCATAGTGTCCCCATGTTGGTGATGATCAGGTCCAGTATGTTTTCCCCTCTTGTGGGAGTGGTAACAAGTTGTTCCATAGCATTTGAGTTTATAAATTCTAGGAACCTTTGGGCTTGGGTGTTGAAGCTAGAGTAATGCTCCCAGTCTATGTTTGGGTAGTTGAAGTCACCCAATATAATGGTGTTTGGAGAGACCTTCATATCTTCCAGTATTCTCAGGAAGGCCAAGTGGGGTCCCTGCGTTTGGGAGGGTGGTCTGTAGCAGGCTGTAAACTGGAAGGCAGTTTTACCCACTGTTAGTTGCACATGGATAGTCTCTGATGCTTGCTAACATGCCACCAACCTGGAGGTGTGGGTATCTTTGACGAATATTGATACTCCCCCTCCTTTTGTGGTTCGGTCCAGGTTTTGGGGCCGAAAAGCATGGTATGAGGTATAGCCTGGTAGTGCTGGGGTGCTCTTGGGAGCCTTGAACCAGGTTTCTGTTACTGCACAGATATCGATGTTCTCCATGCTAAGGAGAGTTTAGAGTGCGTGCATCTTGAGGTTTAGACTTCTGGCGTTGAGTAGCATTACTCTTAGTTTCTTATCCCTTGTGATACCTATGGAGGTGGGTTTGTCTTTTGAGCCTTGCCTAAAAAAGGCACTATGGGGGTAGCAAGAGCCTTTGCCAATATCCGAAAGCCCAGGGGTGACAGGTGCAAGCCGTCCGTAGCGAAGCATTGTGGCTTGTCGAGCATGTCATCCCAGGCTGACAGGCATTGGATCCCGTTTGAATGACACCAATACTTAAGCCAATTGTTGAAATTGATCATCTTGTCTTCATATTGTGGCATCATTCTTGGTGAGGGTAAGATGCTACTCAAGGTCAGGGTCATACCGGACTGGGCTACATGCTCAGAGAGCTCCTCTATGTCTCTTTTCATGTAGTCCAGGGAGGTACAATTGAGTACTTTTAAGATGATGCAAAATCAAAATAAAGTAGGAAGAAACACAAATACAGTAAAAGCGGATAATTTTTTTTTTTAAGTGGAAAGAGAGAAGGGAAAGAGAGAAAGGAGTAGCAGAAACTAAGCTGATTGGCCTTCTCAAATGCTCTTCCTGTACTGCGTAGAATGAGATAATGACACTAGACTGGGAGGAGGGTCCCAGATCAAATTTACACTAGGGGCGGGCAACTGCAAAGCCACCAACTATAAAAACACTATACCAACATGGAGCCTCAAAACACCTAGTGCTATCAGACTGGCTACAGATGATTCCATAATGGTCATTGCAGCCAAAGGGGTATGAGAAAACAGGATAGTTTAATAACCCTACTCTTGGTATAAAACAGAAGGGTACAATGGATTGGACTAGAAAACAGTGATAATCTAGGTTCGAGTAAAGGATACAAATTCACAAAATGTAACTATAGTAGGAACAAGTAACCATGTACCATCAGCAATCATAAATGGCAAGATGAAATGCAATCAACATATGAAATAATAGGCTAATTTGGTCTCTACCTAAATGAATCCAAGTGCAAATAGTATAAACAAATAGATCCAACAGTAAAGCTAACAGATGTGATGCAGTAACAGCAGAGCAATCAAAACAAGTAATGACTCTTTATCAGATTATGTAATCCAATACTCTGTAGTACAGAAAAGTACTGTAGAGAAGTAGCTTTAAATGCAGCAATCAGTAACAAGTAACAATAGTATATCAAATGATGTATTCCAATATCTTTAAATGCAGCAATCAGTAACAAGTAACAATAATATATCAAATGGTGTATTCCAATAGCTATAAATGCAGAAATCAGTAACAAGTAACAGTATATCAAATGGTGTATTCCAGTAGCTTTAAATGCAGCAATCAGTAACAAGTAACAATAGTATATCAAATGGTGTGCTCCAATACTCTGTAGGGAAGTACTGTAGACCATAAGCTTTAAATGCAGCAATCAGTAACAAGTAACAGTAGTAGAGCAGATGATGTAACCGAATACTTTGTAGAGAAGTACTGTGGAGCAG